>NC_135785.1:222472432-222785488 GCF_051106095.1 Pogona vitticeps | reverse complement strand
AGTAATAGCATAACTCTTGTACAGCAGAGTAGAGTGGCAGGCAAATTATAGGTTTTTCTCCCAGCTCCTTCCAATTTAACTGCAGTACATCCACAATATATGTTAGCTTTTCCTCTTCTATTCATTCCTTCTGTTTTGAGTGCCATCATGTCACCTCTAACTCAGGGTGATCCTCCAAAATATCCTGTCCTTAACAGCACTGCTGAGCTCTCGCAACATAAATAAACCACTGGTTTTTTTTTAAAAAAAGCATGCTGCTTATATTAAAAAAGTGTGCTGCCTATACACCACCCCATAGTGCTTCAAGCACTCTCTGAGTGGTTTACAAGTTAATTATGCAGAGTACACATTTCTGCCCCCCCCCAGCAAGCTGGGTACTCATTTTACCAACCTCAGAAGGATAGAAGGCTGAGTCAACCTTGGGCCGGCTACCTGGGATTGAACCCCGGGTTGTGAGCACAGTTTTGGCTGCAGTAAAGCAGTTTAACCACTGCGCCACAAGGTTCTCCTTGAGCCTAAAATAGCTAATGGAGGGGAACCTGGGATAAATGCTTCTTGAAGGACTGATGAGGCCTTTTAAATAATATTTTTGGAGTGTATGTACATATAGAAAATAATTGGACCAGATGATTATGATTTATAATATAGTTATCATTAATCCAAATAAGGATTACAAATAAGCTCAAATCATGGCTTCTAATGGTCCCCATATGGAAGGGTCTGCAAGATAAGTGTAAACCACACTTTGCTGGATGTGATGATTTGTGTTTTTATGTGTATTAGAATGGGATATGTAGTACTAAGATTGTCCCAATAGCATCCATTTTGATTTAAAGTCTGTTCTGTAGTAGGAAAGTTTTCAATGCTGTTTCAGAGAAGCTTCGCTCTCTGGTTATCTCGTTGCTAAGCTGAGTGGAGAGCAGAGAGTTTCGTAGTCAAAATAATTCTGCCACAAAGAATGATAACAACTGAAGCTCCCTGAGAAAGTTAGGCGGGACAACAAGACCCAGGAGGCATTCTGGGAAGAAGAAGAGTGAGGAAGAGAAAAAAAAAGATGGAGTTTGCCTGAGAAAGGGGCAGACACGTGCTTTTCCCATAATGGACTGGTTTTCATCTAGCATCAGCCTTTGAAGACCCAAGACACGTGAGATGGATGATTTATGCTTTTTGTTAGTTAGCATAGTTTCATTTCTTTATTTTTTTAGCTGGAGTGGGGGTGTGGTGTGTTCCGTTAGTCTTGAATGAAAATGTACCTACTGACTTATGTTACTATCAACTGAAACCTTTTCTAAAGTAATTCTTTTTAATAAAACAGTAATGATTGATTTCTATGTAGAAGCTTTGTTTCTTGAACAGACCAGCTGAATGTCTAATTGGCCACGTGGGTTTGTTACCAAACTTTCAGAGCCAAATCATTCTGAGTATATCTCATGGTTATGACTGTGTTGCTTTCTTAATAAGGAGATTGGCCTCTGAGTGAGAAAATTTAGACAGAACTTGGCTGAGTTCAATTGGCTCTGCTCAGCAGTTAGAAGTTTGTCTGGTTTTCTTACTCGTCCCGATTTCCTGCACCCCCATAAATCTCTTTGGAGATATGGGGCTGTTTACATGGTTGGCAGCGGTCGGACGGAACACGTGCTTTAGTGTGATTTATGGATTTATGGTGCTTGCTTTGTAAGTGAAGCTGCAGGCATTCTTCCGGAAGCCTTGGCTGAGGGAGTGCGTGCATGCTGACAGGCTGTAAATTAGCCAAATTGCTTTTCTCTTTCCAGCTAAGGATCTTACGGAAAGACTTAGCTGCAGTGAGGTCTGATAAGAAACAACGCTTAGGTTTTAACAGACATTAAAATCTGTTTAATTAGGCTGTTTAATGAGTGGGCATTTTCATGCAAGTAAACGGTCGCCCTTCTGAAGCTCCAGTTTAGGGCTGTTCCTGCCAGAGTGTTTTATGGCTTTGCTCTCGCCCTACAGTTTCGGCTACATGGGCAGAGAGAGATTTTACTTTTTGGGTCAGCTCGGTGTTTGCGTTGGTTGAAGCTTATATGGATCAACACTTAGCAGGAGAAGAATTTTTGGAATAGCCTGGAGAGCTGTTTGTGACTCAGAGAAAAGTTAAGATTGGTAGTGCAGATACGAAGCCCTGGCACCAAGAGCTTTTGGAGGCTCTTGAACAGGACGTCTTGACTCCAAGTGGTGCTAAGCAAAGGATTACTTATGATTCTTCACAACTGAGAAGGGAATTACAAAAGGGAAATATAATGGCTAAACTCCCAGCACAGGACGTCCAGGATCTACTTAGATCTGATTCAGATCAGACTTGGACTAAGTTGCAACAGATGGATCAGGCAGAGGAAATGGCGGGTGCCAGCACTCCAGTAGGGAGGGGAGTGCCAGGCAGAGGCATTTCTGATGGGACAGCAGGAGCAGCAGCAGCAGCAGCAGCCGGTGCTGTGGGTCCTGATCCTAACAAGAGTCTATCACCAGTGGATAAGTTAGCCATGGTGTTTGCTGATTTTGTTGCTTGTCACACTCAAACTATTCGTAATCAGAGCATGGCTGATGAAATATTGAAGCAGTACAGAGAGGCAAAGGTGGAGCGTTTGGTTAATGAGCTGAAGGAAAAAGAAGAGTTTAAGAACTCAATAGCCAGTGTTGATAGAAGCAATCTACCTTACTACCATGATGGCGATGATATCTTAGCATTTTTATCGATATTTGAACAGGCGTGTCGAGATCTTAAGATACCGGAGGCCTGGCACCTTAAGCTATTGCGTACTCAGTGTTCTGGGCAACTTGCCAACTTGGTAGCCAAATTATCTGATGAGGACCCTGACTGGCCTACTTTTAAAGAGGTGGTAAAGAGAAAATTTGGTTTCACTTCGGAAATACTGAGGCAGAACTTTAGAAAACTGAAAAAGCAGCCTAATGAGTGTTATTCTGCACTAGCTGACAAAATAGAACATCTAGGTGATCAGTGGTTGAGCTCCTTGGGCGCCAGTACTTTTGCGGATTTAAGAACTGTGTTGTACATGGAGCATTTTCTTAATTTAGTGCCTTCAGAAATAAGGAGTACTTTGTTGGAGAGAGGATACAAAGACTTGCAAACCCTTGCTTTAAAGACTGATGAAATTCTCTCCTTTAAAACGCATGAACCTGCTGTTAGGCCAAAGACTGCACCAGTGGCGCCTAAGAGACAGAGTCAGCCTGAATTTAGAAAGTCTTTTCCTCAAGAGCCCAAGCAAAGTTCATTTGAGCAACGCAGGAGTCTAGCTCCTAGCCAGAGTAAAACGCCTCTTAAATGTTTTGAATGTGGTGGCTCTCATCTGCGACGAGATTGCCCAAGGTTGAATGTGCCAGCTAGCCAAGTTAAGGAGCCAGCTAGGAAAACACCTGTGCCAGCTCCACGCAGATCTAAAGCAGGCACACCCAAGATGGCGTATGTAAGTTCTGTGCCAGCAGGAACTCAGCAAGTGCCAGCTACCAGTAATGCAGTTTCTGTGCCTCACCAGTCAAGCATTGTGCCTTCACAGAGTCAGGAAGGAGTTAACCTAACTGTAACCCCTTCGCAAGCCAGTGGAATGCAGGCAGCAGTAAACCAATATGTGCCTAGAGTTTTGGACTTACAAATTGCTTCAATTTCCTCAGAAATTGTAAAAGAGACTGCATCAGGAGAAAGGTTTTCTGTTATGGATCCTGATTGCATAGTACCAACTGCGCAAAGGGACTGGGCAACCCGCACATTTTCTGAGGTGGTTTTTCTTCACACACCTGGAGGTGATATAGCTTTAAGTGCTTTTCGTGACTCGGGTGCCGACATTTCTTCGATAAGCAAACGTTTTCTAGACCCCACCTTAATCTTGAACAACCTGAGGTGTCCAGTAAAAACTTATGGATCTGTAGAGACTGATCAGCGTTTCATTCCTTTAGCTTATGTCAAAATTTCGTATAAGAGCTGGTCAGGGGTAAAACATATTTTAACCCATGAGGGAAAACCTGATTTTCTTCTTGGAAATGATCTTGCTTTTTTGGATCACATGCAGAGTCAAAATGCAACTTCTATGTCGGTAGTTACGCGTTCTCAAAGTAGGGAGATGCATGATCCTGAACAGGAGCAGGAATCCACTGAGGATAGCTCAGATGGAGACCTTACCCAACAGCAGCCTCTTGTGACCAAACCTGATAATGCAGCTACAACAGAAACTAAAATGGAGGAGGTGATACCTAAGGGATCAGAGGACTTTAGACTGAAGCAGCTTAATAATCCCTCTCTAGCTTCTTTGAGGTCACAAGCAGACAACTATGCTGAACGTCCTGCGCATCAGCAAGTTAGTTTCCTGTGGGGAGAAAATGGACTTTTGTACAGAGAATATTTCCCCAAATCCAACTTGGATGCCCAACCTGTTCAACAGTTAGTCGTGCCTACTGAATATAGACTGAGAATACTAGAAATGGCTCATGACCATCCGAGTAGTGGGCACCAGGGAATACAAAAAACCCTAAAGAGGATTTCTCAACATTTTTACTGGCCTGGTATTTCAAAAACTGTAAAAGACTATGTCAGTTCTTGTGACTATTGCCAACGCACAGGCCATCAAACTGACAAGGTAAAGGCCGAAATGCAGATTATGGAAATTCCTGACCAAGTGTTCCAGTGTTTGCAAATGGATGTGCTAGGACCTTTTGTTCCTACTAAATCTAAGAAGAAATACATCATTTCTTTCATCTGTTCTGCCAGTAGGTGGATCGAGGCTTACGCTATTAGCAACCTGACAGCTACCACCATAGCTAGAATCATCGTGGACTTGTGCTCGCGTATTGGAGTACCATCCAAAATAATTTGTGATCAAGCAGGAGCCTTTACAAGTGAACTTATGCGTAAGATCTGCGAGATAAGTGGAATAACCATCAGTTTTTCCACGGCCCATCATCCTCAATCTCACGGTATGGTGGAAAGAGGTCAACAAACTTTGCTTAGGATGATTAAAACTTTGACCCAAGAATATGGAAACATTTGGGATGAGCTTTTGCCTTTTGCTTTGTTTGCTTACCGTAGCTCAGCTCATTCTTCACTAGGTGGCTTTTCTCCAAGTGAGGTGGTGTTTGGAAGAAATCTACAAGGACCATTGGACTTCCTGAAATCCAATTGGGAAGGTGTGGTTAAAAGTAGTACTGTGCCAGTTGCTGATTTTGTTAGAAAACTTCAAGAGAAACTCTTGGCTGTCCAGGAGTTAGCCAGAGATAATTTGTTGGACGCTCAAGCAAGTCAGAAGTTCTTCCACGACAAGAGATCCAGACACAGGGAATTTTCTGTGGGTGATTTGGTACTTGTTCTGAACCCACTCAGACCTTCTAAGCTAGAAGTTGTCTGGGAAGGTCCAGGTGAAATTGTTCAAAAACTGGGAAATGTCAATTATCTTGTCAAAATGTTGGATTCTAATAAGAAACCTGTTCTTTACCATGTCAATAGTTTGAAACTGTACAAAGATAGATCTGCAATGGTTTTTCAATGTCATGCTGAATATTTTCATGCTGCAAATGAACCTATTGATATGTTGTCTGAATTGCAAGATGCAGGTACCTGGTCTGATAATCTTGTTTTAACAGGTACCGTTGATCAGAAAGAAAGGTTGTTTCAAATTTTAGAACAATACCAAGATGTGTTTTCAGATAAACCAGGTTACACTAAATTGATCAGTCATGTGATAACTACTGAGAACAACGCCCAGCCCATACGGTCTAGCCCATATAGAGCAATTGGTAATCATGCTATCCAAATTGAACAAGAGATACAAAAGATGTTATCTTTGGGGGTGATTGAACCGTCATTCTCCCCTTGGGCTTCTCCGGTGGTTCTGGTGCCAAAACGTAACGCTTTGGGTGAAATTCTCGAGGAAGTAAGATTTTGTGTTGATTACAGAAAGTTAAACAGTGTTACTGTTCCAGATCCATACCCATTGCCTAGAATGGATGATTTAATTGAACATCTTTCAAAGGCTAAGTTTATCAGCATTCTCGATCTAAAGAATGCTTATTGGCAGCTAGATTTGGCTGAAGATTCACGAGATAAGACCGCTTTCATCACGCACGTGGGAACTTTCCGTTTCCGCAGATTGCCATTTGGTTTGAAGAATGCAGGTGCGTCATTTCAAAGGATGATAGACAAACTTTTACAAGGATTACCTTTTGCAAGTGCTTATCTTGATGATGTTGCCATTTTCAGTTCTGATTTTGATTCTCACATGTCTCACATTGAAACTGTTTTGTCCAGACTTCAACAAGCAGGACTGACAGTCAAAGCCAGCAAGTGTCAGTGGATGCAAGGAAAAGTCATGTACTTAGGTCATTTGATTGGGCAAGGAGAAATTCAGACTTTGCAAGCTAAAGTACAATCTATTAATGATTGGCCTATTCCAAAAACTAAGAAACAGGTACGCTCGTTTTTGGGCCTAGTTGGCTACTACAGAAAATTCATTCCTGATTTCAGTCATTTGGCTTCACCTCTGACAGAGCTCACTAGGAAGAGACAGCCTGTCAAGGTAAAGTGGACACCAGAGTGTCAAGGTGCCTTTGAAGCTTTAAAAGCTAAGATTATGGATGCACCTATACTGAAATCCCCTGATTTTGACAAACCATTCATTTTACAAACTGATGCTTCTGAATTAGGACTGGGAGCTGTTTTGTTACAGCAAGGAGAAGATGGGAACCTTTACCCTATCTCATACTTCTCTAGAAAACTCTTGGATAGAGAGAGAAGTTACGCAGTACCTGAAAAAGAAGCTCTTTCCATATTTTGGTCTCTCAATTTACTTCGACCTTACCTATGGGGTCGTAAGTTTACACTCCAAACAGATCACAGAGCTTTAGTTTGGTTGCAGAAGATGAAATCTCACAACCAAAAATTGTTGAGATGGAGTCTAGCATTGCAAGATTTTGATTTTGAAGTTCAACACATTCCTGGAAAATTGAATGTAGTGGCAGATGGTCTTTCTAGAATGTACTGTGAAGATTCTTATGAACCTGAACGTTGAAACGATGTATTCAACAGTGTGCTATGTTTCAGTATTGTAATAGTTAATCTGTAGTTGAATTTTGAGATGTAACCAGTTAATTACTTTGAATTATTTTTTAGTTACTTTTACTTGATTTCTTAAAATTAGATCAGATTAACTGCTCTGAATTTTAACGATAATCAGGGGGGGCATGTGATGATTTGTGTTTTTATGTGTATTAGAATGGGATATGTAGTACTAAGATTGTCCCAATAGCATCCATTTTGATTTAAAGTCTGTTCTGTAGTAGGAAAGTTTTCAATGCTGTTTCAGAGAAGCTTCGCTCTCTGGTTATCTCGTTGCTAAGCTGAGTGGAGAGCAGAGAGTTTCGTAGTCAAAATAATTCTGCCACAAAGAATGATAACAACTGAAGCTCCCTGAGAAAGTTAGGCGGGACAACAAGACCCAGGAGGCATTCTGGGAAGAAGAAGAGTGAGGAAGAGAAAAAAAAGATGGAGTTTGCCTGAGAAAGGGGCAGACACGTGCTTTTCCCATAATGGACTGGTTTTCATCTAGCATCAGCCTTTGAAGACCCAAGACACGTGAGATGGATGATTTATGCTTTTTGTTAGTTAGCATAGTTTCATTTCTTTATTTTTTTAGCTGGAGTGGGGGTGTGGTGTGTTCCGTTAGTCTTGAATGAAAATGTACCTACTGACTTATGTTACTATCAACTGAAACCTTTTCTAAAGTAATTCTTTTTAATAAAACAGTAATGATTGATTTCTATGTAGAAGCTTTGTTTCTTGAACAGACCAGCTGAATGTCTAATTGGCCACGTGGGTTTGTTACCAAACTTTCAGAGCCAAATCATTCTGAGTATATCTCATGGTTATGACTGTGTTGCTTTCTTAATAAGGAGATTGGCCTCTGAGTGAGAAAATTTAGACAGAACTTGGCTGAGTTCAATTGGCTCTGCTCAGCAGTTAGAAGTTTGTCTGGTTTTCTTACTCGTCCCGATTTCCTGCACCCCCATAAATCTCTTTGGAGATACGGGGCTGTTTACACTGGATAAAATAATAAACTATGGTTTGTCTCAAACCAGGATGAGGCTTACCATACATGTGCTAAAGTGTTGGAAATATATGTATAAATGAGGTAGTGCCAGGACCTGGGCCCTTTTCCCTAGGAGGCTGAGCTGAGGCTGAAGACCAGGTTTGCCTGCATGGGCATTTTGCTGAGGAGTTTGTTTTTGCTGGGATTTCTTTTGTTTCCCCCACCACCACATGGCCTAGGAGGTGGGGCTTTCCCTCCTTAAATGAGGGTGTGCCAGGATCGCGCAATTTTCTGACTCTATCTCTGACCCTAATAGGGTAAATAGGAAAGCCAATTAGTATTGCATACACTTGGGAGGCAGGAAAGTTTTAAGGGTCAGATCATACTTCTACACTATTAGAGAGCAGACCGGGTAGGTCGGGCTTGTCAGCCATGGAAGGCAGCCCATCCAGGAGAAGGAAAACTCCAATTTCAAACCTCCACTGCCTTGTGGCTATATCCACTCATGGAAAAGGCTTCAGGAGTTAACCTAGAGGCAAAATCCGTAGCTGGAGTCCCGAAGGCAGTTCGTGTCGTTCTGCAACGTTGCTGGAATCAGTTGTATTGGCTCTTGCCTTTCCATTGGAATATTTCAGCAACGTGGAGAGGGGGGATTTGCTGCTTGAGTAACAGCCTATCCTCCATACTACTTTACCCAGGCTTCATGCTCTGGAGAGGACACTTCTCGATACAGAACATGTTACCATAGTCTCTCGAGACTGAAGGATGCCTGTGACGATATGTATATGAAGATCCTTGAAAAACATTCCCTCAGTATCAAGCTAAGGTTTATTGTTACAGTTGAAGCAGCCCACTGAATACATTGAAAAGTGCTATGGAAATTACAACTATATATTAAAAAAATAGACCCAGAGATAATCATGTTGGTCAATGAGACACCAAAAATTCAGTTTACAGCTAGGCAATACTTTTTTTAGCATAAGCTAACATATCAGAAAACTATGAAGACTTTTTAATTCTTAAAAAAGATAAAAAAGGGGGGGGGAAGCATGAAATTTTAAAAATTGGGCCAGAGGCTGTGGTCATGAGGTTAGTAGTAAAACTCAATTCCACGATGTAGATTTCAGAGATAGTGCAAGTAGGTGTGCAGTTAACTTATCCTTGCATTGTGTGGAAAACAGAGTTGGTGAAAATGTGAAAGGGACAAGACACCATAGCTTTTGTAAAGTATTTTTAAGTCAGTTGTTAAAAGCTTTCTGCTTTTTAGCTGGCCAGGATGGAAAATGCTGCTAAGCTTCTAGAATACAAATGTAGCAATGTTTCATTATAAATAGTTCTGCTTTCTGTTTGTTTGTTTTTCTGCTTATAGTCTTTGTTTACTTGGATTATCTTTTCTTTGTAGTGTGATGTCCTTTCAGTTGCTGCATTTTCTTACAGCTGATGTTTCTCCCTCCCCTATTCTATTTTGAGGATACAAGGAAATGGACATTATAATCAATTAACTGTGACTTGATCAAACAAGACTTTCTCCTCTTGTTCATTTTGTGAGGGTTTTTAATATGTGGAGTTGCATTCAGCTGGGTTTTGGGTTAGACATATGAAGAAACATTTTTTACTTTCAAGACATAGGAACTATATTCAAAGAAAGTCCAAAAACTGAGAATTAGTTTAGCATCAAGATTTCTGAAAGGACTGAATTTTAAAAGTGAACCTTGTCTAGACAACACACAAACTGAGATGCCTTTAGATCTCTTTAGGCCACAGAAGGGAAGGAGGTTTTATTTAGGTAGGTTTACTCCTCACAATATATTGTGCATGGGACACCTGAGGACAAAGTACAATTACCTTGTATCAGTTGAAAATGGCATATATAGTGGTGCCTCACTTAACGATGATAATCTGTTCCAGGAAAATCGCTGTTAAGCGAAAACATCGTAAAACGAAAATAAAAACCCCATTGAAATGCATTGAAACCCATTCAATGCATTCCAGTGGGGTAAAAACTCACAGTCCAGCGAAGATCCTCCATATGGCAGCCATTTTTGCTGCCTGTATAACGAGGAATCTGTCCCTAAACACAACGGGGAGCCATTTTAGTTACCCGGTGGCCATTTTGAAACCGCCCATCAGCTGTTTAAAAATCATCATTTTGCAAAGAATCGGTTCCCGAAGCAGGGAACCAATCATCGCAAAGCAAAATTCCCCCATTCAGACCATCGTTTTGCGATCACAATTGCGATCGCAAAAAGATCATTGTTAAGCAGTGTGACAACCCCAGACCTACCGGGATATGCCACAGTTTCACTAAGCTGCCACCAACCATTCCCTGTAAGGAGTCACACAGACCAGGAATGGATTTTTAACAAATAAAGGAATAAGGTTTATTTAAATAACACACAGGGAAAATAAAATGATCAAGTGAATAAGATACAGTAACGTGGCTTAGTCTCAATCATACATACACCAGTTTGGTTCACACAGAACACCTTTAAATAAAGCACAGACCCTGAACCTATCAGTTCTGGCTACCCATAAAGACACCTGAACCTATCAGGTTGGTACTGACTGACACACAGTAGTACCCTGTCTGACACACAGACTCCCACACCAGCTTCTCCTCCAGCTCTCCTTCTCCTTCACACAAACTCCACATATATATACAGTACAGCCCCTCCTCCTGATGTCCCGCCTTCCACTCCCCATAGGATGGAACTTTCCCTCCAAACCCATGACAGACAGGTAACATCAGTGCTGTATGTAACACCTCCCCTCTTTATAAGTTGTTTTGTAGGGGGAAAGCTAAAGTGCTTTTCTCCAAAAAACAACCTGGATCCAAAACATACAAAAACAGTTATACATTAACATACAATACCATACTTACTCTAGGATAAACATATCAATTAGGCATTTAAACATTTACCATTTACAATACATCAAGTTACCTTTATTCATACAAACCAAGCATGTTTAATAAACAGATACATTTAACCTTTTGGTCACCAAAATATATACATAGTCCATGTTTCTTTCGCCGTCTTCATTCTTCAGGTCTTCTTGACAAGGCGTCAGCAACACAGTTCACTGACCCTCTGACCACCTTCACTTCAAAGTCATAGTCTTGCAGGTTTAAAGCCCACCTCATAAGTTTGCTATTGTGGGTTTTCATTGTCTTTAACCATTGCAGTGGTGAATGGTCAGTGCACAGAATAAAATGTCTTCCCCAGATGTAAGGCTTGGCCTTCTGGATCGCGTAGACTATGGCCAGGCACTCCTTTTCCACGGTTGCCAAATGTCTCTCACCTTTCTGGAGTTTCCTACTCAGGTAGGACACTGGATGCTGGTCACCATTTTCATCCTCCTGGCAAAGAACTGCTCCTACCCCGCTGTTAGACGCATTGGTGTAGATGATGAACTCCCGGTCGAAGTCTGGAGCACGCAGCACTGGATAGTTGATGAGGGCCTCCTTCAACCTCTGGAACGCCTCCTCACAGTCGCTGGTCCACGGGATGCGGTCATCAGTCTTCTTCCTCGTCAGATCGGTCAGCGGAGCCGCAATCTCGCTAAACCTCGGGATGAACTTTCTGTAGTAGCCCACCAACCCAAGAAATGATTTGACTTTTTTCTTGGTGTTGGGCCTAGGCCAATCCTGAACTGCTTCTATCTTGGCCTCTAGGGGTTTGATCACTCCTCCCCCTACTATGTGACCCAAGTATTTTATTTCTGGGCTACCCAGCTGACACTTGCTCGCCTTTACAGTTAGCCCTGCTGCACTTAACCTCTGCAGCACTAACTCCAGGTGTTTCAGGTGATCTTCCCAGGTATTGCTGAAGATCCCTATATCGTCAATGTAGGCCACAGTAAAGTCACTGAGCCCTGCTAAGGTCTGGTCCATCAGCCTTTGGAATGTGGCTGGTGCATTTCTGAGACCAAAGCTCAGGACTCTAAACTCATAGAGACCAAAAGGGCTGCAAAAGGCGGTCTTTTCTTGATCCCTGGGATCAATTCTTAATTGCCAATATCCCTTTACCAGGTCCAATGATGAAATGAACCGACAACCCCCTATGGTTTCAATCAGGTTGTCTAGCCTGGGCATTGGGTAGGCATCAGGAGTGGTTACGCGGTTTAATTTCCTGTAATCTACACAAAACCTAATGCTCCCATCAGGCTTGTCTACTAGGACTATCGGAGAGGACCAAGGACTAGAAGAGGGGACGATTATGTTCTCCCTAAGCATCTCGTCCAGCTCCTTCCGCACCTTGTCCCTATAGGGTCCCGTCACTCGGTATGGGGATACTGCTTGCGGGGGTGCATCCCCAGTGTGGATCCGATGCATCACTCCCTTCACTATCCCCGGCTTATTGGAAAACACCCTTTGATATTTGATGAGCAGCATTTTTAGTTCTTGCTGCTGGTCTTGGGTGAGTGCAGGACTGATCTTTACCTCATCTGGGTTGTATTTTACTTCCCCTCTACCCTCCCAGAAGGGTAATTCAGCTTCCTCACTCTCAGCTGCTTTTATTGCAAATAAAACCCTCTGTTCCCCTCTGTAGTAGGGTTTTAGGGCATTCACATGTACCACCCTCCTTGCTTGGTTTTCCTCCTGCTCTATAAGGTAGTTCAGGTCTGACATCTTGGAAATGACCCTATATGGTCCTGCCCATTTGAGCTGCAGTTTGTTCTCTCTGCAGGGCCTAAGCCAAAGCACTTCCTCCCCTGGGTCAAAGTGCCTCTCCCTGGCTTTGTGGTCATACCATGTTTTCGGTCTGACCTTCTGAGCTTGCAGGTTTTCTGCTGCTAGCTCTAGGTTTCTCTTTAGGTCATTCATCAAGGTGTCTATATATGTCACAACGTCTTGTGGGTCATCCTGGGTGATCTGCTCCCAATTTTGTTTGATCAAATCAAGGGGCCCTTTCACCCTTCTCCCAAATAAAAGTTCAAACGGACTGAACCCGGTACTGGCTTGTGGCACTGATCGATAAGCAAACAAAAGGGATTGCAGCTTCTGGTCCCAATTGTTTGGATTCTCTGCCAAGTAAGCCCTAATCATGCGCATCAGAGTCCCATTGAACTTCTCAGTTAACCCATTACTTTCAGGATGATAGGCAGTGGTTTCCTTGTGTTTAATTCCACAGATTTGCCATAACCGTTTCATGAGCTTCGATGTAAACGATGCGCCCAAATCTGTGATTATTTCTGAGGCAAATCCCATCCTGGACATATACCCCACCAAGGCATCTGCCACTGTGTTAATTTCAATGTTAGTCAAGGGTATGGCTTCAGGGTACCTCGTGGCATGGTCCACAATGGTGAGAATGAACCTGTTCCCCCTCTTTGTGGCCTTGGGCAAAGGTCCCACAATATCCACCCCTATGCATTTGAACGGAGTGTCAACCACAGGCAAAGGGCACAACTTTGCTTTGGTCCTGTCCCGGTTATTCCCCTGCCTCTGACACACATCACATTGTTTACAGAACTCCTTGATCTGCTTCCCTATTTCAGGCCAGTAAAAATTCTGTGTGATTCTCTGCTGTGTTTTGTTCACCCCTAAGTGCGCAGCAAACATGTCAGAGTGCCCCCTTTGTAAGATCATGGGGCGATACTTTTCAGGTACCACTAGCTGACTTCTGATCCCATCTCCCCCTTTTGAGATATTCCTCAGGGTCTCTCTATATAAAATTCCCTTTCTCTCACAAAATCTCACTGGGGTTTCAGGTGTTAGCTGGGCGTCTGTCACCTGTTCAAAACACTTTTGGAGAGTGGCGTCTGCCTTTTGCTCTTGGCCAAATCGGCTGTCTGTGGTTAAAGTTTCCACCACAGCTTCGGAACTCCCCTCTGCTTCTGTCTCGGGCTCATCAGTACCCCCCTGAACTGTCCCCGTGGTAGCTTGTGAGCGTGTAATCACTAGCACCTGTTTCACATGTTCAGCCAGGTCATTTCCCACGAGCACGGCTGCTGGCAGAGTCGATGAAATTGCTAGCCGCCAAACTCCCCTCCAGCCTTGAAAGTTCACAGGTACCTCAGCTACTGGCAGCGAGATCACCTGTCCCTCAATCCCTGCCACCTTTATGCTCTCATCTGGGATTATATACTCCCTAGGAATAATATCTGGATGGCACAGGGTCACCTGGGAACAAGTATCCCTTAACCCCCGATACTGATGGTCAAGTATTCCTACGTCCACCCCTGCGGTTTCAAACAACTGCGAATCTGTTCTCACTAGTAAGCAGCGCTTGACCTCCACAAGAGGACCATTTTCCTCAGCCTGATCAGCAGATGTAACTGTTCCAGATTGAGTAGCCATGGCAACAGGCTCCCTCAGTGACAAGGAGCTTTGCTCTTTCTGGACACAGAACACAGCTTTTGGCTTGGTTCCACTCAAATCATGAGGCACATTTCCTTTTAGCTGCTTTAATTTCTCACACTCTGAGATTAGATGGCCCTTTCCTTGACAGAAATAACATTTTCTGCTGTACTTGGAGTCTTTCTCATCTGGTTTTGGTTTTCCCTCCAAAATCTGAGGTCTTTGTTTCATGTCTGAGGGCTTCCCTTCAACATGGGCCCCTCCCACTTGCTGGTTTTTTCCTGGTCCCTGAGAGTACTTGCTGTAGGTTTCTTTAGGTTTACCTATAGATTTCCCCTCACCTAAGGGCTTTCTTATTTGGGAAATAAAATCTGCGATCTCGGCCGCTTCGGCCACAGATTTCGGTTTCCTTTCCCTCACCTGGAACTTCAGTTCCCCATGCAGGACTGAATAAAACTGTTCCAGCGCTATTAGGTCTTTGAGCTGCTGGAAGGTCTCTGTTCCCTCCTGCGATAGCCATTTCTCTAGCAGCCTCACCAGTTGGGCCCCCACTTGGGTAAAAGTCTGCTCTGGTTTCTTGGTGAGTGACCTGAATCTCTGCCTCAGCTGTTCCGCATTTATCCCATGTCTGGCAAACACCAGTTTTTTAAACTCTGCAAAATCTTTTAACAGCTCCTCTGGCATCTCTGCATAGACTTCTGCCAGGCTGCCACTGATTAAAGATCGCATGATGGTCATCTTCTCAGTTTCCCTTACTGAGAAGTCCACAAACGCTCTTTCCACGAGGGAAAAGAACACCTCAGGGCAATCTCCCTTGTGGTATACAGGGAATTTCTTCAGGTCAGTTTTAGACAATTGGCCCACCTCAGTATCTCTATTGTTATTATTGTTCTGATTCATCATTTCCAATTTTCTTAACTCAAACGCCATCCTTTCTTTTTCCAGAGCAATTTTCTCTCTCTCTAATCTTTCTTCCTTTTCCATTCTCTCTCTCTCTAATTCAAAATGTCTCTGTTTCTCTCTTTCCCTTTCCTCCATCTCAAATTGCCTCATCCTCAGTTCATGCTGTTGGGCTATGAGCATTTTTCTGAGTTCTGGGTTCTGTTCTCCCGTGCTGTCCTCCTGCACTGAGCCAAATTCATCCTCAGAACCTTGATCTACCTGGGGTTCCCTCGCTTCACCCATTTCTGCCATCTGGCTTCGAGTCAAGGGCATAATCCCCCCTCATAACAGGCTGCTTTCAAAAGTCAAGCCTCAAAATAAAGCGACCACTTTTTTTTTTCTTTTTTTCTTTTGCCTCAGAACCAGCCTTCTATAGATTGCTGCTGTTCTTCAGCACTAACTTGCAACTGTTGCCAGCCAGAGTCCACCCCCCTCTGCTAGGCCTCTCAGCAGACAAGCTAGATCACTGCTACTTCCCTCAGCTTTGCCTCAGCCTTTTCCCGCCAAAACAGGTTGCCTCAGAGCTCCCTAATCTAGTCCCCAATCTGAGGTGGCACGTTCTTCCACTAGCGTACCTCCCCGTGAGGTAAGCCTAGAAGATTACCTACGCGCTCTCAGATTGTCCCTGACTAGACCCCCCTTGCTCTGGGCACACTTGCCAAGGCTTTGCTGGACCACTGGACAACTGGATCAGTCGTATCCCACACGCTGGACACCAATCAATGTGACAACCCCAGACCTACCGGGATATGCCACAGTTTCACTAAGCTGCCACCAACCATTCCCTGTAAGGAGTCACACAGACCAGGAATGGATTTTTAACAAATAAAGGAATAAGGTTTATTTAAATAACACACAGGGAAAATAAAATGATCAAGTGAATAAGTGAATAAGATACAGTAACGTGGCTTAGTCTCAATCATACATACACCAGTTTGGTTCACACAGAACACCTTTAAATAAAGCACAGACCCTGAACCTATCAGTTCTGGCTACCCATAAAGACACCTGAACCTATCAGGTTGGTACTGACTGACACACAGTAGTACCCTGTCTGACACACAGACTCCCACACCAGCTTCTCCTCCAGCTCTCCTTCTCCTTCACACAAACTCCACATATATATACAGTACAGCCCCTCCTCCTGATGTCCCACCTTCCACTCCCCATAGGATGGAACTTTCCCTCCAAACCCATGACAGACAGCTAACATCAGTGCTGTATGTAACAAGCAGTTTCGTTGTAATGTGGGGCAATCGTAAAGCAAGGCACCACTGTACATGGCCAGCTTTAGGAGTGAACCAGACTGTCTCCACAGTGGACCGAACAGCAGGCTAAATGCCCATGTAGTCATCTCCTTAATCTTGTGTCTTAGCTTTGATTATTTTGCCTTGGGTGACCTTGCTAAGGCTCTGGAATCAGAGTCCAGCTTTCTGATTATATTCTTCTTAGCTTCTCTGATAGACTTGACAACCTCAGTGCACTAAGGTGGGCACACAAAAGAGTGCCTTTTTCTTTAAAATAATCTATCCTATACCTGAGGATCTAGGATGCTGAGCAACATTAAGATTAAATTAAGGCAACTCTTTTTGAACAAACACCAGTCAATTCACATCTGATGTCCAACATAAACAGCATCTACTGCTGTAAGGTACTCATTGCATTCTCTTTAAAGGAAAATAAGCTCATGAATGCCAACATTAACCTATTTTGTTTCCTACAAACGAACAAAATGTATGTGCCTCATTTTGTTCTCTGTTTTGCTTCAGATTATTTGGTGACAATTGTAAAAATAAGGGGGTGAGACCCTATTCATTAAACATTCGTACAAATGCATATTGTTATTGCCAGTCACTTTGCTTCATAAGCTTCCATACCAATGTTTAATTGCCATGTTTTCCTTCTTTTTTTCCAGAGCACTTTTCCTCCTGACCTTTTCATGCTGAAATGTTAAGAAATGTTTAATTGCTAAAATAATCACTGTTGCATTTTAATCCTTTCATACATTGGAAGAAAACTTATTTCTCTATTATGAATACTAATTACTAATTAATGTTCACTTTACGACAGTATGCATCCTTTATAGGACAATAAGATGATCTGCTCAAAATCATGTTTCATGCTTGATTTTTGGAGTCATTTCGTTCAAGCACCTAGCAAAGAAAAACACATTTGGATAGTATTAGAAAAATACTTTCCTCCAGCAAAGAAATACAAGAATGAATGTAGCACTTCAGCAGGTCTTCTTTATAGTTGTCATACATAAAAAAGTATTTCAGAAAAATGATTTAATAATAATTGGCACTACAACAATCAAAATTATTTCTCGGATTCATTAATTTAATTTGTAAGACTCATGATCAAGATGTAGGTATGCCACCATTTAAATAACAGAAGCAAACTTTTTCGCTCTTTACTAGTAACTTTTGAATACTGGAAGAAGAAAGAATTATTTATGAAGACAGACAGTCTCCTAAATGATAGCTAATGAAGGATTTCTTGTTTCTTCAGGCTTTGTGTCTTGAAAAACTTGTTTTATTAATGAAATCTAGAACTGAGGATGCACTTCTGTACCCACTTTGCAGGGAGTTAAGCCCCATTAAACTCAAATGCATAAATTAGTATAAAATGCATGCAAAATCCCTAGAATATGAGAAATGTATTGTGAAGGTCAAACTATTTATTTATTTACAATATTTTTTTTTTTAGCCGCACCATTGCCAGTGGCTTCTACCGAGGAGGACTTGAGTTATGGTTTCAAGCCAACATCAGCCCTAGAGGATTTTAAAAGCTGGTCAAAATAATGAGACTCCACACATACAAAGCAGTGTAAAGTTTTATACAGTTAATGTTTCAGATAATTAAAGCACTGAAAACAACGTGGTTTTTTTTGTATTCTCAAAGGCTTTCATGGCCGGCATCCGATGGTTATTGTAGGTTTTTCAGGCTGTTTCGCCATGTTCTGGAGGTTTTTCTTTCCAATGTTTCGCCTGTCTCTACCCAGCCACTGCACACAAAAGACTAGCTAACAACACCCATCAATCACAGTGAGAGATTGTCTTTCCCCCATCACAACAATATACCCCAAACAAAAAACACCCTGATCATCCAATCTCCTGAAAAGAACAAAACCTGATCCCACGGTTACAAATACTCAACAGTCCCACACACTACACCAGAACACAGAGTTCTGTCTCCTGTCCTCTGAAGATGCCGGCCACAGAGACTGACAAAACATTAGGAAGAATAACTTCCAGAACACGGCCAAACAGCCCAAAAAACCTACAACACCCAATGTTTTTTTTAATTGTTGGAAACATTCAGATGTTACATTTCTGATTTTAAAATGAGAATTTTGATCCATCTGCACACTCACTGACACTAATGTGGCCATTTACAACAGACATAGGTAGTTAGAAAGAAGAGATTTCAGCTGAGCTACCTCCATTTAGCTCCTTATGATTATTACTTTCTTCTGTTTTCTGGGTTTCTTCATCTTTTGCACTGGGGCTGAGGATATCCTCTATTAAAAGACGGTAGTTTTTCATTATTGCTACGTAATTTATTCATCATCTGTCGCTGCTATGTATCATCATGTTATTTCTACTTATAGTGAATTAATAATCTCCAAAGTGTATTTTAATTAATATCCTGTTCAGGTTTTGCAAACCAAAGACTGTGGCCTCTTTCTTGGTGAGCCAATGCATCTGATGATAGTTTTTCCTCTTCTTAAAAGGGTGTTCTTCAGATTCAGAAATTATTGGAGATCTAAAGTGAAGCAGTGTATGTGTCAGTTTTTATAGGGATCAAGGAAGCCCAAAGTGGCACTCAAATAAAATGAAGGCTCTCTGAAGCGCCACATATTGCTTTGGTGATTTAAAAAAGGTTTAAAAAGTCAGAACTAACCCACAAACCTCTTGGTACCAGTAAGTCTCACCTGAAAAACAAAAGTCATACCAGGAAGCTCAAAGCAAAAAGATATTGACAGGTTGAACATCTATGAAAAGCTCAAGCTGTCCTGGAAATCCCAATCATGAATCCTTAGTAGGGCTCAAATTGACCTGATAAATTCTTTTATTCCATTATCAGCAAGCATTTTGCATCTTAGCAAGAATGTTAGAGCAAAAGTGTCAAGTCAGCAGATGCCCCTGGAGAAGATCACATGCAAACAGAGTGGATGCTGCTGTAGTGGGGAAGGATCAGGCCAAGTATTATAAAGAGCATTTCCAGTCACAGCTAGAAGCAAAACAAATATTTTGTATTGTTCCAGTTCTGGACATCTTTTGCTTTGGGATTCCTTGAATAAATACATGATAAATAAAACCTTAACTTGGCTCATCTTTGACTCTGTTTATTGGTTACTCCCAGTAAGTGAATTACTTTTGGAGTTCAGTCCTTCTGCTACACTCCCTGATTGATATGTCAACACTTGATTTTTCAACCTGTCTGTTTTGCAAGCTAAAAGTTATTGGAACAACGCGCTGCTGGCAGTTCACCTGGTTCCAGTTAACAGGTGGCAAAAGTGACACAAAAAACAGAAATCAGGTACTATACTTGCTAGGACACTATTTCTTCCTCCTTCAGCAAATGTGAGTAAATGGTACAGCTCCTAGTGGAAAAGAAGGAAGGAAGGAAACTGGCACGAGCTTTCCCTGCACACTGAAGACTGAGAAAGAGCTGATGGCACTGAATTTCATTCCCATTCTAGAACAGAGACATTTATTTTCCCAATGGTCATATTCATTTACTATCCAGACACATATGTTGAAATACTATGGAATATTCAGAAACAAATAAAAGTTGATGGGCTACACACTGCTCTTCATTTTCCTTCCTCTTTTTTTCCCCCTCGGGTTATGAGATCTTCTTCAGACTCCCTGTGTGGAAATTTGCTCATATATTGGTATGTTTTTTCCAAATGTGAATATTTATTTTAACTGACATGATACCTTTGCCCCATAGACATGTTTGTTCCTTTTTTTCTAGTTATTAGTTGTTCTTATTGAGAAATATATTTATAATATTGTGCACACATTGTTTTCACAACACCCTATAAACTTTACAGATGTGTGAATTCTGGAGGTGAGGTATATTACTTCTGATAAATAGTTTAAGGACGCGGAAATGCATCACTTCCATCAAATCCTATTTAATTTTCCTTTACCCCCACCTTTGCTCACCCCACATACTATTCAAGCCTAACCCATATGTCCACTGAAATGGCTGCAGTAAATTCTGGTTTCAGGTTTGAATGCTCACCTGCATTAAATATTGTGCATAGCTCACCCTGTGTCCTGCAGTGCTAGCTTTCTATCTGCAGGGATGTTTGTTTTATGCAAAGGAGCATTTAGAACAGTATTTGCACACCAGAAGACTGTAGTGGTGTAGATCATCCCACCATTGGAGCATCCTGCCATCTCATTCTCTTGTGTCCATTGACCAGGACTGATTTATACTCTCATTACAGAGAAATGCATGCTCCTTTGAGTGAAAAATGAAAAGGCTGCCGAACTCTTTGAAAGATAGACCTCCTCAATCACAGAAAAGGGAATTAAAAAATACCGGTGAGGTGCTGAACGAGCATACTCTCCTCATAACATACTCCCACATACAAGAAAAATCAATTTTTCCCTTGACTAATGTAATTATGTGATCCCTTGAGAAACTATTAGCATCCCGTCATTTATATCTTAGAAATGCATTTTCATAATGTGTTGCTATTACATTGTATTTTAGTGCACCTAGTTTATCTTGCTGGATAGGACACATTGTGCTTCCCTGCCTGTGAGTTAATAGAAAATTGATTATAAACTTGGAAGGCTGATGATGTCCAAAATATCATTACTTGAATGGTTTGTGCTTCAGAGTAAAAGCTGTTTTAGTCTTGCATCCTTCCAAATGTTTTGAGCAGCCTTCCACTACCATGTGCCCTCCTCATCTGTGTGGAGTAGAACTTCTGTCATTCTCATCTAACATGGCTTTGTTAGATTATATAACAAAGGTTCTTGTGGCACTTTGAAAGGTAACAAGTTTGATTTGGAATAAGCTTTCTTAATTAGACCTGGGAACATAATTACTTGGTGAGATAACATTGTTTCCAGCAATACAGTACGGGGGGGGGGGGGGGGAAAGAGAGGCTGGCCATATTCTCTTTACAGTATTATTGGGAGACATGCTATATCTTCACATCATGAAGCTCCCAGTACTGTTTTCATAGTTCTAATGAAGCACAGTTGTCTCCTTCATCCAATGGCTTTTCAGCATGAAAAGGGAAAACTTGAGGATAACCCAACCACTTCCTAGAGTTAAGTGCACTCCCAGAGCTGGAACAGACCTTATGGATCATTGAGTCCAGCCCTGTTATAGTGTAGTACTGAACTCCTAAACTTTAGCTCTACAGCCAGATATTTAAGCCACTGAGCTACCCAGCAGAAATGTTACAACATTTCTGAAAAAAAATGAGAAGACTGCAAAAATTGTCACCAAACCTTTGGGGAGGGTTCAGATCAGAACCAATTTAATAGTGAAGGGAATGTGGAAAATGATGTGGACTAGAATGACAGTCTGATCCACCGCTCTCAATGCATAAGATAACATCCACTTGTCGAAATCCAATAATGTGTTGCCACTAAAGTAGGCTCACTGAATCAATGGAACTTAGTTAGGTACTGATTTGCCAAATCCCCATTGATTCAATGGTCCTACCCTAGTTGCAATTTACTGCTGGATTTCAGCAAATATTAGGAAAGAACCGTATAACCTCTTCTCTGCTGTTGGTGGTTCTCTAGATCAGTTTTACCCTTGATTGCATAAACAAAGCCAAAACTGGTTGGTTAAAGGTTCACACAATCGCTGCTTGAAAGAGAACTTTTAACATTTATAAATCTTGAAAAGTTAACATTTAAGAAGAATGCTTATATTGAAATGCTGAATCTATCTGTGACTAAGCAGTGATAAGATGATGTTTTGAGTCCTACAGCAACACCCAACATTTATTGATGTTCCCAGGATATTCCTGCCTCATCTAAGACATATATGCCTGGTGAAAGTCATCTTACCAAGACTCTACATCTAAGAGTATCCTCCTGGTAAACCCAGGATAATGTTTGAATAATGTTTGAATAAATTTCAATAATGTTTTTAGCTCTTAATATTTGTTTTTAATGAGCTATTTTGGCTCTTGTTAAAAGAGAAAGGCAGGATAAAATATTTTAAATAAAACAAAATAATCCTTGCCAGTGACTCTATTTTGTCTCCTTCAGTTAGCTGTTATTTCCTAGATCACTTCAATACCAACATGTTGTTTTCCTCAGATATTTACGATGCTTCTGTTTTCTTAAAATATTTACAATGATTTATGTCCCATGTCAGCAAGGGTGTCATCATTCCTCAGGCATCCAACTGTGTTTGATGTTACATTAATCAATCATCAAACTCCCAAATCAATTACTCAATGAACTGGACCAAATTAAAACGTTCCTATTCAATGGTTCTACCTGTATAGTTGCAGCCTTGGTTGTTTGTGTTCATAAAATTTCTATCAGATAGTTAGATCACAGCCATTCTAAGCAGTTCTAAAGAATCGATGTCAAACAAATCTTGTCAGTTGATTATTATTTTTCCCTTGCATTAAACTGTCAACATATCTTCAATAGATTATTGTGATGTTACCTTCCTCTGTGGTGTCTTCAATCACACATTTATTGTAGAGTATCTACAAGACCCAAAAGCCAGTTTCTAGTGGCTCAAATAATAATCTTAAAATAATAATAATTTTAGAAGTGCAGAGCAGGAAGGGACCCTTTGGATCATTGAATTCAGCTCCGGTCAAGGAGGCACAGTAGGGAATCGAACTCCCAGTGGCTCCACAGCTAGAGATCTAAACCACTGGTTCTTAACCTTGGGTTACTCAGGAGTTTTGGACTGCAACTCCCAGAAGCCTTCGCCACCAGCTGTCCTGACTGGGGTTTCTGGGAGTTGCAGTTCAAAAGCATCCGAGTAACAAAGGTTAAGAACCACTGATCTAAACCACTGAACTATCCAGCAGTTCATGATGTTTACAATTTTTAAAAACTAACATTCCTTACAGTCAGAAACTATGTAAACAAATGTGACACACAGACCCCTTCTCTATATATATCTGTTATCTCCATGCATTCCAGGCAACTGAATTTGAATTTATTCTCTGACAGGAATTTGATCATGATTTCTATTAGGACAATGAAATGCCACAGTTTGATCTACTGATGTAACATCTTTGTTTTCTATGTTTAATCTTTTAAATGCAGTTACAGTATATCAGCATCAAGGGGGCTGAACTGATGGAGCTCCTCTACAGAAGCTGGCATATGTATTGCCTAAATCGGACAATTGTATCCTATTTAGTGCATGGTCTCTCTCTCTCTCTCTCTCTCTCTCTCTCTCTCTCTCTCTCTCTCTCTCACACACACACACACACACACACACACACACACACACACACACACACACACACACACACACACACACACACACACACACACACACACACACACACACACACACACACACACACACACACACACACACACACACATTACCTATGGCTAGTCTCCCATCCAGGTAAGAGAGTCAAGTTTAACACTGTTTCTAACTACAAACAAAATCCTTTAACTATAGTGAGAATGAGAGTAGATTTTCTCTCCAAAATCACAGTGGAATATTTTTCCCCTTCTTACCATATCCCTGCCCCAATCCTTAGAAACCATTCAGTTGCAGAAATAATTAAGAGTTGGCATGCCTTACAGGGAGACTGCATCAAGTAATCAAAAGGCTGAGACTTGGAACAGCAGATATGAAGAACTAGAAAATGTCCTCAACTGTATGAATGGGTCACTGAAATCAAAGGCCAAGATAATTCATAGTAAAGTATTCACAATTACTATGTACAGGTGTGAAAGTTAGGCTGTGAAGAAAGCTGACAGGGAAGAAATAACGTTCATTCTATGGGTACCTTGAGCTGTCAAAAATTCAAATAAGTGGATGCTGGATCAAATGATGCCAGAACTTTTTCCAGAAGTAAAAAATGAATAAACTGAAGCTATCATACTTTCAGGCCATCGTGAAAAAACAAAACTTACTGGAAGAGACAATAAAGCTGGAAAAAAGTTGAAAGATGAAGGCTGTATATGAAATAGATTGACTCAATGAAGGAAGCCATGACTTTGAGTGAAAGAACCGAGCAGGGCTGTTGATAATAAAACCTTTCAAAGGTCATACGGTTGCCAGAAGCAACTTGATGGGACATAGCAACAACAGTGTTTACTCAGAAATTGTGCATTTCAAGTGGTACATAAAGCATTATTACTTTGTTTGTTTATTATATTTTTTTTAAAAAGGGACATGGTGGCACTGTGGGTTAAACTGCAGAAGCCTCTGGCCTGCAAGGCTGGAAGACCAGCAGTCATAAGATCGAACCCATGCCACGGATTGAGCTCATGTTGCTTGTCTCAGCTCCTGCCAACCTAGCAGTTCAAAAGCATGTAAAATGCAAGTAGATAAATAGGTACCACCACGGTGGGAAGGTAACGGCATTCCGTGTCTAGTCGCACTAGTCATATGACCATGGAAACTCTCTACAGACAAAGGCTGGCTCTACGGCTTGGAAAACGGGGATGAGCACCGTGCCCTAGAGTTGGACACAACTGGACTAAATGTCAAGGGGAACCTTTACCTTTATTGTTGTTTAGTCATTAAGTCGTGTCCGACTCTTTGTGACCCCATGGACCAAAGCATGCCAGGCCCTCCTGTCTTCCACTGTCTCCTGGAGTTTGGTCAAATTCATGTTGGTAGCTTTGATGACACTGTCCAACCATCTCGTCACATATTACATCCATAATCAAGGTCTTTCCACCATACCTGGCCAGATCATTACGTCCAAAGTGTATTAACAAGATGTCTGGGGGTTGCAAGCCAAATGCAGCCACTCTGCCAAACTGGCCCCATTGCATTCTTCACAGCCCTTTCCATTCAATCTGGGCTCTAGCGCCAAGGCCCAAATTAGTCCCCCAGGCCGCATAGCGTGCTGCACAAAACATGTAACTATGGCCAATCACCATGACGTGCAGCCACCTCGCCATCGCTACTGGACGTGCAATGATAGAAAAGAACCAGGCACCTGCCTAGACATGAGGGATTTTTCTGATATATCTGTGGTAAGCTGTCAATGACCACCGCCCCAGCCATTGAATATCATCTGGATGCTAGCCTAAGGCAGCTGCAGTTGAGGTGGCACCAATTCTAAAAGAATGTGTACCTAATTGTAAGCCTTGAATTCCCACCTTATGTAATGCCATGCCCGTCAATTTCCAAAACTGGTACTTTGTTAAAGGGGGACCATCCTTGTGTATAAAGAAGTATCCCTGTCCCTGCCTCCTGACTTCCAAATATGTACCTACTGCCTTCACTGGACATAACTCCTCTATAGAACAAGATGCTAAAGTAAGATTGGCACCTCTACTGTGCTGGTTGGCCTTGGATCGGCAAATGTGAATCTGAACTGTATTGTCATCTAACCTAACATCCTGCCAGTACAATGCTGCTTTGGTCACATCGCCTTTTCCTGTAGCTACTACTTCACTAATTCTTAACGTGCCAATAAAATGTTAACAACACCCTGAATAACACTGCTTCATAGTCATCCCTACAAATAACAATCCATTGTTTACAAATTTTTTCTAACAATATTGGGGATATGGGTACCCTTGTATCTTTAACCCGTCCCCTTTCTTTACTCCAGCCTTCTATCATCTTCCTGATACAGCAGTCAGAGGTTATACTCCTGATACCCCTGGACCCTAGCGTGAAAGACCAGTGCTGACATCCTGACTTGTATGGATACTGGTGCCAGTCCTTTCCTATGTAAATATATGATGAATTGCTGTAGGTGTTCCACTGGGGCAAGCCATTTCAGCTCCAAACCCGACTCCTGTAATTCTATACTCAATGCTGAGTATCCTTTCTGTGTCCTCAGGGCCAGAAAAAACCTATTGCTCTTTCCGCATCATCACACCAATTTGCCAGATTTCTGGGGGAAGAGTCTCTGGGAATTCATTGCTCCTGGACTTAACTCCCTGAACCAATTGATCTGTTGGTGTGATAGGGCACCAACTAAACTGTTATCGAGGCCAGGAATGTGCCTTGCCTGAACAAAAATGTTGTATCTAACAGCATGCAATGTAAATGCATGCACCAATGCCATAACACATTCAAAGTGTGAAGTGAGGTTGTTTATTATGTAAACCACTGCCTGATTGTCACACCAGAAGCGTACCACCGAATTGGCCCATTCATATGCCCAAAGTCACAGGGCTCCTATTATCAGAAAAATTCCAGGAATGTAAGGTCCTTAGTGATCCACTGCTGGTGCCACTCCTCAGGCCACCATTTGGCACACCATCTGCCTCTAAAATATATTCCAAAACCAAGTGAACCTGCAGCATCTGTCTGGACCCAGAACTCAGTCCTAAGTTTCATCTCGGACCTCCAAAAAGATACCCTGTTGAACTCGAATAAAAATTAACTCCAAAGTTGTAAATCTTGTTTCATACCATTTATAACTCTTGATCTGTGGAAAGGATGATGGAGACCTTTCATTGCATCACATAATCTATGCAGGAATGCATGACCTGGCACAACCACACTACATTCAAAATTCAGGTGACCTACAATCTCCTGAAGCTGTCTGAGCGACACTTTTCTTTAACATCAAATTAAACTGTCAGGTTATCCAATGGATTGTTTGGGAAAGGCCCCAACACTCTATCTTCTTTTACCTCCTTTCCAATTTTGTTCTGGACTATGCTCCCTTTTACTGATTTCAGATTTCATGCAAAGAAAATGCCTTACACTCCCCTAAAACCATTCTTAAAACCCTCCAAAAGGTAATCAGTGTCTGCCTGCCTAGGGTATTTCTGTAACCATGCCTTTAATACAGAGACCTTAATTGGGCTGGGGCCCCTAGTTAGGGTTATCCCCTCCCCCATGTGTCTTTTTGTTACTTCCAGAGCCTTTGTTGTTGTTTCTTTTAGCTCTGGCCCTTAAACACACTGAGCTGGGCTGCTGACCACCTCACACTGAGCATTGATGTCTGAAATGGCATGCTTTTTGTGAGCATTTGCCCAGCAGAGTCCCAGCAGAGCAAGTGGGGTTGAACCACCTACCCCATGCCTACACAGGGATTCAGATTATGTCAGCTCTGTGAATAAGATGGCCACTATCAAACCTATCACCTGAGTTTGGCCTGGCAGGCATCATATACTGCAACCAAAGGCCTGGCAGAGGGTTGTCTCATCGTAAATTCAGGTAAATCGCCATTCTCATATGAAACAATTCATCATAAAGCAACCAGGCCTGCCCTGCAAAGTCCACATATGCCCTGTAGATCAGGTCAAGGTATTGGAACATTGACTGAGGTCTCCAAGTCTGTGCCTTAACTACCACGCCAGCATAAATTAGGAAACCGGGGAGCCAGTCTGTCCATGTCTGATCCCACCTACACCTCCTATGCTTCTCATTCTCTCTTTCATCCTCTTTTCCAAGTTCCTTTTTGTCTACATTTCTATTCAGGAGCTCAAACAAGTCCACATAGGTACCTTACATTTTTTTTTTTAGTAGCTGAGGTGAGATGATCACCCAACGGCATGGCATGATTCCCGAAAGGCAAAGTTTTTAAAGGGACAGAATTGCAGCAGTGTCGGGTACTGATGGATAGGGCCAAAAACGTACGCCAGCTGTAAAACCCAGTGGCATTGGGAAGGTAAGTTGTGGATATGGAGCCACCTAGTTTCCTGCTTGCGTACTTGTACTAGGCCAAGGAGTGGCTGGGGCCCTAAACCCCTGTCATGTGCTGTGTGGAATAGTAAACCACCCTGTCCGCTGCCAGGCCATGGCCAGGCAGGCAATATTGGGAGGGTATTTGGTGCAACCGCCAACTCACCTGATGTCAGAGTTGGTGCCAAAACGTGTTCCTCCCTGCCATGCTGGTAACCTGTTGCTGACTCTTCAACTCCTTCCTGTCGACCTCAAGCCACTGCAAATGATCTAGCAGCCTCTGGCACTGCCGTTTCCCATTCCTCATCCTCGCTCTGGTGCTGAGGTGTTACAGCTGATGTATCTGATTCTTTCCTGGATGGCCCAGTGGCCTGCTGATCAGCCTCTAAAGCAGAAAAGCGAGACATTACATTTTCCGCTATGGCCTTAACCCAAATACCTACGCTTGCTTCAAGTTTAAAACTACCAGTTAGCTATATTACACTACTACAAATTAGTGTTGGCCAAAAGAGTAGTTAATAAAGCAGAGACTAATATAGAGGATTCAGCTATATCACCCCCTTTTTTTTGAGCCCCTTCCAGCTGCTGCCTGGGCTCAGCTAAGCTTCTTTGCCACGCTCCTCCTTTAAAGACTGATGCTTACCAACCTTTCCTTTATTATCTATTTAATATACTGTACTTCCTTTCAATATTACAAGGATTATCACCTTATATCATTTATTAAAACTTAGTAATTTAATTTTAATTTCTATCTATCTATCTATCTATCTATCTATCTATCTATCTATCTATCTATCTATCTATCTATCTATCTATCTATCTATCTATCTATCTATCTATCTACTTTATTATTATTATTATTATTATTATTATTATTATTATTATTATTATTATTATTATTATTATTATTATTATTATTATTATTATTATTATTATTATTATTATTATTATTATTATTATTATACTGTATTTTATTTTTAAACTCTAAATCGCCCCACCCTTAATGGGTGGAACCAACTCCAAATCACTTCTGATATGAGAGTAATCAATTATCTATAAAACTTTAAATTTATAGAACACTAACTAATTAATTAATTAATGCAAAATAATGTATGCATTTATATATAAATACATAAACATAAATATTAATATATTTATTTATTTATAACATTTATTCCCAGGAGCAGCTGCACCTCCCTGCCTAATGCACTCTCCACTCCCTGCCTGTGAATAATAAAACAAGGAATTCAAAGAAATTAAATTCTTCTGTTGAGAACTCAGTTGAGGAGGTGAAACCCGGTAATCAAACAATTGGGGGGGAGGTGCCATGCAACCCCCCTTCCAATAAGTGAGATTGTCCAGGCCTCAAAAGCAGAGCTACACTGTTTAAAAATATCACAATCAGCAGAGCTCCATCCTCCTTCTGTTGCCAGCAAGGAAGAGGACAAAGGGAGGGGGGAACCCCACTTAAATACCTCACACCTTTCCACTCCACTCCCAGGTCGCTCTCCCGAGACTCCCAGTGTCTCGCAATGTCCCTGGAAGGAGGCAATGGCAACCCGCGCTGATGAAGTGTGGCTTGCCAGCAGATTGAGCATAACACCCAGTCTTTATTCATACATTATTGGCATTCTGATCATACAATTTTGTACTGTCATCACTGATATGACTGTTGTTACACCCTCTTTTAAGTTCCCACATGGTCTCACAGTAATCAGTTAGATCGCAAGGTAAGACCCAGAATCTTTTACTATATTATATATCTATAACTAACTACAATTATATTATAAAATCAGCAAGGTCAAACAGGAACCTTATGTTTGTTTCATCACAGGTGTGTCCTGTTCCTGAATAAAGCAGGACAACAGAAGTTATTTTTTTTAAAAAAATCCATATGGGCGTGTGAGTGAGGGTAAGGAGATCTAAACCTTCACCCACTCCTGCGTTTCCTTCTAGTTATCTATTGCTCAGGCCTCTTTTCCTCAACCCCACCCTGATACTAAAATTAAATTGTTCAGTACAAACATGCCTGGGCCAATGGATCACCAGGAGATGACGGGTGGGTGTGAGTTTAGCTCCTGTCACTCAATTTGGATATTACAAATCAGAGTCATGTTTTCCTTAGGGGCAGACAAATAAGTTCTCACTTTCATATTCTGTTTGCTCCTGATTAACCAGGGCTGAAGTGGACTGAAACGTATGTCAGAACAATTTGTGATACCAGTGTGCAAACAATAGAGGCCATCAATCCATACATTGTTTCTTTGTCAGAAATGCCTCTTAGCCACACTGCACATTATTTATATTGTGCCAACAGCTGACAGTTGAACAAAATAACCACAGACCTTTCTAAATCCTGTGGTGTTCTGCATTTGTGTGCTCCTCGGAGCTGTCACTTTTTATTAAACAATACTGTTTTGTGAGTATGACAACCCCTGATATATCAGCTTTAAGGGAGGAAAGGAGAGAGCCTCTCCCATCTAAACCATTTGCCATTACAGAAAAGGAAAGTTGCTCAGTTTAGATTATGAGAAGCTCCTACACATGTAACATAAAATTACATACCCACGAGACAAGCTTGTGTTCAGTCATTAATTTGTATTTCAATAGTTCTACCAAATAAGAAACAAGTATATTTGAAGAATCATGTTACCTAAATGAAGGATGGTAAAGCAAGGTTTCCACTCACATATAAAAACAAAAGCAACAATACATATCACTGTATTTAATATATTATGTAAGAACTACTTTGACATACCCCATAGGTTGTTATAAACCACCTGTCCTGCCACCTTGCTTTTTTTAACTTCATGTTTATGTCTCAAGATTTTGTTTTCACGAGAAGCTGCTCCATACTGCCTGCCTTGCCTGCTCTCAGCCAGGATAGGTTGAAACCTTAGTACTTCCTTTAGTAGTGTTGACATTATTAACAAAACTGTAGTATTGATATCCCAACAGCCTCTTTGAGATTATACAGATGTCAGATTAACAAATGAATAAACCTCAATGTAAAAACTGCAGTGAGTATCAGATGTCCAAAATTATGGTCCTGTGCTTGGTACCATGAAATCCTGGCTCTCAGAGAATACACTCAAGCCCTTGAGACTAAAGTAATTGATCCAGAAAAGCTGAAAGAAGGTGTGAAATTTATGGATGAGGCCTTTAGAGATGTAATAGTAGTTTCTTGTTCCTGTATAGCTCCTCTGTTGTCATGAGGAAGGATGGTCTTGGTGAAAGAGGCTTCCAAATACCAGGAAGAGAAATTATCACAAGAGACAAATTCCTTATGGGATGAACTGTTGTCCTTTCACCTCTGGGATTATATTTTAGGTGGCTGTCGAGTCTTCTGTGGTGGATAATAAAAGTTTAAGATAGGTGTGTCAACTACATGATGACTTGCCTCCCTGGTATGAAGGTAGTGATCTCTAAATCAGACACAACATTTTAGCAGACCTAAAGTAGCAGTTTTCTGCTCCAGGTTTCAACACAGAATATGCTATCCCCAGAAATGGCCAAAACAAACCTCTGAAAAATAAAAAGCAGAAATGACCATACCTAGTTTCTATTTTTGGGAGCTAGGATAGAATAAGGCCACCTGTATATTAAAAATGTGCTTTCATGAAAATGACCTTTCTTTTCATTTACCCGGTCTTTTAGTGTGGGGGCATGTGCAGGATTTGCAGCCTGCAGACATAAACTTGGGCACCCATGCACCCCAACCTTGACCTAAATTGACTGGTAGATGGTTAATTTGGGGCACTTAAAACTGTAACTAATCACGCTTTAAAAATGCTTCTGTAAGCTCTGGAACTTACTTGTGTTCATTAAAGCTTATACAGTGGTGCCCCGTATAGCGAGGTTAATCCGTTCCGGATTAACCTTCGCTATACGAAAACATCGCTGTGCGGGGCAGGAAAACCTATTGGAACGCATTAAACTTAGTTTAATGCGTTCCAATAAGTGTTTAAACTTACCCCCTCCAGCGATGTTTTCACTCCGGCGGCCATTTTGGAGCCGCCGATCAGCTGATCGGCGGCTCCAAAATGGCCGCCGCATGACCCGAAATGGCCCCTGTCAGCGTTTTCGCGCCCTCCCCTTGCTTAGGGAGGTCGCGAAAACGCTGCGGGGGAGGGCATTTCGGGCCATCCGCGGCCATTTTAATGGCCACGGATGGCCCGAAATGCCCCCCCCGCAGCGTTTTCGCGACCTCCCTAAGCAAGGGGAGGGCGCGAAAACGCTGACAGGGGCCATTTCGGGTCATGCGGCGGCCATTTTGGAGCCGCCGATCAGCTGTTCGGCGGCTCCAAAATGGCCGCCGGAGCCCCAATCGTCGCAAAGCGAGTGCGGCGATTGGGGCTGATCCTTATAGCGATCCCCCAAAAGGGATCGCTATACGGATTTTTCGTTAAACGGTGCACTCGTTAAGCGAGGCACCACTGTACTTATACTTTGATTTGGATTCCTGCGTTGAGCAGGGAATTGGACTTGATGGCCTTATAGGCTCCTTCCAACTCCATTATTCTATGATTCTAAGCTCTATTCAGGTGCTACACAAATAGAATCACCATGCTTTGAGGGGAAGGCTTAGCTGTTTCCTCCTCTATCATTGTTTTTCCATATATAGACATACCTTGGTTTACGAATGCCTCGGTTAATGCAATTTTCGGTTTATGAAACAACATCAATGGAAAATAATGCCTCGGTTTACAATTTTTCTTTCGGAGTATGAAGAAAATTTCCCCAGGATGCCTGGAGGTTTGTAGTGCCACCCACATTCCTATGGCAATCGGCGTTCTGGTTTACGAATTTTCCACATTATGTAACATTCCAGAGAACACATTACATTTGTAAACTGAGGTACGCCTGTAGAAACCAGCACATGTGCAGAGGAGAATACCTGCTCAGATGCAAACTCTACACATGAGGAAGAACCCAGTTTTCCAGGTTTGTGGTTCATGTGGAGAGTCTACATGCAAGTGTGAAGGTCTTCTCAGCAGACATGACATTCTACATGTTCAGAAAGAGACGGTAAGTAGAGAAGGGTGCTAGGATCTCCATCTTAGATGTGGTAATTCTAGCTGTGTAAGTAACACCTGAAAAAAGAGGGGTTTCCCACCTATCATTACCAAAGTGATTGTTAGGCTCTAACTAATTAGGAATTCAGAAATAGGATGCAGCCTGCTGTTTCCTTCCCTCTCCAAACCACTCCCCCATTTTGTGTGTAAAATGACAATCATTTTTGTTCAGGAAACCCTTGGCGCAGGACAAAAGTAATTTAATAAAAACATTAGGTACTTCCCTCAGGTTTATAATCTAAAAATTACAGATACACAAAAGAACAAAGGGGAGGGTATTAACAAAAGATAGAATGCAAACTGAGCAATATGATTTCTCAGTCAGATGATGAGACTAGGACAAAAGGCAAAGGAGAAAATAGAGAGTAAGAAATAGATGAGTTTCAAGGAGCTTTTAAATCTAGGCAGCACATTAAAAGCAGGAAAAGCACAGCAACTGACAGGCATTCTTGACTGCTGTGGAATTTGTTTTTCTACCACAGCCTCTCCAAACAGTGGTGGGGAAGCATTTTTAAAGGAGTTGCCTTTTTTGCCCAGAAATAAAATAAGATATTTTTTAAAATGGAAGGCAGACAAAGGCCACAATAAAGTTAATTGAAAAGTATGTGAGAAACAAAAGTTTAAAAACCTCTGTAATGTCTCTGCTGCTATTAATGGCTATATTGCTATAGAACCTAAATTACTGCACTGAAACGAGAGGATGAATAAGGGTCCTTTCAGAAATGATTCCCCCATTATTCAAACTTCATGTGAAAGGAAAGCAAGGCTTTATGTATTTCTGACTCCCATTTCCCCCATTTCCTGTGATCCACCCCATTCTTTGTGCATTAAACAGAAAGGTCTACATTGGGAATCTTCTCTGTTTCCAAGGCATGATGGAAAGTTAAGAATAGAAGTTGAATGTGTTGGATGAAAACAAAGATAGATCTTAAATCTATTTGAAAGCCAGTACAGTCTAGTTTTACTTTCTTGGGCTCCATGATCACTGCAGATGAAGACAGCAGCCATGAAATTAAAAGACGCCTGCTCCTTGGGAGGAAAGCGATGACAAACCTTGACAGCATCTTAAAAAGCAGAGACATCACTTTGCCAACAAAAGTCCGAATAGTCAAAGCTATGGTTTTTCCTGTCGTGATATATGGAAGTGAGAGCTGGACCATAAAGAAAGCAGACCGCTGAAGAATTGATGCCTTTGAATTGTGGTGCTGGAGGAGGCTCTTGAAAGTCCCCTGGACTGCAAGGAGAACAAACCTATCAATTCTAAAGGAAATCAACCCTGAGTACTCACTGGAAGGACAGATTCTGAAGCTGAGGCTCCAGTACTTTGGCCATCTAATGAGAAGAGAAGACTCCTTGGAAAAGACCTTGATGTTGGGAAAGTGTGATGGCAAGAGGAGAAGGGGACGACAGAGGATGAGATGGCTGGACAGTGTCTACGAAGCAACCAACATGAAATTGACAGACCTCCGGGAGGCAGTGGAAGATAGGAGGGCCTGGCGTGCTGTCGTCCGTGGGGTCACGAAGAGTTGGACACGACTAAACGACTAAACTAGGACGACAACAGTCTTGCTTGGCCCTGGAATCTGAGTACTGTGAACTATGACACTCATTGGGTAACTCTTAGAACTCTCTGTCTCTCAGCCCAAACTACGTTATAGGTTTCAGAAGAAGAAATGTGGAGGAGGAAAGATGACATAAAAGTAACTAATAACAATAAATGCAATAAATAAGAAATACATATACATTTCAACATATTGACAGCTCCCCATCTTCAATGTTTCCATTAAGTATCCGTCCACCCATCTAGTCTAAAACCCAGCCACATCACTGATTTAAAAAAATCAAAGTGAACTTATTTTTTTCAGAAATAGGAATGGAATGTGGACTGTTATCTGAGATCCAATAGAACCTGAACTACAGCAGGGCTGCAAAACCAATTTTTCTATTTTTATTCAGGTTACCAGTTAAGGAAAATGTGTCTAAACCAAAGCACCTGATATGCAACTCACTGTCTCCACCACAATTGAACAGAATTCTTCTTTCTTCAATACGAGAAAGCCCTGAAAGCACCGGGCAGGTGTCAGAGCTTAGAAAGTTACTTTAAAAAAAAAAAAAGAAATTAATGGCAGTTTTAGTCCCAATGCCCTGAAAGTTAGAAGTATAAAAAATGGGGAACAATGCACATTATTCGAAGTGGTTAAACTAATTTGCTTTTAATTACTACAAATCTAATTTGTTTTCATTAAGCTGCACAAAACACAGCAGGAGTTAGAACTTTAGGAATGTGAGATTCCTCCTCCATTTTTTAGTGAGACCAGTTTACAAATGCATTACAAAAGGCATGAAAGTACTCCTCATTGATTTATAATTATACAATAATTAAGTTTCACAATTGTTACCGCAAAAATAAATTAACTATGACTTCCTTGATACTCATAACTAGTTTCTTCCAAGTAGTTAGCCTCTTCAAGGCTGAATTCATTGCAATCAGCTATAACTTTGAAGCCACAACTCCAATGCAGCCTGCACCCTAACTTACATCTGAGACAAATGCCTGGCAAAATCCAGGACTGTTTTGGACTCTAATACATTGTTTCTTGAATCACAGAAACACTGCTTTGAGGGAGGGGCCACTGTACCTGGGTTGCCACACCTCATCAGCCAAACACCCAGAAGACCAAGCCTGAACAATTTCAGTTGTAGCTAAACCTGCACTTGAACTGGGCCATTCTAAAAAAATTGAGAAGTTGGTCTTCTTTGATACAAAATGTGGCATTCACCCTCATTATGCTCAATAGGTTATGCATTATTCATGTTTTATGCTGATGTGGTTGAGAGGTGAGGCCACTAGAGAGGTTAAAAGGGCAGAGCCAGAGAGGAAAAGGGGGAGTACATTCGGGATCTGAGTTTGGAGAGAGAGAGAGAGAGAGAGAGAGAGAGAGAGAGAGAGAGAGAGAGAGAGAGAGAGAGAGAGAGTTAGTTTTGGAATCTGAGGAGTGATTAGTCTGAATGAACAGGAACCTGTAAGATAATATAGAAGATTATAATTGATGATTGATGAGCCGGAAGAAGATACTTATGAATTATTATAGAAACATCTGTAATAAATAAACCGGTTTTATTCAAAAGGCAGTGATGAATGGACCTTTGTCTTTCCTAAGTAAAGTACGTTGATAAAGAAATCAACTGGTGGCAGCGTGTGAAAAGGTATTCTTTTTGGTTTTCCTTTGTGAGTGCTCTGTTTCGGGGAGACAAACAGGGCCGCAAAGGGGCAAACGTCATGACAGTAATCGAAGGCTTTACATTTTCTGTAGTGAGAAAGTAAACAGTAGTTTATTCACTGTTGTTTGACTACTGGTAGGAACAGGATGAAAGTCTTGGTGAAATTTCTCTGCTCCTATTTATTTATTTATTTATTTATTTATTTATTTATTTATTTATTTATTTATTTATTTATTTATTTATTTATTTATTTATTTATTTATTTATTTATGCCAGGTATATTTAACTTCTGCTCGTCACTTATTTCTATTCCTATCATAATACATCTGCTGAGCACCTCTTGAAATGTGACAAGTTCTGACCTTTAAAATGCATTCAGGTCATACCATTTTCTCTTTGTAAGAGAATGAACAGAAAGATTCTATTACACAAGCAGATATGTATCCCCAAATAGATTTAGAATGATGTTTTTCCAAAGTGTGTATGCTCCTTCATCTGAAAATCTGTGATTCCTCCCTTTTGTTTCAGCCCCCAAAATAGTTTTTCACAACATGGAGATTTCAGATACAATTTCAAAATACGTCCCAGATTTACCAGCCTTTATTGGACCTTCTGGCTCATGCGCTCCCTGGTCTTCCACATGCAGCAGCTTCCCAGCAAACTATCTTAGTCTGGGGAAAGACATTCTTTTCTAGTTGTTGTTTTAAATTGGTAAATTATGGTTTTGCATATTTCTTGTAAGTCTATTTCAGAAACTAGGGTTTGATCTTAGTTTGTCCTTGATTCTTCAAACAAGGATAGGGGACAAAGTGTTACAGTATATTTATACTGAATAGAGATACCAGGTTCCTTGACTGCTTGTTCTTCTACCCACTTAAGCATAGTCTGTTGTTAAATCAGCCAAGTCATTGACATATTTTAAGAAACTGGTTGCTACAGCTTTTGTATGGTAGTTTGTCTGGCTTTTTAAAAAAAACCCTCACTCTTCTACACTAGTATTATGATGAGAAATAAGTACAATGGTGCCTCAACTTAGGAACGTCCCTACTTATGACCATTTTGAGTTACGACTAGCTCTGGCTGCAAAATTTTGCTTCTACTTGTGACCGGAGCTTTGAGTTATGAACAGAAAAAAGAAGGGGGAAAAAGGAGGGAAATTCAAATTGCTAACTGTAGGCAGCAACGAGGCTGATGTCAGAAGAATGGAAGGCTGGGTTAACCTCAAGCCAGCTGCCTTAGTTTGCAATTGAACTCAGGGCACAAGGAGAGTCTTCACTGCAGTACTGCAGTTTAACCATTGTGTCATGAGGCTACTTAATAACACAGTCCTACCCACATCTTGAAAAAGGTTTGATTTGGAGTATAATCTGCAGAATTCCTTAGCTAGCATGGCCAACCATAGCTACTTAAGACAACTACTACTACTACTACCTTTTTCAAAGTCTTTGGTCCTATGAAAGTTGTTTCTTCACCCTATTCATTTGCATATAGTGGTGGCATGGACAACCATTGCACAGTGCTAGTTTCATGTTATGTTCTAAGAACAGGCTCAGGTCCAACCTTTAATGGTTCATTTTCCTTTTCAGTTATATGAGTTGAGGATGAGCTATACCAACCATAGTGGGTAGTAACTGACACTTCCTAGCAGGCTGTGGTAATTGACTTCAGCATGCCTGGCAAAATAGAACATCATAGCTGAGAATTGCAGAGCTGAGCTTGGAAGCTATTTTGGCCTTAAAAGCACATGCTGTCTGGGAGATTCCCGCAGTTATAGCTTAAAAAAGAAACTTTTCCAACCTGTGCTATAGCTATGGATCTGTTTCTGTATAGATCACAACAACCTTTTCATAATCTAGCCATCCACCTGGATATTCTTCCATAACAAGTGGCTGATCTTTAGCATGAATTAAGTTGCTCCATTCAAACACACACCAAAGAATGTAGCACTCATTATGCAATATTTTCCTCCTGGGATGTAACTATACTTCATTGATTTACTTTGCTTTTGCAGAATAAACACTGCTTTATGGTTTTAGTACCTTTGTTACACAGAGTCACTCAGTGCAGATATTTGAGATTAGACGTGGTAGCAGAGGTACGGAAAGAAAACAAAATCTTTTAGACACAAAGGGCTTGTTTACATTAACATTTGCCTGGCAATAAGCTCCATTCTAAATGGAATGTATTTAAAAATCAAGTAGTAGTCACATGATATATGGTCAGTGTTGTGTCCTCTTGGGAAAACTTTCAACTGTGATGTATCTTGGTTGAGGGAGGTACACTGGCTTTTAGAATTGTTGTGTTTGAGACTTTGTCCTGCACCTGCTCCCACCAGCCGCTCATCCCTGCTTTTGAGGTAAGGGAGGGAGGGAGAGGGTCTGCTAGGAAAGTTGCTTGTCCCTTTAGAAAGCTTGGCCACTTCTGTCCCTTTAAGAATGCTCCAGCTGTTCTCATTTGTACCCACAGAATACACCACAGAAATAAAGGGTGCTTGGTTTTGCAGTGGTGCAAAAACAATGATCCAAGCACGGATCCTCATTGGTCCACATGGTTTTAACATGGGATCATTTCCAAGCCACTGTCCATTCTATGGGCAGACATCGTGCCTATGACTGAGATTGTTTCAGGGATGATTCTACAGAAAAATCATGTGGATCCATAAGGATCTGTACCATTTATCTATTTTTTTGCCCCAAAGACAGCTTTTCACTACTACAACTCTGCAAGAAACCAGCTGAGTCCTCCTCTTCTCTCGCTCTCTGTACCCTCCCCCCCCCCCCACTGTGGCTCTTGTTGCTGTTGCCATCTCTCCCAACACCTTTTCTGGTTCCCCAAAGATGCAAATTGCAGTGAGAGAGGTGTTTACATAAGCAAAAATGATTGAAATACATTGACTTTCACATGTGTGCTAAAATAAACAACAATCTGGTGGAAGAGTATTTTACATTGATTTCCAACCAGAAAGCATGCTTCCCTGGAAAAGTAATCCATGCTTCTGTTTACATCATGGAGACACATTATTTAAAACATTTTTTTTTTTAAAAAAGCCAAGGGTGATACAACAGCGTTTCTTATTGTCAGTAGGATCCAGACCCAATTTAATTATAAAGTGCCACATAGAAGGAGAGGGAGACCATTTCAATAGATAGTCTATGTCTTTAAAATCCTCCCTGTCTTTCACTGCTTCTACCTTTATCTTCTTTTCTAAAATTCACAGAAGGACCTGTTCAAAAGACTGGTTTTCAAAGAAAGCTATTGAAAGAAATTCAATTTTTTGTTCAATATATAGGTCTTTATATAGTGCTTAGAAAAGACGATTGCCCTGTGAGTATAATGAGAAGGTTTTGGGTGGCCTCTTAGTATTGCACAAGTTGAAGCTTCAATATAGAGGGAACTTTCAAGTATTGCCTTACAACTGTGGGAATGTACATTGCATTTTTTAAAAAATGTATTTCCTGAAGATTTACATGTATCTGGCACCCAATTAAAGGAAATCGAAAATTTCTTTGTGTTATCTCAGAATTGGATTTTCTTCTGGGTGTTTCCCTCTCTCTCTCTCTCTCTCTCTCTCTCTCTTTTTACATACATGGCCCATAGTGGTAAACAACCTCTGGACTATGAATTCTGTAGCGCACACAGAAGTCTTTATAAAGAGGATTTGGAGGCTATGAGCTCACTGATATGGTGAAGAGGTAAGTTTTTCAGTAAGCAAAACAGAATGCCCCTTCTGTCAGCTGCACCTAATATATTGTCAGACTCTCTCCTATACAGATGTTTAGTTCTCATGGGTATTCCTAATATCTAAATTAATCATGCCAGGCTTTAATGGGCTTGGTCTTTTTCTTATGGTCCCAGGATCAGCTCTAATGGGTGATCCTTGACAAGAATGAGACTTTTCTCATTCTTGTTTCAGGTTATTTATTATTTATTTATTTATTTATTTGTTCCATTTTTACCCTGCCCACCTAGATTTGGGAATCTACTCTGGGCGGCTTACAGAATATAAAAACAGCATTCAAATAACTTTGTTCATAAAAGCAATAAAGATCAATAAAGAAAACAGGATCCAAGATGGTATAAGGAAGCTATGTAATGGGAGGGGGGAAGGCCTGCCGGAAGAACCAAGACTTCAACTTGTTTTTAAAAATTCCCAGCAAGGGAACCCCTGGAACAGCAGGCGTAAGGTGTTCCAAAGATGATGGGCCATCTCCAAGAAGGGCGAGTTTCTTGTTCTCTCCTTCCGGGCCTCTCTCGGGGTTGAGTCCATCAGCCACCTGGTCTGGCTTGATCGAGTGATATGAGTAGAGCTAGGTGGGAACAGGCGCTCTGCCAGGTATTGGGGTCTTAAACCATTTATGGGTTTATATGTACCTTGAAATCAGTGTGGAAATGAATGGGTAAGCAGTGTAAGGCCACTAGAGTGGAGCAAATATGTTGGTATCTTTTCACCCCAGTAAACAGTCTGGTGGCCGTGTTCTAGACCATTTGTAGCTTCCGCATCAGTCTCAAGGGCAGCCCCACACAAAGAGCATTGCAGTAGTCTAACCTCGACTATGAGCTCATAGACCGGAGTGGTGAGTGACCCAACATCAAGATAGGAGCACAGCTGAGCAATCCACCGAATATGTAAGTAGGACGAATGGACCACAGATGCCACCTGAGATTCCATGGTAAGCTCTGGGTCAAGATGAACCCCCAAGCTGCGGACCAAACTCTTCATGGTGAGAGTAGCCACCCCCAAAAAGAGCGAGCCTCCCAAACCACTGATAGAAGGGGTGTCCACCCTCAGGACCTCCATTCTCCTGTATCCATTGCTGTACAGTCCCCAGGCAGCACTAAAGAGACGCAGTGGCATCCACTGCTGTATCTCATTAGTATCTCATTCACAATAAAAGTGACATCATGTAAGTGTTCTCCTGGAGCAGTCCCTCCATCACAAAAACAGTTGCACAAGCAAACTCACAACCAGTGCAGGATTAGACAGGCAACAAGGAGCTTGCCAGAGCTAAAGAAGGGGATACCTGCACAGTCACCTTTCAGTTGTTGAATAACCAAACAAGATACCAGCCTTACTATATCTGGAAAGCAACCAATTTAAATTACTGAGTATCCATTCCAGATGTTCCACATAGCTAGCCTTTGAACTCTGGCTGATATAAAGGTAAAGGTAAAGGTTCCCCTTGACAATTTTTGTCCAGTCGTGTCCGACTCTAGGGGACGGTGCTCATCCCCGTTTCCAAGCCATAGAGCCAGCGTTTTGTCCGAAGACAATCTTCCGTGGTCACATGGCCAGTGCGACTTAGACACTGAATGCTGTTACCTTCCCACTGAGGTGGTCCCTATTTATCTACTTGCATTTGCATGCTTTCGAACTGCTAGGTTGGCGGGAGCTGGGACAAGTGACGGGAGCTCACTCCGTCATGTGGATTCGATCTTACGACTGGCTGATATAGAGTGAAGGAAAACAAATATCTTGAGCAAACATCTACTTCTCATGTTTACCAATTAATTTTATTAAGAGTATATATATTTTACTGTAATATTAAGATATTTAAATGAAAGAGAAGAGTACCAAACACATGAAGATATTAAGCAATAGATTTCTGCCCATTTTGCTTGGTTTGAATCAAAACAAACACTGAGATTCATAATGAAACAGAATTAATATAACAGAAGGCTACGCCTCACATGTTGGTAATAAGACCTCAGTGACAATATAGCTGAAGCTGTATTAGTAAAATTCTATGCCACATTGAACCTTGGTAGATGTTTATGCTTCTTTTAAACTTCCTTGTAAGGTCACTCCCTTGCCCCCTGAACATTTGTGAGACCCGGGTGGGGATGATCTGGGATTGTGGCTGCTGAAACAACCCAAAATCCAGAATCTGGGCCAAAAATGTAACCTATCAACGAATTACACAACAATTTGGTGGTGACTTGGCTGTGCAAACCAGGAAGTAGAAATCTACAATACTGTGTAGTTTCTCAAAACACATCAGCCCTGCAAGATAGTACTGTTACCACACACATTTAATATTAACATACTTTCCCTGCAGGTAGTCATGGGGCCAGGATGGATTTAGTAGCTGTGCTCTAACTGTGTACAGTATAATGAAAATTCAGCAGGGGGTTCTACCTAATGGCCTTATAGGCCCCTTCCAACCCTATTACTCTATGATTCTATGAAATCTAGAGAGCAAGAACAAACAATCTGCAAAGCCCTGCCAGTTCCTCACTCGTTTTTGTTACCTCAGTTATCTAGCTGTCTTAGTGCTGGGGTAGCAAGCTTTGTAAAGAAAAGAAAAAAAAAAGAATGACAAAAGGAAGAAGATGAGGGAAATAAGCACAACCAGGCCAGGTGTGGGGAGAAGAGGAATCAAAAGGCATTGAATTTCTCCACTTTCCCTGGCTGGAATGGCTTCAGGTACAATGGCAACAAACTTCTTCACATCAGCTCAAGCAATCACACTGCCTGAACCAATGCAAAGGCAGTCATTTAAAAAAAGAAGTAGTAGTAAAAGCCCCAGAGGGAAAAGCAAAAAAAAAAAAAAAAAAAAAAAAAAAAAAAAAAAAAAAACAGATTGGAGTGCGGGAACAGCATGTTGATTTGCATTGACTTTTACATCATGTAGTAAATGGAAAATAATTTAAAACTGACTGCCCCTATCCCAGAGCATTTCCTGTATTATTTTCAATGTAGTCTCATCCTAGGATTTGCATTTTTCTATACAATTTTTCCTAATGTACAATTTTTATCCAGAACAGCATATTTTTTTTAATATCCCTTTTACTAATATACTTTTTTGATGCACACTTTCTCTTAATGTTTGTCCTTTTTGACAAACTGTATGGTGTGGGGGAAGGGAGAAGTGCAAATACTGAATAATTGTTTCATTTTGCTTACTGAACTGGAAAGTATAAATTAGACAGTTCCTCATTAAAATGCAAGCGTAATACAGGAGAATTTTTTTTTACTTCAGATCAATTTCTCCCATTTTCTAAGCTACGGGCTAGGCTCTGAAGGTATGTGTGCTGCCAGGCTGCTATATTTCTTTAATTACTGCAAATAGAATGGCAGGGAGCTGGGCCTTACTACTCTCTCAGCATGTGGCACTTAGGCAGCAACTGGACATGCTTATGACCATGGATATTTGGTCATTTTCCATCAGATTTTATGACTAGATATTTTTATTTTTGGACCCTGGTACCTTTATCCCCTCTTCTTTGTGAAATTGTGAAATTATTTTTCTAATTCCTGTCCCCACTTCTTTTTTAATTAGAATAATGTGTTTTTCCAGCTCTTTATTTAGGGGCATTTTTCTTTTGATTATTTGTGCTCTTTAATGGATTTTTAATAAATGATTTAAACACAATAAAAATGAATGAAAAGAACCATCGCCAGTCCAAAGCATTTTGCTACCTGAGGCAGACCAGTAAATGAAGATGCTCACTCATCCCAGTCCATAGTACTGCAAGACAGCCACATTATGCAGGAACATGAGGCAGACAAGCTCACAAGCACCTCTCACCGTCCCATAACTACAATAACCAATAACCGTTAGTATTGAGGCATTCCCTGTGTTCATTAATTTTCTCTGTTTAAAGCATTTGTTTATCACTTTTCTGCCAGCAGGGCTCCCACTGTGATTTGCAATACATTAAGATTATTAAAGACATAGTAAAAACTTTTCACAGTAGATTAAAAAGTTCATTAAAAGCCGATCCCAACATTCCTTGAAAGTCTGGTTTTTTTAAAAGAAACCCCTAAAGACTAAACACTGTTCAGGACAGTCCAGGTTTATCTGGGCATCATATGCTCAACAGAAATGGACCCAGCCTAACTTATTTTGCAAGAGAGTTCTTATCTCCCAAAATGGGAGTGAAAAGCTGGTCCATCTACATACAGTCACTTCCATGCAATACACGTTCATCTTTTCTCTGTGTCAAAACCCTCACCTGTGCCTGCCTATTATGTAGGTGTCTAAGCAGGAGAAAATGTAGTCCAATAGGCATGGAACAGACCTCAGAGAGAAACAGCACACAGGCATCAAATCCAAGTCTGATTTAATAACATTTTAATTATGTGTTAATTATTTATTCATTAAATTGTTTGTTCTCCTACTTCATGGGAAATCTTTGGCATCCTTGCAGGAATACTGTGTGGCTTCATAATGGCTTTAAAGGCTCTGACAATCTTATAATTGTATTTGTTACATTTAGCTAGGAGACAATTGGAAAGAAGTCTTTGTTTTTGTTCAGCTATTAAAATAAAACATTTCCTTACCACTGACCAGCTGCAGTGAGTATTGGGTGACAGTTTTCACCTCACTGAATAGGCTAGCCGTGGAATGAGGGAAAAAGTTGTAGTTGTTATCTGCTATTGTCACATTGGACTTAGGATAATTCTATGAATTAATTACCTCCAAAATGTACAATTGTTAAGAGACTGGTTAACTTTTGCAAACTCAAGGCTGTGACTTTTTCTATTGAGTCGATCCTTCTCTTATTTTGACTTCTTTTCCTACTGCCTTTGACTTTTCCTAGCATTGTTGTCTTTTGCAATGAGACTTGTCTTCTCTTGATGTACAACAGCTACAATTTTGTAATTTTGCTTATAGGAAGAGTTTTGGTTTGATTTGATCCAGAACTTACTTATTTGTCTTTCTAACAATTCATGGTATCTGCAAAGGTATCCTCAAACACAAGATTTCAAATGAGTCAATTTTTCCCTGCCAACTTTCTTCATTGTCTGTCTTCCACACCAGTACATAATAATGGCGGAATACTATAGTGCAGGTAGATGAACCCCACCTTGATCTCAAGTGACAAATCATTGCACTTGAGGATCATTTTCAGTTCCTCTAGGTCCTCCTTTCTGAGAAGTGGGGGCTTAAAAAAGTAGACAAACTCTTATATCTGTGGAAGACAGACCCTGGATCCAATTCTTTATCCTTTGATTCCTCATGCTTTGTCCATTCTATGCAGAGAGACATGGTGAAGAGGCTATTGCTTTCCTCCCGAACACCATGAATTCATAGGACTATAAGAAGCTACCTCATACTGAGTCAGTTCATTTGTCCTTCTCACCCAGAACTGTCAACTCTGACTGGCAGCAGTTCTACAGAATTTCATGCAGATGTTATTTCAGTCCGACCTGGGGACAGCAGGAGTTTAGCTTAGGACCGTTTGCATGCAAAACAGTTAAATTTCTGCTGTCTCCAAGCTTGGGCCTTGGGATATCCTTTAAAGTCCTCAAATAACTTAACTACAACCTCTTCCCTGAATTCATTACTTGAGGACTTTAAACGATACTTCAACACCCGGGGAAAACTCATTGTAATCTTAACATGTTGCTATAGCAGTTCCTTAATTAATGCAATCTTTCTGAGATAAAGAATTAAAAATCAGAGCAACAAATAGTGTTAGACAATGAAGAGGCAGAAAAGTAAGACTAAAAGTGGCTACTTAAGGTTCTCTTGCCCTTCCATGTGGAATCTTTCAGAGTTTATTGCATTCACTACTGATGCTATCAACTCAAAGTGTCAACAATAAATTTAGGGTTGTTGTGTTACTTTAATAAGAGACATCAGAGTGAGTAACATCAATATTCAGCTAATTTTAGAAATGCTTTCAACTAGAAACAGTGCAAGCAATGGCATCAACAGAGTGACTGGGTGGCAAAGATATTTGTAACTAGCTAGCTCTGACTGTGTTCCAGATCTCCCATTTTCTTTACCCTTCCAGTAGGATAAAATGCCTGGAGGTATAGTGCTATTAATGCCTGAAATATATTTTATAGCACTTTTACCCAGTGAAAACTGCCTTTATCTCATTTAAACAATCTGAATCTGCCAACTAACTTAAAATACTGGTCAAAGTTTCACTGATACATAATCAAAACAAAGCTATTGCAAGTGAATCGAACTTTACCATTGTGTCATTAAAATCAGAATCCATATGTTCCCCTTCCCCACATGTCAAGCGATAATGGATGTATTCGACATTTTACTTAACCCAATGGCAGCACTTTCAATAAATTTAATGATGCATCAAACCAGCCTTTTTAAAAATGCAGTCCTCTATGGAAAATTATTTGTGGAACTGGAGCATTCAGGTTCATATCCCCTGATCTGTCACACTTCATTCTCCAGTTCTTCTTCTGTATTTAAGTTTATTATGTGTGTGAGAGTTTGTTAGTCATAAAAGCAGTATGTTTTTGCAAAATAGTTTGAACCAACATTTTCCGCTTCTCTTTCTGACTTTTGTTCCATCCTCCACTTCATCAGTATCATTGATTTTCATTTTATTTCACTTAAAAAGTGGTATATTTGCACTGATACCTCCATGCAAACATTCACTGCACTCCAGTTTATGATTGTGGAATATATTGTTTCTGTATTTATGATCCAAAATGCTAGGAAATAACCTGATATTGCCTTGTAATATCATGCCCATCTTGGCAGCAGGAAGAAAAAAGGATGTCAAGCTTTATAGCAAAGGCCAACCTGAATGTTGATCACACCAATGTCAACAGTCAAGATGGTTTACAGTATCCCCTCTTGTGCTCATTACCTTTCACAAAGAGACATCAAGCAAGGAAAAATCTCCAAGCTGATTCCCTTTCATCCATTAACAAATTTTCACTCAGTCACAAAACACTTGCTGTGGTTGTCTTTGTGACAAGCACTATAGGTGTCTATTGCTTGGGGTGCAAAGCGATCCAAAAGCTGAGAGAAAAATGGTCTTTCATAGTAACTGAACATTCAAGTAAATCTATGTACAACTGGAAGGTATTGATAGTTAATCACTAAGGAATTTATTTGAATTTGGGGTGCTTCCACACCACACAACATGGCACTCCCACCCATCTGTATTGAGACAGAATTCTCAATCAGGTTTCTTTCATATAGTATTCATGACCAATATTCTTTTGTTGTGCTGAAGAATGAAGCACAACACATCAAAATCTAGAATCAAGGGTAAAGAAAATATATGGATCCTTGTTGAGAGGGACAGCGGCTAAGGTAGGGAGAGGAAGGGCGGGGGGAAAGGCTGTGGGTTGGGTGGCTGTGGGGGTTGGTGGCTGCCTATTGGCCTGCCAATTAGCTGATTGGCAGGCCGGTAGGCAAAATGGGAAAGCCATAGGAAGAGAGGGAAGGCTAGCCTTCCCTCTCTTCCTATGGGGGATGAATAAAAATGGGGAAATATTCACCCCTTCATATTCATTGGTGTCTCTGGAACCCATGAATATGAAGGGATGAATATTTAATGAATCAACGATTTCTGACAAATATTGCAATCTGTTTTTTTATTTGTCCCCGTGTCTAATCTCTATAGTAACACTTATTTAACCTCCACAATTCATTTCATTCCTGATTTATATTTACTTATATGCCTGATTATTCATCTTCTAGCCATCCTTCTGTCTGCACACATACGCCCCCTGCCTAAAATGTCAATCTAAATTTAAGACTAGCATGCAATGCATGCATGCCTGGAAGCATTTGCCCCCCCAGCCCCGGAATAAATACGCGAGACAACAGCTTGGATTTAAACAGGCCACACTTTATTTAATTAATTCAACCAAATTCAAATTCTTAAAACTGTTGGGGGGGCTGCTGTAGTGCAGAAACAGGAAACAGGGGTATCAAAATACCCCCTAAGATCGCCATTGGGCGAGCCCCCGGCCCCCATGCTCCCGCTGTCTTACTGACAGCAAGAACCTGGCCGGCCACTAAACAAACACCCCTAGACCTCGAGCCATCCTTACTTGATGACTGTTGATCCAGGAGTGGCCCAACGCATCTTCCCACACCGGCCCTGTGATCGCACAATCCGCAGAGCTGAGAGGTCAGACACGCTGTTGGCTAGTTGGACTTACAAACGGGATTCACCGAGACCACCTGTTTTTCCACACTACCCACCAGTGTGACCAAATAAAACTACCTCAAAGCCAACAACCCCGTCAGTAGTGTGGGATAGGCGAAAAATCCCCCCAGCCAAAAGCCAATCAGGCTGAAGGTCAAAAATTCCTATCCGGCCCCTCGAAAGGTGACCACTAAAGCCACACTAACACAAGGGAGGGCGGGTGGGTGTCCGAAACTGGGAGAGAGCGAATATCGGGAGAGCTCGCATATATATGCGAGCTCCCCCTCCCAACTCGCCCACGCGTCTCCCAACGTTCTCGCTCCATCCGGGACGTTGGGGGCAAAAGCCAGCCATGCCGTTCCAGGGCGCAAAACGCCCGTTCGGCGGCTGAAGACTTCTCTATTGTGAAGCATTAAACTTGACATGGGCAATAGATGCATTTCCTAAAATGGGTCAATAAGAGGAGGTATCCCATATTGTCTTGCTCCTCCTCTGCCCCAGGATATAAACAATGCCATTTATTTCTGCGATTTTCCGTTTCTGCCCCCCTTCCCAAAAAAGTGATTCAAATGTAATAATATTAAAGTATAACTTTGAAAAACAAACTGTTTTGTTTTTTTAACAATAATATTCATATCCTTCTAACCTTCCCTGTCAAGCTATCAATCAATGCCATTAAACACATGATTACTTTGCAGGTAGGCAAAATGATGAATTACCAATGTGACAAGTAATTATAAAACACAGATTTCTATGAAAAACAAGGTTAAGGAGTCACACGGATCATGCACCTAACCAAAATAGATTTTAAATGAAGGCTACTATGAAGCCTAATGCTGGTCAATATGATAAAAGCATAAGCTAGGAAAAATAATCAATTCTGACCTAGCCACTCAAAGCTCATACAAGAGGAACACACACATACATGTTGTTAGGCATTTCATATTCAAGTAGGGGTGCAGCCAGGCAATCAACTGAAGATGATAAAAGGCACTCTTGGTCATAGCAGATATTAGTGTCTCCATAGAGAGAGCTGGTTCGATCAGTAGCTCCCAAGCTATGAACCCAGTCCTTCAGGGGGAATGTAAGCCATTTAAGGCCAGGTAAATATTCTCCCAACAGCAGCTCTCTATCTTATCTGGATTCAGTTTTAGTTTATTGATCCTCACCCAGTCCATTATGCAAGGCACTAAAGGCCCCACACAATATCACATTCAGATAAAGGAGAGAGACAGAACCATGTGTCATCTGCATATTGACGACAATTGACTGAATCTCTGTATGATTTCTCCCAGTGGCTTCATATAGATATTAAAAAGCACTGTAGGAAGGGCTGATCCCTGAATGACCCCACAGTGGAGCTCCCAAGGTGGACATTGTCTTCCCAAGCTCTACCATCTGGGATCAGCCATTGAAGAAGGTCTGGAACTACTGGAAAATGGAACCCTCAAGTCCTAAACTTAATAACCATCTCAGAATACTGTAGTTGAGAATATCAAAGGCCACAGAAAGATCCAGGAGGACCAGCAGGGTTACACTCCCCCTGTCTACCTCCCTTAGTGGATAGTCTTGCAGGGTCTCCAGTGCTATTTCAGTTCCATGTCATGGCCTGAACCCTGACTTAAATGGATGTAGGCTATTTGTTTTCTCCAGGAATGCCTGCAGCTGGTCAGCCAACAGCCTCTCAATCAATTATTATTATTATTATTTATTTTATTTATATCCCGCCTATCTGGTCAGGTCAGGACCACTCTAGGCGGCTAACGACAAAAATACTACTACAATAAAACTTGTTCTGGAATAAAATGTTGGCAGTTATTAAGACCATCTCTTGCTAAATTTGGTTTCTTTCAAATGGGGCTTGTATTTCATTCCACTGTCATTTCCTTTGCTGATCTTAAGATGGGCAATTGCCAGGTTGAACTCCATAGGAGCTTTCCTCCATCTGCTCTCTTTATAGTTGCTTCATTGCCCTTAACTCATCCATGAACCATGGAGATGTTCAGGCTTTGCATCAGACAGGGTGTTTAGGGGTAATCATGCCAACAGTTCAAGTCACTTTTGTGTACTGGTGAGTGTCTGAAGCACTGACAGAGGATCAACTATATCAATATAGACATTTTGGAAACCAATTGGATTCATCGGTCATAAGTCCTTCATCCCCTCAGAGGGGTACAATTGTGCAAGATGCAAATCTCAGCAGAAGATGAACTGATCATGACAAGGAAAAGGATTTAAGGTTTACCACTTTCAAATAATCTTTTCCCTGTCCTGATGTGAACACGAGGTTGAGGGTGTGAGCTGCGTTATGTTTGGGTCCTTGGAATGTTAATATAGGCTCATGACAGATTGATTTAGCCAATAGAACTCAAGCAACCATTAACATGGTTAAACATTCAAAATGTCCATTTTAAAATGGCTTGTGTGAACATCAGATGAAGGAAGCAACCAATTCAAGTCAGCAAAATAAAACTAATATCTTTCCCATCACATTTTCATACTTTTTTTCTTTTTTGCAAGTGAAAACATAAACACATATGGTATAAATCCCTATGCTTCCTTTGACATTTTCAGCAACTCAAATTGTACTTCTTATCCAATTTGTTCGTCATCACTTGAGTTATGGATCACATAATCATAATTTTAAAACAATTTCCCTTGGTTCTCATATTCAGAGATACGTTCCTATGTTTGGAACATTGCATGAATTCTGTAACTTATTCAATGTCACACTGTGTTTAGCATTATCTAGGATTTCTCCTTCTAACATCTGATACTATAGTGTTGGTATGAACTGTGGTAGGAACCCTAGCTATGTCCTTTCCCTTTTGGGTTCCTGCTACATATCTAGAAAGGAGGGAGGAGCAGTATTTGCCACTCCTTTCCACCTGGGTTTTCTGAAACAAACACATGCATCTATTTCCATCCTGTGGGAGCAAAGGGAAGGATGTACTCACACCAGTTCATAAACTGTGCTAAATCTTCCACCATGTTGGGAATGTGAGAAATGGCTGTGAGGGCTGATGAGACTATGTATCCAGAGCCTTTCCCCACTCTGTTGAGGTTTCTGATCCATCCATTTTATCACCTCAACTCCAAGATCAGAAATCTATCATCAGGATAGTAAGGACCATGAAAAATCTATGAGGCAAATCTAAAACCGGATCAGTTTTTCCAAAGTTGCAACTGTTTTTGATTTTCGTAGTGAAAAATGTGATCCAGGGAACGTCACAGCCTGAATTATGGCTCTCACAATATTAAATCAAAGAAGGTATGATTTTGAACCATTCCAACCCATAGTGTATTTTCATTATAGCTGATCAATTTCCATCTGCTACTACTTGGGTAGTGATTTCTGACAGAAATGAAGGCCACTGAGAGACAAAAGAAAAACATTGACATGCTTAAAGGAACTCTGAGGTTTCCAAAAATATGAAAGTATGACACTACAAAAGAAGTGCTATTCATTTTTTAAAAATCCAAAAGTTTAAAAAAAAAGCCAAGTGAGTATTGAACATGCTGTCTAACCACTCATGTTGGGTGGAAAATTCAGCCCCATATAGCATGTAACGGACACAGAAAATTTTGTATGGTCATTCCCTTAACTTAAAAAGCCCTGTTCAAGCTGCCCATTCAGACCTTTAATAAAAGTGATCTGTCTGCATTACCCCAGCTGTCCACTGTGTGAGAAGGAAAAGGACACTGCTCATTCTACCTGTAAAGTGCATGAGGGAACTACTTCAGACAACAAATGCTGGAAAGGAAAAGCAGCAGCTCCTGAGCCCCTGACTAGACTTCCTCTATTGGAGGACTGATCTCCATCTATTCTCAGCCTCCTAAATTAACCTGTCACCTCTGCTGTAGTGGAGTACACTGTCTTGACATTACTGTGCCAGTGTGTATAGTTAAGTGTGTTGGATTAGGATTCAGGAGACTTGTGTCGAAATACCAAATTTGTCACAAAATCCACTGAATGACCTTGAGGCAGTCACATCAATTCCATCTGGTCTACTTCACAGAATTGCTGTGAGGATATGGGAGAAAGAAGAGAAAAGCCACGTATACCTCCCCACTCGAGTTATTTGGAGGAAGTAGACTATAAAATGAAGGAAAGAAAGTTCCGCTAACAATCCAACAAGAGTATGGTATGTGGAATGTGAAGAAAGCCATTTTCTCTTGCATCTCAGGTTAAACGAAGAGAATGGAGAGAGTATGGATCCTAGAAAGAAACAGAAAGAAGGGCTTTCCCTAGAGATGGGCATGAACCAGAAAAATGGTGGTTCATGGTGGTTTGTGAGTACCCACAAGCCATGAACTATCACAAAACCTTCCTCAAACAAGCCAGCTCATGGTTTGTTTTTCAGGTTCGGGCTGTGGGGGGGGAATCACCTGCTTGCCTCTCCCCCTCCCATTGCCCCCATTGCTTCCATACCTTGTCTTGAAGCTGCTGCCACTATCCTTAAAGGCACCAGGCCCAGCTCCTTGCATGATTCTTTCAAGGAAAGGAACTTGATTTACACACTGCTGCAAAGACACTAAGCACAAATTACTGAAGATAGTGGTGAAAAGCACTCATTCACTTGCTCCAGAGGTACTACATCTTTTTTGTTGATATGTTTTGTAGTGTTGAGACAGCCTATATAAGAATGGGAAAATTTGGTAAATATTCATGACATCCCTAGTTTTCATGCCACCCCTGTATATTGTGCAGTCAAATGAATACAGCTCTTGATGTAACGTTCTCCATCCCACCTTAGAGTATCCCAGAAGATAGCGTAGATCCCTGGTTGAAATCTAACAAAAGTGCACCTGGAGGGAATGTTAATATACATCAACATGTGATTGGTATTCCTGTTTATTTTCAAATATTATCTTTAATTCCATTCTTAAACTCCAATAACAAGTTGCAATGTCTATAGGGGAGGAGTTAGGGTTAGGCAAGATAGCTCAATGATTCAGGGATCTGGCCATGGAGCCAGAGGTTGAGTCTCTTTATTTTGTCCCCTTAATAAGGGCTGGATTTGATGATCCACTGCATCCCTTCCAGTTCTGCAGTTCTAAGATGATGATGATGATGATGATGATGATGATGATGATTTACTGATCTCTGGATGGTTTTCAGGAGATCTACTAGAGGTTTTTTTTTAACAGTAATAATAGCACTATTAATAATATAAAATAACAATGAAACATTATTTAAATTAGATAGAAATGAAGTGAAATGTAAAAGGAGTAAGCATGGGTAGGCTTTTGTGTGAGACAACAGCAAGATCAGATTAGTTCTGAACTAACATAAATTCGCTTCACACACAAATATACTCAGAGGAGACACTGCTCTTTAAATGTAAGTGTGTATTATTTGCACCTGAGATTGATGAATTTTTGGCTTCTCATAAAAAATTAAGTAGATAAGATCCACATATCTAAAGTCTGTCTATCTTTGATCTGTGTGCCCTGTTATTCTCCCACTCTCATTTCAGAATTTCAAGTCCAGTTTAGTTGTGTCTCATCCAAAACAACCATCTCTAGCAGAATTGTTATGCCACTATCTTGTCTAAGTTCCACCCAGAATTCTGGGTAACATTATTACTTCTTGTCATAGCACAAAGTAGTTGGTTCAGAAATAGAGAAACTTTTGCATTTTTTTGTTATTTGGCATCTACATTTCTTATTATGCATTAAAGTCGTCACAAAATTTTGAACCATGAATATATTTTCATCAAAGTTATTTCCTTCCACTGTTGCAAAGCCTTTAATTACTATTCCTAAATTCTGTTTTATCTATTTTGGGGGGAAATAACAGCATTTAGACATTTAGAAGAGCACTCAGCTGTCTTTTGAGACATTTCCATTACTGTGTTAATGCTTGCAAAAAAAGAAAGAAAAAGATTTCCCCCATTTAGAAGAATCACATTGATAAAGATGAGATCGTAACAGAGCCTTTTAAAGAAGCTTCTGTTTGAGTTATGCAAAACTAGAGCACAACATTCTTTTTTTCCCCTCTTTCTCATTTGCAAAACTGGTATCTAATCTTTTAGAAAAGTTGTTCCTAAATAAGACTCAGCACTGCAACTTCCTAGTTTAAGGAAATGGCAACCATTTATAAAATACCGATCCCTGATGTCTTTAGCATTCCAGGAAGAACTAATGTGCAAAATTATAAAAGCAAACATACTGGAGTGCAATCATGCGGATATCAACTGGGGCTCCTCTGAAAGAGAGGAAAAGTACTTTGAGTAAATAACATACTTTCTTCTGCTTTAATTACCCAACTTAAAAAGGGGGGGGGGGGAGAAAGCAAAAAACCACTTGTCCTTATTAATCTATGCTGAAGGTTTTAGATTTGCTTTAACTAAAATACACAAATAATCTAGAAAGCCAAACTTATCTCATTTGAAAGTAATTAGAAAGCTGATACTACAAAATTCCAGTACTGTTCCAATGAAGTTTTAAAGCTTTGACTGCTGTATAATGTGAATTGCATCTGCAAGACTTTACCTCAACAAAAGAAATGTGTGTTCTAGTTAACAGAAATGAAGGAGTTGGGAAATTTGCAGGAAGAGATCATCAAGGGAAGAAGGATGCTTAAATCATTTTGCATTGCCAGATTTTCCCTGAAAATGTCCCCATTCCTTCTCTATTTCCATAAAAACTTTCCCCCAAGTGAACTATTTAGCTAGATTTTGAGTATTCCTAGGAAAAAAAAGTGCATCTGAAGCAGGAAAGTCTAAGAATCCTTCTAATCCTACTACCAAACAAAGCCACTCCTTGCTTGAGTGACTAGAAAATCATGTGCTGATATGGTGTTTCAAATAATGCTGTAATGGATCATTGCTCTCTTTGATATTTACAGGAGATGCTTTCCAACATAATTTTTCCCCACATGCAAGATAAAGCGCTAATGGTATGAAGGCCTAGACCTCTGTGGATAGTGAGGTAAATGAGGTAGACAAGGGTCTGGCTGATCTCTTTAGAGTGCTGTCATCTGAAGATGCCAGCCACAGAGATTGGCAAAACGTTAGGAAGAACAACCTTCAGAACACGGCCAAAGAGCCTGAAAAACCCACAACAACCAATAGGAAACTCTTATTTTCTTCAAAATTTATATTTTTAAATCTCACACACTTTCTGTCCCGAATATGAAGTTACAAATGCTGCAAAATTCTTTTAAAAAGATTTAAATGAAGTTTTCCTCCATTTTTCCTAGCTAGTTTCAATAGGCACCGTTGTTCCCAGACCACTGTGCCTATTTGCCATATAGACATTAAAGTGATCCATTTCTCAGAGGAAAAAGAAGTATCACCCCAATTCATCACTAACATAATGAATTATGAGGCATTTCAGGTGGAAGAAGGAGTGCTGTCCCTAATTCATCACTAACAGGACATGACAGGTATTCAAAGACAGATTTTTCTCAAGTTACACAGTCCTTGTCTTGAAGAGACAGATTTCCATTTTTCCTACACTTGATTTCTTTTAAAAAATCCTAAGTTCTTCCCATTGTGTTCATGAAGAAATGCCTGAATTTTGGGAAACTCTTTAAAAAATTCACACACAATTGTAAAAATGAGCATGAAAGTGATAGTCCATGAAAAAGTGAAAGAAGACGTCAATGGCTTAAGGTACTGTTTAAGGTTTAGATATAGATGCACATAGAGAAAGACTCTGAACTTTTGTGAATTCATGAATAAAATGGCCTTATAGGTCTGTTTCAACTTCATTATTTCATGATTCTGTGATTAGGGTCCAGTGATCCATATGCTGTTCTGTTGAACTATGTAAGTTTGGTAACACCACATATTGTTATAACTCTCTCTCTCTCTCTCTCTCTCTGTGTGTGTGTGTGTGCGCGCGCGTGCGCGCGTGTGTGTTCTGTGCTGTCAAATTGGAACTAACTTATAGTGGCCCTAATAGGGATTTTAAAATGAGTGAGATATTTAAATACTGGTTTTACCAGTTCCATTCCCCCAGCGAGTTTCCTTGCCCAAGTGGGGATTCAAACACTGTTCTCCAAAGTCCTAGTCCATCACTCTATCCTCTATACCACTCTGGGAATCACTACATTGTTCCCATGAAATCATTTCATTAGAAATTCCTGGTTCTCTTTGCCCTCCCAACTCCGGAATAAAGACGCGAGACAAATAGTATGGGTTAAAACACTTTATTGACTACAAATTCAAATTTGCCATGCTTTGGCAAAAGGGGGGGGGCTGCCATAGTGCAGAAACAGGTAAATCACAGAGCTCTCCGACTTTTCCTTAATCAACAAATGGGTGAGTCCCTGGCCCCAGGTTCTTGTGGTCTTAAAGACAGGAAGAACCCGGCTGGCTGCAATTTGATCAGCCCTGAACCTTGAGCCATCTTTACTTGATGACTGTTGGTCTGGTAGTGGCCCAGAGCATCTTTCCCCCCAGGCACTGTAATCTCACAATCTGCAGCGCTCAGAGGTCCGATGGGCTTTTAGATTACCTGATTTTGCAGGGGGACTCACCAGAAGAAAACTGTTTTTTTCTGCACTATCCACCAGTGTGACCAGATTTCCACCTCAAAATTGCCAACACAGTGTGAGATAGATGAAAAAACCCCTCATCCAAGGACCAATCAGGATGCAGGTCAAAAATTCCTATCTGGCCCAAAAGGTGACTAAAAATTCACACTAGAAAATAGGGAGGGCAGGCGGGTGCCAGAGTAGCAACCAAAAGGTGGTCATCTATCCATGAGGGGGAGGCAAAGGACGAGCTGTGCTGCTGAAGCCTTGGCTCAGCAGCGGCTCCAACATATACTGGTTTTGTTGACAATAATATAATGGATAGCTTGTAGAAAGACATCTCTAAGCAAGAAATATCTAGCATGATTAGCTCAACCTATGTGGATTTAAGACAAGGTGTCTGTGATGGACTTGCTAGGTTCAGGGAGTACCTCTCTAACCACTGAGACACATTACCCAGTTGATCCTGGCATGGGTGAGCCCAAGAGACTCAAATGTGGTGGCGGCTAGGGGAATCAGCCTGGTCCTAGAACCTTCCAATGTACTTTAAAAAGCAAAACCAAAGTGCTACTTATATACCGCGCCATAGCACTCTAGTCTGTTTTGACTGAGCAGTGCTTTGGGGGAGTTTCAAAAATCCACATGGTTATGTGCTTAAGACTACTACGCCAACCCTTCAAGGTAGAATTGCCACCCCATCCTCAAAAATATGAAAGATATTGGTAGCTGGTCAAGGCAAGACATGGTTTTAAGTACCACAAACTCTATTATCCAAGAACCCAGACATTTGTATGAAGAATTGTTTTATATTTTGTCAAGGATAGTGAAAAAGACAAAAAGGCAAAAGTTTCAAAGAGGCATCAAAAATATTTGGAGCAAACAATTATTCTGAGGCTAAGGCTGAAACAGTAACGAGAGACGCACCAAAATTGTTTGATCAATTGACTCTTGCTCCTAAATGATCCCTAATGACTTGGTTCTAATTTCTAACTGAAGATGACCACCTTTTTGTTGCAGAGAGTAAGACAGAATGCAGTGAGCGAGTCATGCGTTATTGAGTAAGGATCAGACAGAATTTTATTTTAATCTCTCTTCAGTCAAAATATATCAAGTTTTGCAAGATCTGAATATAGCTAAAACCGAAACTAACAGGGTTGTCCATTCTTTTGAGCAACAAAGTGCGGTTGCCAAAATGTGACATTTTTATTGTAGGTGTATAGTTTGTCTTTGTGTTAGCATCACTCTGCAACATCACCCTGTATGTCTAGTAGCTCTTCTGTTCTGGGAAGCACTGCATAAACAAAGGTCTCATGGCAGGCAGGAACATAAGGCTCTTGGTAGTATTATGCTAGAGTACTTGCCTTTGTTGGAGTTTGTAATTGGTATAGCCTCTATCTTAATTGAGTTCAAAGGAGCTCTCCTTCTCCAGGGTACAACAATGGGAACTTCAGATAAATGAAAATCCTCTCCTGATTATGCTGTTGATGCTCTAGTCAAACAAGTCATTCAGTCATATTTAAGATCGTAGTTTGGTGAGGTGCTTAAAATGCTGTTCTACAGAGCTCTAGTGCTATCTCCTGCATTATAGCAAAATCCCTCTCTAAACTACAAATTGCAGGATTTCATAGCATGGAGCTATGACAATTAAATGGTCTTAAACTACTGTACCTGTGTAGTATAGTTACACTTACATCTGGTTAGTCTCCTTTCTTTATCTCTCTTCCCTAGAGCATTGACATGTACCTTGACTGCTCCCCAGTGTCAGAAAATGGCTGTTGACCTACCATTCAGGCTTTATGTGACTAATCATCATCATCTTAGCACTGCAGAGCTGGAATGGACTCTATGAATCATCAAGTCCAGCCCCTGTCAAGGAGACACAGTGGGGATTTAAACTCCCAACCTCTAGCTCTGCAGCCAGATACCTAAATTGATCTGGAATAAAGACAATTAAATTGAAACCACATACTATTTAAAGGTATGCTTCACAGAGATCAGTAGATTTTTTTTCCAGGTAAGAATCATCAGATTGATCAACCTTCGGGTAGTGTGGGCGGCATATAAATTAAATAAATAAATAAATAAATAAATAAATAATTCTTCAACTGGAAAAGAATTTTGGGAATAATAACTGTACTATCCAGCTAGTATTATTATCCAAAACACCAGGCATAGTCAATCAATATTATAAAAACACTGTCTGGTATCATATTACAGATACAAGTTTCAATCAAAAACCTAAACATGTTTTAACCAAATCCTATCTGTTAAATATTGGTGCAGTATGGATCCTCTTCCTAATACTACTGGTTTTTGTAGCTCTGATGGTGGTATTTCTGAGATCTACAACTGTTTATAGTACTGTGTGAAATTTCTTGATGTTATTCCCCAAGCCTCAATGACTACGGGGACCACTGAAGTGTGTTTGATCCACAACTGAGAGGTTTCGATTGCTAGGTCTCTGCACTTTGTTAATTTTGGAATTGTTAATTTTTCCAATTCTTTATTTTCAACTCTGGCATCCTGGAATTGCAATGTCAATGATCCAGACATTTCTTCATTCTATTACAGTGGGGTCTTGACTTAAGAACAGCTCGAGTTAAGAACATTTTGACTTAAGAACCACTCTCATAGGAAAATATTGACTTGACTTACATACTTAGATTTGAGTTAAGAACTGAAAAAAAAAACCACGTGGGAGGCAGGGAAAGTGCAAAATTTGAACTTTCAGTTAACTGTTGGCCAGCGAAAAGGGTGCCTGTCTGCTTCCTCACTCCTCCCAGCGTTTAGAGAGTGGATCGGGAGACAGTCTTCAGACTGCCTGGTACTGTACTGCCTGGACTGTATTTGCCCTGCCTTCCCTGAACCTTTCTTGACCTAAGAAAAAAAGAAACAAAATATCCCCCTCTAGTGGTCGAAGGCAGAGTAGCAGCTTCCCATTAGTTTCTATGGACGGAAAAGAGCAGATACGGATCAAATGATTTTCAATGCATTCCTATGGGAAATGCAGATTTGACCTGAGAACTTTTTGACTTGAGAACCGCCTTCCAATACGGATTAAGTTCTCAAGTCAAGACCCCACTGTACTACTATGTCTGGTGTGTTATGTTCAAGGTGTCTATCAGTTTGGATCCAGAAATCCCACAATATCTTGACCTCCTCGTTTTCTGACACCTTCTCCAGCTCATGTTCCCATGGGTTTTTGGAGGCTGGCAAGTTATATTTCCTGCATAATGACCAGTGCATTAATTTTGCCAGTAAATCACGTCTAATGTTGTAATCTGTACAATCTTTGGGCATTCACAGATGAGATGTGACAAAGTTTCATCTTTTATCTTGGCAGAATCGACATTTGCTCTTAGCACTAATTCCTTAGATCTTGGCTTTCATCATGTTGGTTTGGAGTGCTTGTTCTTGTGCAGCAAAAAAAAAAGCCTTTGTTTTTTTTCTTAAGGGCTCCTAGTTTTAGCCATGCCCATGTTGAATTATGATCATGCTTTCCTTCAATATTTCTCAGGTGTTGTCCATGTAGTGATTTATTTTTCCAGCTGTTTAATTTGCTTTCGAATTGTTGTTTCTTATATTGAGCCTTTGCTTCTGTTGTTTTCAAAATATTATATTATATTATATTATATTATATTATATTATATTATATTATATTATATTATATTATATTATATTATATTATTGAGGTGAGAGAACTTTATCTAAGACTGGAGTGAGGAAAACTCAGGAGAAGCGTTGCTGAGATGGGGCAGATACCATTTGCAGTTGTTTACAATATGATTGTACAGCAACATCTTCTTAATTTAAAAAGACAGTTATGCATGCTCAGATATATCCCAGTTAGAGCAAATTTTGAACTGAAGCTGTTAATGTCACTGAAAGTCATGTGGTTACTTAATTTCTTTTCCATGGATGATGTATGAAAAAAGAAAAGTAAACTGATTCCTAGGCTCCATGAGCATATCCATTTCTTTGGAAAAAATAGTAAGTCATCAAATAGAGTCATTGGCAGCTCCATTTCAAGACATGTTAGCTTAGCTGCTGAGGAACAAGCAGGTACCCTCTTATTCCCACCTCCCTCAAAGTCCCAAAGTTATCACATAAACCTCAATGTATGCCACATCATCACCCACCCCAAATCAAACAATTTCCACAGGAATCATTTAACAACTGCCCCTTTCAGAAGAACGTTGTGATGAAGCTTGGTGAGCAATCTTTTCTGGCCTAATCACAATGCTTGTGTCTTATTATGTCAGTAGGATTCATATTTGAATCATGAAGCTGAGTGTAGGTTTGTGTTACACATGGAGTCAACTACTTTCAGTTTTTCTACTTATTTTGTTTTACTTCTTTGTCTCTCTGTAGCAGAGGTTTGGTCATTTGCAAATAAGAGATGATATAATTGTCATACTAGTTAACAATTAGCAGACTAGGCATGGTTACACATGTTAATCACTCAATGAATATCCCTCTTTAGGGTGAATTGCCTGTAGCACATTCTAACTTGGATGATGCTTGCCTAAGACTTTTTCATAGCTGAAGTGGAAAGACAGAATGGTATATTTCTCCACTTATTTATTAAAATGACATTCAGAGATAGAAAAGGGAGTCCAGATAATACAGTTTTCTGAGGAATTTGTTTCCCAAAGCTAATTCAGCATGTTTTATGAGAAAGTCTTTGTTAGTTTGTTTCATCAGTTCCTTCCAGTACTACATTTCTACAACTGCCCATTACATCCATTTATAGAAACAGTATGATAGAAAAGCAGTTGATCTTTTTGTTGAATAACATTTATTGCTCTATAGGAAATCATGCTGGAAGCAAAATTCCCTCAAAGTACAATGTTTCTTTTAGCGGTCTCTTTTGGCCTCCCGTATCACACACCAATATATTCCTCTTTTTCCAGCAACCAAAACACATTTTCCCCCTAAATGTTTCTTCTCTCCACCCACCCAACATGCTTTCCTCCCATGGATATCAATATATCTTACACAGGAATAGAAAAACCTTAGGTATCATTGTTCATCTCTAGCCCCATGTGGAGACAATGACCCAATCTTTAATAACTATGAACCTTAAATTTCTTTTTATTTCTTCTCCCTAAATATTTTTTTCTTAAAATTTCCCTTCTTTACATTTACCCAACATGCTTTAATCACATGGAAACTAATACATCTTGCACAGGTGGAAAAAAACAACAACACTATCACAGTTCATCCATAAGCCCACATGGAGACAATAAAGCTATCTTTAATACCTGGGAATCTGAGATCTCACATAATAACAGACATTGAGAGCTAAAGAAGGACGTGCGGAGTGATCAATTGTTTCTTTTTTTGAAAGTGAAGCTCTACAAAAGCACAGTAGTGTACTTCTCTCTTCATCATTCTGTTCTACTTTTAACAGAATCCTATTTACAGCAAATGATGATGGATTGAAAAGGTTATCTCGCTGAGATCAGCACCTTTGATGCTTGCCAGCTGAGTGGCCCACCAGGTTGATGGATAGAGTACAAGTTTTCCCTAAATGTTCAATAAAAGAAAGTGAAATTGATGTCTTCACCCTTTCTGTGCCTCCAGATATGTTAAGCCTCTTTTAAAAAATGTATATGCTGCTGTGTAGTTGTGATATTGCCTTGCTTCATTTGTGCACAGGAACAAAGTTTCCTTTCCGTCTGCAGATGTTTCATAGAGCTTGAGAAACAGGCAACACTCCTGAATATTTACAATTTACACAGGAATTTAAGAGCATGACATCATCCTCCCTCTACTCAAAAGGCAAAAAACCCCAGAGATATCCAGGAGCAGGAGTGTCTGTTCTAGTGTACCACATGAACTGCATGTTTTTGTATAGATTCTTCATGAAGTTACTTGACTTCCATCTCATCCATCTCAACAGCTTCTACTATTCATCCCCTGTTCTTTTGATCTCTGACCATGGTATAGTGACCTCTACCTACAAACACACACACACACACACAATGGGGGAAGTAGCTAGTTAGAAATAAGCAGTTTCTTGTATTTAGTTCCTTTATCAAAGAACAGTGATATAATTAAGTAACATTATGATTGTAATTGTAATGCCAGTGCATTGTAGGGATTGGAATTTTGGATTAGAGCTAGAAAGACAATGGTTCAAATTCCTACTTAGCCATGAAACTCATTGGCTGATCTTCAGCTAGTCATACTAGCCCAGCCTGTTCTGCCTCACAGGGTTCTTGGAAGGACAAAGATGGGGGCAGGGGAGAGGACAACCATTAGGAGTGCGTAATCTGATCAACTATTGGCATGGATGGGCTTTGTCTTTGCACCACTGTTTTGCAAGAATTTGTCCAATGTATGGTATTTGATAGTATTTTGTGAGTATTCAAATCACTTCATGTGTTTTATATATTTATTTAGCAAATCTGCTTAGCCACTCTGCAGCCCATAGCTGCTTGCCTGTTCCAGTCCACAATCCTCAGTTCCTTTGGGATCATTAAAGACCAGACCCTCCTTATTCTGCCACCACTTGGAAGCCCTATTGCCCCCTTTAGCCATTTTTCAACGTCAAACAGACATGGAACAGTCAACAGGGATGGGAATGAGGATGGGCCAGACGAACAGGGCACCAAAGTGGCAGCTCTTGTCTATCCTGCATCAAGTGTCCTTTGCTTTGCAATACATTCATAGATGACCTAAGCCAATAGTATCTATCCCAGTACCGCTGCCTTCTGAGATCTTAAAAGCAGACTAAGGTTTCATTTTTTTTGCTGCTGTTGTTGAAATGAAGAAATAGACAAGAGAATTTTTTAAAGTTTTCAAATGAAGAAGAAAGAAGATCACTCAAATGCTATAACAAACAACTCACAAGCAAGAAAGCAAGTTTACAATTTACATTTCCCTCTATTGCAGATTGATACCCATATACTGTATATAAAAGGCAAAAAATGTAGCAATTGGAAGAATTCAACACTTGGATATCAATAAGTTCCCTCTCCATTTTCCCCTTCCCACAACCACTCCAAATCTTGTGTGCCACAGTTTGCATAGTTTGATGTAAAAGATTTGTAGTTAAGATTTGACTGAGATAAGTAAATTGTGTGCAGCCATATAAAAGCAAACATAGGGAAGTAATTACAATCACTGCTTGTTAGAGAAAGCAAGTTTTTCTGAACAAAGGAATCTCTAGAGTGTTTGATATTTTACTAAAGCTTAAAACAACCAGTGTAAGGAAATAAATTACTTAATTAAAAAAATACAGTGCTTTGCTGAAGGTAGATATTTTAATAGTTTGCATAGCGATCTGAACTGTCACTGCTTTGAAATCCTGGGATCTTCAAGATGCAGCATTTGTTCTGCTTTGTTTTGCTTCCTTTGTGTCACTCGGTGAAGGGAAAATCATGGTATTTACTGGAATTTGTGTTCTACTTTTAAACTAGTCTAGCACTAACATGCTTAAGCACTTATCAAAACTGCATGAAATGATCTCTGCTGCAAATTAGAATAAAGAGTCTCCTTTCACAGGGCGGTATTAGTTGAGATACTTTGTCACTAAAACAAGGAAAAAGTGCAAGGGGGCAGCTGGCAAATTGGCACAAGGGGAGCACCAAAGAGGAAGCAGCTATGAGGAACATGCAATGTTTATGTGTGTTTTGTATAATGCTGGACCCAAAGTTCAAGAGATATGATTGTGGGAAAAAGTTCGCCCAAGGCAAAGAACATTTCTGACTCCTTTTCAGAGAAGCAACAGCCTGCAATTGGACAGGAACTAAAATGTCTAGGAAGTGCAGCCCAAAATTTACATCAAAATTTTTAGAATGAGAAAAAACACTGGAAACTTAGGAGGAGGGAACATTACAAGTGAGATAATAGGAATGTCATCTGAATGTTGGGCGAAGTCCTGGTAAGATTACCACAGAACATGGAACCAAAAGTAGAGCAAATGCTTTCTGTGGAATAGCACTTCCTTGAAATTTAGGGCATTTTCCTCCTGCCAGATCACTTTTGTGTCCTAAATAAGGCTGGAAAGACAGACATCCTATTTGTAGATATACCATCTCACTGGCTTTCTGCTATGTGTTCTCCTGTGGGGAAGGCAGCACAGACTTGCCCTATTTAAGGCTGACTTTTGCCTTTAGAATGAAATATTTTATGCTTGTTGCAAAGCCTTTCTGGGAAATCATATTGTATAGTTTGATAATTCTCAAAAGTCAAGGGGGAAAATCTGGCTGGATGCAGTAATAAAGAGTGATTGCAGGGTGAAGGAACAAGACTGAAGCCTGCTTTATATTTGCCTGCCTCTGAGGGAATCACATAATTATGCTCCTCAATTTAAAACAAATCCCTCCAAAAATCTCTCCATACTGGCATTTATTACTGAGTGAGAAAAATGGGATACAATCTTTCATCCTAATTTCTGGTTTGCTATGTTCGCCAATTTTTTTTTTTAACAGGAGAACAGAACAATCATGAAAATACTCATGTTAATTGTTGCGAGTAGCTTGCCACACTATTTATTGCTTTCAGGTTGGTAGCTTGTCACTGCTGTTATGAGGAGTGTGCAGAAGTCCCTGAACAATCATGTGCTTGAATAAAGAGCATAGAGATTGGGGCTCACCCACACCATACCCTTTAGGAGACACTCAAACCTTCGGAGTCTGTGCCTTTATCTCTGAATTTCTTGATCACCATTAAAAGAACATTCATGTGAATCTGGTAGAAAGGTAATTAATTGGCTGTGATCTGGGGTGGGGAAAGGGGGAAGGGGGCTACATGGCATTGTAGTTGTGTGGATTTAAGATAGATAAAACAATCACATTCCCACAATCATACAAACACTCTATTTCCATTAGGGAAATTTACACCCATCCTTGGGGTGATCAGAAAGACCTAGCTTCATATTGCAGCAATGTGGCTATCTGGACTCAATGGTAGACTACACAGCGTCTGCAATCATTAAAAACAAAACAACCCCAAAAAGCCCCTCTTTGCACCAAAATGAATCTTTGCTTTTTTGCCTTTTTTCCCTGTTCACTGGCTAATCCTTTAATTTTTGACCTTTGCCCTCTAGAGACACATGCCAAATCTAATGTTTTTAATGAATAAAACTTTCATAATGTTAATTTTGGAAAGTTATTCTTCAAAGATGAAGTTTTGAGATACTTCTTGTATTGATTCCAAGAAGGAATTTGTTGTGTTAATTTTAACATGTTATTGCAAAGCTCTGGTAGGAATTAGTGCTGTTCTGGTAGGAATTAGTGCTGTTTCTTTAGTAGTGATGCTTATTTTCCTTTCACAAGTTTTACCTTTTCTTACAGTCTAGATTACTTCTTATTTCTTCAAGACATTTCAGTATTCAAAGACCTTCACAGTTCTTATCTGGTTCAGTTATCCTCAGAATAACCCTGTGAAATAGGTTAGTATAAGAAGAAGTGAGTGACCCAAGCTTATATGCTGAATTTCATGTGTGAGTGGTTTCTTGAACCTGGGTTTTCCCACATCCTTCAAACCTAACAGTCCTTTCATTGCACCACTGTGACCTTTTCTACGTTCCCATACTGCTTTTCATTTGAAGAAAAGGTTCTCAAAAATAATATGTGAGGTGACCAGAGCGGCTTTCAAAGACTTCAAAATACAAATACTCACAAAATTGGGGGGGGGGGGGGAGAGGAAGGATCCCATTAGTTTTATCTCTGGGTTTTTGGAAACATAGTGGCTGTGAATTGGATAGGTAAGTAGCTTTAGCAATTGTAAAATGCCAGTCTAACTAACATTTGTGTTATTCTACCATTGTTATTTTACGACAGAGATTCTCACACCCTTTACGGTACAAGCTTCAATGAAATACCTGTGTATCAAAGACACTATAAGCAGAATGTTAAACTCCCATTGATCTTCTTACCAACCAACCATGATCTCTGTATTTTGATAACTATATTTTGATGCCATATATAAATATTTGCTCACATAAATACAAAGTTAGTCTTTAAGGTGCCATCACCTTTTCTCTTTTTATTTGTTCTTTTATTTTTTTATTTTACTTTCATTTTGTTTCTACCTATAAAACTATTTAAAGTCTCCAGTGCGTTGCTTGTCAGAAGATACACAAAAGAATCCTGCCATAAAACAAATGTATGAGAAGCAAGTAGGTTTAGGCAAAAGTTGTATGTGTTTGGACAGAACTTTCTAGAAGCATGAGTAATGAAATAATGATGACTGGACCTGACAGAATGCCCAGTGGGGACAACATAAACCTCTCAATGGAAGTAGAATTTTCTGCTCCCAAAGAAGAGTAAACAAATAACTTTTCTTAAATTGTGGATGTCCTTCACTAATACAAATGTCAGGAGATGCCTTGTTTCACCTTTGTTAACCACATGCATAAGGATCACAGTGAGACGACCATATAACTGATCTTTATTGGCTAGAATTCCATGTTTTCAAGGTCTGTGCTACCACTGCCTCTCCAGTAGGTCTATTAAATTTATTGTCAGATTCCCTTTATTGACATTTAGTTCATTACCACTGTCTCTGGGATTACAATTTTTTTTTGCCTAATAAAACTATCATTGACATTGTGTTGCTTCCAAAGGATATTTCAACATGTAGCTATTTATTTCCCTGTTCCGAAGCATCTCCGACTTCTGGGTGAAGTAAATATCCAGACTGGATTAAGTAAATATCCTTACTGTAAATATATTGCATGCTATCTTATTTTTATTTCTCTTCCTTAAGTTTAGAATTTAGAAATGAATGAATGTACACATTTATCATATATATGTTTTAACTGTAATTGAAGTTGTGGTCCTATGCTGTTGTTACATGCTGTCAAGTAGCTTCTGATTTATGGCAGCTCCTAGGAGGTTTTCAAGGTATGTGAGATTTCCGAGAAATGGTTTACCATTGCCACACACACGCCTGTGAATTTCCATAGGCAAGGAGGGATTTGAATTCAGTTCACCACAGTACGCTGGCTCTCAGAGTCCTGTTCTCATTTACCTAAATCTCAGTGCATTTGTCAACACTGAAATGAGACAACTGTAACATATTGTAGACTTGGGCCAGAATGAACAAAATGAGTTCACTAGAGGTAACTATACATTTAGGCAGCAAAAATCAAATGCACAAATATACAGTAGATGCCTCCTTCATGGATTGCAGCCAGCCTGACAATATTATGTGTGAGCTAAACAATAGTGTGATGTGGGGTGGGGGGAGCAAATGCATTACTAGGCGGCAGCAAGAGAAGTGTAGTGTCCAAATTAAGAGAAGTAATAGCAATACCCCATGCTGCTTTCATCATATCTCATCTAGAATACATTGTCCAGTTCTGGCCACCACAATTTAACAAAGATGCTCACAAGCTGGAATATCTCCAGAAGAAGGAAACCAAGATGGCAAAACATCTAGAAAAAAGCCTTGTGAAGAATGGTTGAAGGAACTTTACCCTGGAAAAGAGAAACCCGGGAGGTCATATGAGAACCATCTTTAAGTATTGTTAATACTTGTTAATATTGTTTTCTATAGCTCCAGAAGATAGCACCCAAAGCAATAAATTTAAATTATGAAAAAGGACATTTTAACTAAGCATTAGGAAGAACCTCTTGTTTGTTTGTTTGTTTGTTTGTTTGTTTGTTTGTTTCTATCCTGCCCATCTAGTCTAACGATCTACTCTGGGCAGTTTACAAATTTAAAAACAATAAAACCAAAAACATATAGGTCCAAGATGGCAAAGTATAAGAAATTAAGATATGGCAGGAGGGAAAGCCTGCCCAAATAGCCATGTTTTAAGTTTAGTCCTGAAAACACCCAGAGAGGGAGCCAGGAGGATCTCCACTGACAAGTTTTTCCAAAGGCAAGGGGGCACTGCTGAGAAGGCCTTGTTCTTCATTCTTTCCTTCTCGACCTCCCTTGGCATTAGGCCCCTCAGCCGCCTGGCCTGGCTGGAACGAGTGACTCTGGCAGAACTGTCTGGGAGAAGGTGCTCTGCCAGACAGTAAATCTGTTGGACAATGCACTGGACTATCTTGGATGTTGGTGGACTCTCCTTCACTGGAGGTTTTCAAGAAGAGGTTGGATAGCCATCTGGCAGGTGTGCTTTAGCCATGCATTTCTTTCTCTAGAGGGGGTTGGGTTCAATGACCCTTAAGGTCTTTTCCAGTTCTTCAAACCTATGATTACATGGATATAGGTCAGCTTACTTCCAATTACATGTGTATAGCATTGTGCAAAAAGTGTCAGAAGCCACAAGCCAGGCCCCAACTAGATATATGTACTCTCAGAATTGCTTCAATTAGCAGAATAAGGGAGCAGGGAGTTTTCCTCTATGTACCCGTTGGTGCACCCAAAAACCTGCTGCAGAGTACCAGGAAGTCCTTTGGAGATAGTTTTCACACAGTATCATAAACCATAGAAGGAAGAGGCCACATGTTAATCATTTGTATTTGTGGTCTGAAAATGTGGTTGAGTATTTGCCTCAGTAGGCAAACAGGGTGAAACTAAAAATAATCTGAAACTCTCACAGTTGCAATTAATCTGAAAATGTATTCAAATCACAACCGATACTCCCAGTTTATCAGATCAAATATACCTATGAAAGGAAGGGGCAAAATCAGGGAAATTCCAGGAAATCAAGAAAATCAGGGAATTTCAGGAAAAATACAATACATTGATGAAATGAAAAGTTTCATACAGAGCAATCTGGGTTAAAGTATTAGATAAAGTGATGGCATGGAAAATTAGCCATTTAACCCTTATAAAACAATAGATTTCCTCCAAATATTCCTCCAGCCTTCTAGTTAAAGCTCACAATGCTCCCATTGGTTTAGCAGATTTTGGCCTTAATAATTTTTTTTAAAAAAACAAAACAAAACAAAAAAAAACCCTGACAGAACAATACTACATAGCTCATGATGATTCAGAGGAATTTGGAAGAAAATTGATCCAGGAAAATTCAGATGGGAAAATTGTAAACTGAAGTAGTGAAATCTGGACCTCATTGGAACTGAACTGGGTTCATCCCAACATTGTGATGAACTAATTGTAACTCAGGGGTAGGGGGTTATATCTTAAAGCAATCAGACATGGCCAGCAAAATCCACATATGATGCATGATAATATAACTGTGTGCCATTAAGTGAATTCTGACTTATGATCATCCTTTTCCAGAGTTTCCTAAGTACAAAGTACTCAGAAATGTACTTTGAGCACAGAGTGCTGTCCTCTGAAGATGCTGGCCACAGAGCTTGGAGAAACGTCAGGAAGAACAACCTTCAGAACACGGCCAAGGAGTCCAAAAAACCCACAACAACTACTCAGAAATGGTTTGCCATGCCCTTCTTCTGAAGGCATCCTGAGACTGGCCAACTTGCTCAAGGCCACACAGGCTGACACTTCTGAGATGCACAGTCAGGAAATTAACTCCCAACCTCTAACTCCACCACCACCAATACTTAACTCATTGAGGTGTTCAGCCAGCTCATAAGTTGCATAGATCCAATTCAATGTATTGGAATATAGAGTCTACCATGGCTGGGCAGGTACCATAATCCTTGTATAAATCCTAAACCCAGGTAACCAGTTTCTGGAACTACTGGACACACCCCGGCATCAATTGGCTGCTCCCCTTGGGCTTACCTTGACCTCATTACCCCTAAACCAGCCTCCTTCACCTGTGTACCATGGATAAGCTTCCAGACTCAGGAGAGAATCTGAAAAACTTAAATTCATCCAACCTGGACCAGGTCTAACCATTCAATGGAATTACCATGTCTCGTAGGTTTCTTCCACCGGCCACAAAATAGGCAGAAGTGTCCTCCACACAGGAAAAAAAGAGTAAATCCCAACTTTTTGTCCCAGCAGGGTGGCTAAGAATGGCTTGGGAATTGCCTACTTGACCACCCATCAACCAGAGAACCCAGCAGCACAGAATAGTGTGTGTGTGTGTGGGGGGACTATCTTCCATGGTCTTGAAGGCTCAACACCCCAGGAGTATGATTTTTATGTAACAGGGGCCCTTGAGTCCAAACATTCTAACCCTCAATCTGGTACTTTTCTTCAGTAAGGCCTTTACCAGGCCTGAGACCTTCTAGGTTACAGCAGCCTGGCCAAAGGCTTCGGCCTGCCCCCCACCCACACCTCAGAAAGGTATTGATGAACCACTACCAAGATGGTGTTCTACAGCCCCTGCCACATGACAGGTGTTCTGATAAATGAGCTTCTACTGAGCCAGTCCTAGGCCTGGGTCCATTCCCTCAGTCTTTCACTTAGTGAGTGCTGCCAATACTAAGCAATACAGAAAGATGCTGACACTATCCTCAATATTAGTATGTGGGACAATGCGTGCAGCATTAGTGCACTCATACTCCTACCTCCTCCATTCATGGGGAAAAACTGCCCTACCACGAAACTGCTGGGACAGAAAGATGGAGGCAGATAATTTGATTATATCCATTTCATCCAACACTGGATTAATCTACGTAAAATATATCATCTGAACTGCACCATTGCAGATCCCTCAAAGTGCTATAAATTTTCTATGGAGTCCATAAAGTGCAGTCCTGTGAGTAGTGAATATTATTTTGTATAACAGATGTAGGAGGTTTGTTTATAAAACTCATTAGTCCAGGAAAAACATGGAACAATTTTACTATAAAAATAAAACTCCAATCCTGCTTCCTTTCTCAAATAATTTCCCACTTGTCCATGGAGGGACAAGTATTTCACAAATGGCAACATGTCCCACCCTCCACTCCAGCTATCATAAACCAATGAAGTGTAGCTTTTCCACTCCTGATTTCTCCCAGCATGGAATCCTGATTTATAGCTATGGAAACATAAGCCAATTTACAGGAAGGGAACAGTGTGATGTTTAATGAGCATGGTCTGTTATGTGCCTGAAGACACAAACAGAGTCACAGCTCTACCTGACAGTAACAGATGTCCTTGGAAAAGAACCAGTGGCTTAGATAGGACAAATACATGCAGTACAGATGGGAAGAGTGTAGTACGGCTCCGGAAGTGCAATGCAGTTCTGACCTGAAAAGATCTCCCGTCTGACTAGCTGGGAAATGCCAAGATATGGCTTAATAGTGCTATAATTGGCTAGCTGGTGAAAAATGTTATATGCAGATTCACTAAACAGTATATATCTGCCTGTTTCACTGTAGGATACGAATTAGGAAAGGCAGAACCATTAACATCGGTTCTTGGTGCATATTACCATCTTAATATGAGCTTTTGACAAGTGCATGTTCTGTTTCTACTATCATTTTCACATGTGAAAATACAGAGAGATCCCTTGCATGAGGGAAATCAAGCTAGAGGTTTGTTGTAATATTTGTTGTTGCTCTTGTGCGCCATCAAGTCACCTTTGATTTATGCCATCTGTGAATGTGTGACCTCCAAAATATCCTGTCATTAATATTCCTGCTCAGCTCCAGTGGAAAACTCAAAAGCTTTGATTTTCTTTATTGAGTCAGTCTGTTTTGTATTTGATCTTCCTCCTTCCCTGCTGCCTTCAACAGCATTATTGTCTTTTCCACTGTCTTTTCCAGTGGATTTCATGTGCGCATGAAGTACGACAGCCTCAGTTTTATCATTTTTTGCTTCCAGAGAGAGTTGAGATTTGATTTGATCTAGGACCCACTTGTTTGACTTCTGCTGAATCATGGAGTCTATAAAGCTCTTCTCCAATACCAACTGCTACAGGAACTATGGGAGTTAAAGAGTCTAACCTTCGAAATTAAAAGGTTTGAAATTATTGATCTCATTGCTCCTCAGACACATATTTTATAAGAAGAAATGACATTTAAATGAAGATTGAAATAGACTGTTCTATGCTCTATATCTCATTGCACACCACACAGACATTTATCTAAATGTGATAGTTCTTTATTGTCATTAATATGCATTGCTTCTTCACAGTACCTGCTTGAGAGCTAGCTTCTTTTTGGTGGCCTCTTTCTGTTTAGTTTCATCAACCTTTATCCAATTCTGTATTAATTAATTTATTTAAGATTTATACACTGCCACAGAACCAGTCTAAATGGACAATGACCAAACAGCACCATAATAAATTTATTTCACACCTAAATCGTAAGTCAACTAACTGTTACCAAAAGAGGATGACAGAGACTTCTGACTGGTCTATAAAACAAATATATAAATCTATTCTAGCTTATTCATAGAACAACGCTATATATGTTTACTCAAAAGTAAATTTCACTGAATTAATTGAGGCTTACTCCCATTTAAGTGAATACAGTATTACAGCCTTAATCTTCAAAAACATTGCCCCCCACTCTGGAATAAAGAGGCGAGATGTGAGTGATGGGGTAAACTAGGGCCACACTTTATTGAACAGATAATGTTAACTCTTGCTATTCCCTAGCAAGGGGCAGTGGTAGTGCTGGAATAGGTTTGAGGCTGAAGGTCTCACCAGACCCCCTCCTCAACCTTATATGGGTGAGTCCCACACCTTGTAATTTCATGGTCCTTCAGACAGCACAATGCCAGCTGGCACATGATCTGACCACTCCCCAGGCCTCTAAGCCCCCTGGGTAACCCTCAGCCCAGGGAAGGCCCCAGCATGTCCTCCTCCTTGGCACTGTAACCTCATAATCCTCAGCACTATGAGGTCAGACAGGTTATCACCTCCCTTGTGCTCCCCAGGCACTCACTGATCCTTGTTTGTTCCACACTATCCATCAGTAGTGAACAATGAAACTAAACAAAAAACACTATACCAGTGTAGAATAGGTGAAAAACCCCACAATCCATTTGCAAATTCAGATAGTGGGAAAGTAATCCTATCTGGCCCCCAAAGTGTGACCAGTCAGACTCACACTAGATGAAGGGATGGGTGGATGGGAAGAAAGGCTTGCAAGAGACCGAACAGAGGCACTCCCTAAGCCCGACCCTCTGGGTGACATAGGCACAAGATTTGCATCCTGCATCATCTCAGAGGAGGGGCAAAGATGCTTCGCTTTAGTGACACTGTATGTGGTGGCAAAAAAGATATAGATGCATAGGAGCCTCATTGCACAGTGGTTAAACTGCTGCACTGCAATGGCTTGGAGTTCAATCTGAGGTAGCCGGCTCAAGATTGACTCAGCCTTCTATCCTCCTGAGGTAGGTAAAATGAGTACCCAGCTCACTGGGAGGGCAATGTGTAGCCTGCATAATTAACTTGTAAACCGCTGAGAGAGTGCTTTAAGCACTATGGGGTGGTATAAGAGCAGCATGCTTTGCTTTTGCTTTTTTAACTAAAAAAAATAGAAATAGAGCTGTCTTGGCAGACATCTTCTCTGCAGGGAAGAAGTTCTATGATATAGACCCCACTATAGAGAAGATTGTGTTCCCCATGCCTACCTCCTGGATACCATCTGTTTTGAAATGATCCTTCTGTGCCATATCATAATTAGAAGTCAAATTCTAATCTAAATGTTTTTTGTGAAATACAGTATCTCAATGAACCTCACAGTTGGTCAGACACGTTTGTGGCAAATTAGATGTCCCCAAGAATGGCATTGTCCAATTGCGGATCTTGTTTTTGTTCTAATGGTCCATTTTAGTTCACTGATGCCCAGGATGTCGATGTTTATTCTTGCCATCTCCTGTTTGACCACCTCCAGCTTCCCAACGTTCATAGATCTTACATTCCAGGTTCCTATGCAGTATTTTTCTTTGCAGCATTGGATTTTCCTTTCACAATCCAGTGCATACCTAGTCAAATATAACCCTCACTGATGCATAGAGGATTGCTGCCTAACCATGTAATCCTGTACATGTGTAATCAAAAGTAAGATTCAGTAACTTCAGTGACACTCAAGTTCTTATAGTATTGTCGACTAAATGTTGTAAAGAAGCATAACATTTTTCACACGTGTATATGGTATGAGGCTTACATTAGATTCTGTTGCTGGGTTTTGCCACCTACTGAAGTGAAAAGCAATGCAAAACCGTATTTAATGGAATTGTTGACAGCTGTATAGAAGAATCCACTGTAGTACTGTACCTGTTTGCCCAAACAGCCTGGAGTAATGAAGCAAGACACAGGAGCTGGGTTGAAATAAGGGCCACACTTTATTAAACCTTAAAGACAACATCCCCTTCCACAAGGGGGCTTACAGTAGGGTGGAATCATGATCTGTATCTGGGGCCAACCTTGCTCCAGATACAGACTTTTCCTGGATGAGTTCCCATAATAATTTACCCCCCCCCCCCAGATGCAGGCCAGATGAGACTCATGACTCAGGGCAGTCTGCGCCCCTGGGGACTTCTGGGTTGTCTCCCACTGAAGAAACTTCAGGATCTACAGTGCTGAGAGTTGGGACATTTTACACCCCTAGCAGGTGCCTATTGAGCTCACTTTCCAACTCATGCCTTCTGCCACTCCCTGCCAGTGTGACCAACAATAAGAGACCCCACCCAACGCTACTGCCAAACAAATCAAAATTAAGAACAGGATAGGCAAAAACTCACATAATCCTTTAATTATAGGGACAGGCCAAAAATCCCCATCTGGCCCTGAAGCGACCAACTAATCTCTCTCTTAACATAGGGTAAGTGGGTAGGCTGACAAATGTAGTGCAAAGAGGACAATGCTGGGGATGGGCAGCCTTTTAAAGGCAAGCCTAGCTTCCGCACTCTTCAGGCCACCGTAGCCAGTCTCCTCTGTGAGTCTCACCCAGGCAGGCAAGCAGAAAGCTCCCGCGTCCGTCCACATCAGTGACTGTGGAAGGAGCCTTCACTAATTCTTCCAAATGTTTCCTTCATGAGATAACTCATCTGTGGACCATTCTCTGTTATAAAAGGATCCAAGTGTTCCTTGTTTTCCCTGTTGAAAATGTGCTTTCAACAGCACATTCATACACTTGGAGAAACGTATCAGCGCTACACTTAAAATATCACCATCCATAAATGGCACTGTGATAACTTTCTCCTTCCTCTCTTCCAAACTAAAGTTTTCAACAGCATGGAGCATCACATGCCTGCCAAAATAAAATGAAATAAAATAGCCCATAAGACTTGCATTCTTCTGCTAGTTGCATTGCATCAGCAGTCAGCCTTGATATGACATCGAGGAAATAACAGCTTGCCATCTACTCAAGGTAGAGAGAGAGAGAGAGAGAGAGAGAGAGAGAGAGTCACCTTGGAAGAATTGTACTATCTTTATGTTTTAGACTCCAATATGCAGTGTGATACACATTATTATTATCTACGTTTTAGCAAGGCTGACACAGCAGAGGTTGGTTACATTTATGCAGAGGGGGAAGAGAGAAAAGCTTTCTCTGCTTTTTTGCCCCAAGAATAGAGATGTCCCATAGAATCAGATTACCCAGTAGAGAAAAGCAGGATAGACAGAGGAACTGGGATAGAACTCTCCTTGCGCTTTCAAATTAACACTCCTTCGTCATTTCTGAGTGCCTCAATAGGACTCCAGTTACGCTATGAGGAACATATTTTCACTTTGGGAAAGTAACTGTAACAACTTTGGTTACTTTTATTGTTAAAAGCTTCATAAGTGGCTTACTTGAGTCCATTTTTTAACCAATGGCTGAGAGCTCATAGTATTCTGGTATTTTCTAGGACAGTAACTAACTTTTTAAGCTATTTTTGAGCCATCAGACATATATATTTTTAAATAAATAGAATTAGTCAATTACTTTCAGGGAGACTCAAATGCAGACTGTATCTAATGACTTTTCAAAAGTAACTTTCTGAGCTCTGATTTATGCACCCAAAGAGCTAGAGTCCTTTTTCTTTTCTTTTTATAGGAATGTTGATTATTTACCAGATACAGGTGTTCAAATCAAAGTTCATATTGTATTCCTTGTAGCTCGTATGCTTTTGTGGGGGAGGGCCACTGTATGGGGAAAGGAAAGCAGAAAGCATAGGGATTAGGGAAGATGGGATGCAGTGGCCATCTGTGGGAAGGTAAGGTCAGGAAATTAAATAGTTTATTTCCATTTTCTTGAAATATCTTAAAATTGGATCTACTACCTAATGGAGAAAGATGCATGATGCCCAAGAAACATGGGTGTCCAATCTTATTCAGTTGGCCCTCCAGAGCATCATTGTGATGCTCGTGGTCTGACCTGAGTAATAATGTGGCAACAACCTGATAATTCTTACAGTGACTTGTATAACTGAGATGTAAAAGATGAATTGCCAGAAACCAGCTCACATTGTTGTCTAGACTAATTAAACTGCATGCCTTCTGAATTTGATTTATGAATAAAATAATCAGCTTAATGCAGTAGTCCTTATTTGTGATATAGTTTTATTGGTAATGAAGATTGGCATGCATATCTGAGTATTATGCAAATAAGCTTATTCATCTGATCCAATTACAGTCAGAAGGTTAGCAGAGGTAACACTAAAGCATAGAGCATGACAGACTTTTAACTGTGTGGCTACTAATGAATATTTCTTCCCATGATTTTATTTGCTTTGTGAATATAATATACAACCAAAGAAGGAGGAAAGGAATAGGAAATGGAGGAACTGCTGCATGATTTAATGTAGCTTTTATTGACTTTGCTTTGCATAAATTTGATATTTAGGTGCATTGATTTAGATGTACCATAATACTGGAAATTAATTCATATTTTCAAGATTTCAATTTATTACTTTTTGATGACTGGTTTTATTTTCCACAGTTAGAAAGTGTTTCTTAAAAGCTTAGTTGATTAATATTTTCAGAGATAAAGTTGTCTGTTTTCTGATAGTGCCTGCAGAGCTGTTCCATATGATTGCCATCCTTTGCCAATTATAGTTTATGAACATCAATCTTCCTTCCTTCCTTCCTTCCTTCCTTCCTTCCTTCCTTCCTTCCTTCCTTCCTTCCGATACTAAGAATAATGAAAATATGTAAGCCATTTTGATCTACTTCAACAGCTAAGATGTGAAAAATATTTTAGAGCATCTGATTTTCATTTGTACTAAGAATCATGAGCTCTGTGCATATAAAGAAATTGCACTGATATACAGAGTTCCATGGAAATTAATGATCTCTTTATTACTGTGATTGTAATGGCTCCCCAAAGTGTAATGCATGGTACAAGAAATATTTCTTTTACTTTGTCTCTCTTTTTTCTGTCTTTAATCCACCAATCCACCTGCAGTATTTACCTACTGTCTATCTACAGGCTCACAAATACACACATACCAAACTTTACCCTAAAGTTTTATATTATCTACCTATTATTTATAGCCTATGCATACTATAATTGAGAGTATTGCTTATTAAGTAAAGTAAAAACATTGCAAAAAATTCCATATATACTCCCACACTCCTTTTTCCATTCACATTACCAGGTTCTACTGTGCAAACTGTATAATAAGCCCCATAGACTTATAAGTATTTGCATTAGTTAGTATTCATTTCCTCTACACAAATAAACTGGATACATCTTTGAAGCCACTAATTTCTACCATGCCATTCTATTTCCTCTCGCATACCTCAGCTACACATCAGGCAATGCCAAAATCTAATAATTTGTCCAGAGTATCTATGGTAACATTTCCCTACTACAATAACCTCTACCGGATCCCAGCAACAAAGATAACTGTTGACCAGTACCAAACAATCCTTTTTAGAGAAAGGTCTCAAACTCCAGGCTTTCTTGGATAAAGCTGATTACCTAAATCCATTCCAGTCTAGATTCAGGCTTCCTCTGGGAACAGAAAACAGTCTTGGCTAATGATCTGTACTGGGAATTGGACAGGAGTAATGTATCCCTGTTGCTTCCAAATGAATTTTCATGTCATTTGATATCATCAGTCATGGTGTCTTTCTTGGTCATTTGGGTGACATGGGACTTTGGATAAATGTTTTATAGGGATTCCAGTCCTGTCTAGCTGCATGTTCCTAGAAAGTATTGTTGAGGGACTACTGTATTTTTTTAGCGTGGCCTTTAGTTTACAGAGCCCCCTAAGGCTCAATATTGTCCTCTATGCTTTTCAGTATTCACACAAAGCCAGCCATGAAGGTTGAATCTCATAACTCAACTGATAATACCCATTCTCTTCTGATGCCAAGAAAGCTGTCAATGCTCTGAATTAGGGCTGTGCACCATATTGAGACAAACCCTGAATATCTGAACAATTTGGGTTAGGATTCAGACTAATTTCAAGGTAGAATGGCCAAATCCAGTTCCAAAACAAAGTCACTTTACAAGCTGATTTGTATTCAGAGCCAGCATTGCTGCCATGTGGCTGTTGTGGCTAGGAATGCCTTTGCTCAGCTTTGGCTGCTGTGTCAGCTTTATAAAGAAGGCATATTTTGCCACAGTGTTCCATGGCTTAATACAGTATCTCCTGATCTGACTATTATAACATGACAGGCATGGGGCTAGAGTCAAAAAATATTTGGAAGTCAAATGTAGGAGCCAGCCACAGTTATCTGATGTATCATCTAGAGTGCAGCCATCAATCAACTGCACCAATTTCAAATTTACTTCTGAGCTCATTTCAAGGTGCTAGTTCCAATCTACAAAGCCCTACATGGCCTGGGTCCAGGCCGGGGTATGTGAAAAATTGCCTCCTTCCATATTTACCAGTTCAGAATTTGTTTTCATTTTTGATTGTGCATTTTTTGTTGACTGGGCAACAACAGCAGTAAATATAGAGCTGAATATCCTCTTCTGCATGTGATTCTTTTTAATTATTATTATTCTTACTTGTGCAAGCATCGGTTCTTGTTGTTTGCAATGGGGTGATCTCTCATGTAGCTAAAGCTAGAGACTACCAGGGGAAAAACAATTCAAGAGTATACTAGTGGCAGTGGCAGATTGCTACTAATTAAAATGTTCCTGTTGCAGTCCTGTAGTGTGTGCTGCACAATGTGACTGATTGCTAGCAAGTTGTGGATGAATTGGGGAAGCACTGAAATCCAAGCAGGAACTCTTTAATTACTGGCAATCTCCTCTTGCCAGTGAAGTAATCACTCTTAATAATAACAATTGTATTCCATCAAGTTAGTTCTGACTTATGGTCACCCTTTCTAGAGTTTACTAGGTACGGAGTACTCGGAAGTGGTTTCCATTACTTTCTTTATTCTGGGGGAGTTCTGGAACTGTGCAGCTTGCCCAAGGCTATATGGGCTGGCTTTTCTCCTAGGAGACAGAATAGGGAATCAAACTTCCAAATTCTGGCTCCACAGATATCTATCTCAGTGAGTTATCCACCCAGCAAGCAGGTATAATTTACTCAACAAAATTATGGCATATGAAAATGATTCATGTGTATGTTTACATGTGCATACAAAACCTTTGAAAAAGTTGAATTCTGTGCTGAAAGAGTACCTTTTGCACAAAATATAAATTTGCACCAAAATGCAACTTTTTATGCAAAGTGCAAAGCATTGTGTGTAGAATGCAAGCTTTTGCATAAGATACTTAAATTTCATTCATTCATTCATTCATTCATTCATTCATTCATTCATACTCTGTTCACTTAGTGCCTAAGAACTACCCTGGATGGCTAACAGCAGTTCAAAACATAACTACTCACCCAAGCCCATAAGGATATAAATAACGAGATCCAGAGTTTTGGAAGTTTAGCACATAAAAATTTCCCATCATGCAACCAGGCACCATATTGGTAGACACAAGACAGCAGATTTTATTTATTTATTTATTTATTTATTTATTTATTTATTTATTTATTTATTTATTTATTTATTTATTTTTGGTACTGATATTTATGTTATGGAACTGGCCAACTTTCCTGTTGGTTTTATTAAGGCTGTTTTTGGATTGCCTTTTGGTTTTAATGGTTGCTCTTTCAGACTATGTTTTCTTAAAAAATAGCAACTTTCTGTCTGCAAACTAACTTGCATCACTTCATTTAGCAGATAATTCTACATATGGGTATCAGAACATTGAGTTTAATGGGACTTATTTTCAGATAAACATGTAGGATAGCAACTGTAATGTTTTATGAGAAGCATCAAGGTTGCTGAGTTATTATTCAACAAATTGCTAATTAATAGGTGTAAATTACTTATCACTGCTACTGCCATTACTATTACTGTGATAGCATTCAAAATAAGCAGTCAGTTTAATTATTTCTTTCATCGTAATTCAATATCAAACTGTGATCTTATGGGTTTATAGTGTTTCAGAAATTAATCAATTTACACTTGCATCATGAGATGTGACCTAGAAATAATGCCACAGATAGTGTTAAAAGGGAAACCGAATCTATTTGGCTCCCTGGTTGCTTTGTGCATATGCTTTTTCCAAAAAAACATTTACTTATTCATATAAGTCAGGACTGGTGAGTAGCTTTAATAACGCATGCATTTTGAACTCATTACATTAAAATTGGAAATGTCAGCCTTGCATTCCTGTCACACTTAACACGCTGTGAGAATTAAAAGTATTTTAAGATACATATCTTTAATGAGTGTAATAAGCTATTTTTCCTTATAACTTAATTGCCCAGATCATTTTGATGCTTCCAGGCAATGTTTGAGCAGCTGTGGAAAAAAATTTACATGTCCACAGAGTACCATAATACACAGTGCAGGCATCTGGAGAGATACCCAATCTAACTGAGTACATTGCATATCTGCTCCATTATCTATCTGTTATTTGGAATGTTCTACTTTGGAAATAAATCTGATGGCTTCAGAAATGGACAACAACATAAATAAATGGGTCTTCTGGGTTTCCACATTGCAATGAACTCAACTGATATAGTACATGCAGTCTCCTTGAAAACTGCTGAAATCTGTTCCATGTCATGCGAAGTTTCTTAGGAAACAAAAAGCCACTGAGTGATTGAAGGCCACTTTCTTCATTATACTTTTTTAGGAATGCATCCAATGTCTTTTAAGTATATGTCTGAAACATAAAAAGAGCAAACGGTCTTGTGTCACTTTATAAGGCTAGCAAGTTCTATATTGTAGATGACAGCTCATTTTATCAGAAGCATCATACCATCTACTATGCAAATGCATTAAAGATCAGCTTTCAGAAAGATATGTTTGCGATGACATGGGTCCTACAAGTACATTTGCCAGTGAGCCTCTATTTATCCCAGCTCCCTGTTAGACATATAGTGGCAAATCTCATTTTGCCTGCATATGGTTGGCAAAATAGCCCTGACAAAGAACAGGCAGTTGGCTAAAATATGAACTGAACAAATGTAGATTGGGTTTCCCTAAATACTGCTTCAATCTTATGACTGCTCAACAGCTGCAATATGTTTGCAGTGCTATTTATTGCAAATGAATAATATAAAGATGATGTTATATATCTAGAAATAGCCTTTTTCTTCTTCTTGGCATCTCCCACAGTACTATAAACATTACTGAACTATGGAGAACAAATAGCTATGATCTGTCAAATAGTTCACAAAAAAATCAGTTCATTTTAAAATATGTGGACACGTATCCAAAGTATATTAAGAAAAGCTGAGTTTTACAGTACTTCCTACAGTGCCTTTTAAACAGAATATGCTAGGTTTGGTTCTGAGGCTTTATCCAAGTTCACCAGGAAGGCAAGGGTGGCTGTGAAATTCCAGAATCCATATTGTGGAATATATTTATTACATTTTTGTCATGCCAACAAGTCACTTCCAGCTTATAGCAACTCTAGTGGAGTATTCAAAGTATATGAGGTATTGAAGGAAAGTTTTACTGTAGTCATTCCCCAGTGAGCTTCTATGGCTGAGGAATGATTTGAACTGAGGTAACAGAGTCCATTTTCAGCATTCTTTCCACTATACCATACTGGCTCTCAACCTTTGTTAGGTCAATTGAAAAGTGAGATATATGTTTAACACAATGACACTTTTGAGATTAAGGCCCTTCTCCATTTATCCTGCCTTTTTTTGTACCATCCTGCCCAACAAAGGGATTTTAAGAACATGAAAACCTTCTTGTGACTTTTTGGTTGGCCTAATGCAGGTACAGTCTCAATATAAATGTAAGATTTTTTTTAATATAAAGGTAAACCTCAAAATGAAAACATTGTACCCATCTGAATACAATGGTGCCTCACTTACCGATCGCTCTGTTGAGTGACAAAACCGCATACCGATGCTGTTTTTGCGATCGCAAAAGCAATCGCTTTGCGATGTTTCCTATGGGGAAAAATCGCTTTCCGATGATCGCGCGGAAGCGATCATCGCAAAGTGCCCATTTTTAACAGCTGATCGGTGGTTCCAAAATGGCCACCACAAAAACAAAATGGCCACCGCTGTTTTGCCTCGCTCTAGAGGCACCCAAAATGGCCGCCGCTATGGAGGAATTTCGCATAAGGTGAGTTTTTAAGCCCATAGGAACATATAAAACACATTTTAATATGTTCCTATAGGCTTTTTAAAATCGCTTAGCGATTAAATCACTTAGCGACATTTTTCTTGGAATGGATTAACCTCGCTAAGTGAGGCACCACTGTATTTGTAATCAACAAGGGAAAATAAATGTGTTGGGAGCATGATTCTAAAGGAAAACATTCATTTTGCATCTCCTGCAATATCTTACCTGAAAATATCCAGCTATTATGAAGTACTGACAAAAAAGCACATGAATCATTTGTATATTTGAAATAATACTTCAGTAAATTTACCTTTATTTGAAGAATATGCCCAAACACTGTTTGTTGTTGTTTAGTCGTTTAGTTGTGTCCGACTCTTCGTGACCCCATGGACCAGAGCATGCCAGGCCCTCCTGTCTTCCACTGCCTCCCGGAGTTTGGTTGAATTCATGTTGGTCACTTCAACACAAACGTTGTTTAGCATACAAAATGCATACAAAATGCACACATTAGAAAAATGTGCTCATTTTTTTGAATGCCATTGCATTCAAATTTTTATGTACTGGGGAAAAGGTCTTACAATCTAGTACAATGCAGACATTGGACAAGAAATTGGAGAAACACAATAAAAACAGGTCTGACACATTTTTATTTCTCTGTTTTTAATAAAAACAGTGGCATTACATTTTGCATCCAAAATCCCAGGAGCATGGGTGCAACACTTTTATCTTCAGAAGATATCCTCTGATATCAGAAGGTATCCTCCTGAGGAGGCTCTCCGAGTTGGGAATTGGTGGACCGGCATTTGCCTGGCTCCATTCCTTCTTGGAGGATCGTCTTCAGAGAGTACAGCTTGGGGAGGGGGATTTGGCCCCATGGTGCCTCAATTGTGGAGTTCCGCAGGGCTTGACCCTCTCCCCAGTGCTGTTTAATATTTACATGAGGCTGCTGGGTGGGGTCATCAGGGAGTGTGGAGCATCATGCCATCAGTATGCTGATGACACCCCGCTCTACATCTGCTTTTTTCCAAATGCAGGTGATGCCGTTCTGTCCCTTCATCGCTGCTTGGAGTCTGTACTGCAATGGATGCAAGAAAATGGGCTGAGACTGAACCCGGACAAGACGGAAGTCCTGAGGGTGGGTGGACCCTCCATCAGCAGTTTGGGAAATTCCCTCTCTTTTTTGGGGGGGGTGACTCTCACTGCGAAGAGTGAGGTTCACAGCTTGGGGATACACCTGGGCCCGGTGCTTACCATGGAACCTCAGAGGGCATCAGTGGTCCATTCCGCATATTTCCATGTTTGGCAGATTGCCCAGCTGCGTCCCTATCTTGATGTTGGGGCGCTCACCACTCCTTGCATTGGTTGCCCGTATGCTTCCGCATTGATTTCAAAGTTTTAATGATTACATACAAGGCCCTAAATGGTTTAGGACCTCGATACTTGGTGGAGCACCTCCTTCCATCTAGATCTACCTGTACCACCCAATCTAGCCAGGAGGGATGATTGAAGAGCCTAACACTGAGGGAGGCCTGAAAAGAAAAAACAAGATGCCGGGTCTTCTTGATGCTGGCTCCTTCTCTCTGGAACAAACTCCCCTCCGAGATTCGCTTGGCCCCCTCGCTGGGTATTTTCAGAAACCAGCTTAAGATCTGGTTGTTCAAACAGGCCTTCCCTCCAGGTACTAGTTAACTTCTCTTTTCATCCCATCTTGAACTATTGTTGTCCTGTATATTGTTGAAAAACTGTTTAAATATATATTTTAATTGTTTTTATCTTGTATGTTGTGAGCTGCCCAGAGTAGACTACTGTATATCTAGATAGGCGGCATATAAATGCAATAAATAAATAAATAAAATAAGATGCCTGAGAACTCATTTGTGCTGGGAAGTGATGACATGCTCAAAGTGCCCATTTAACGGGGACTTGAAAACAAATTCCCCTAATTCAGTTTTCAAATGTCTTCTTGGCTGCAGAAAACATATTGTTACCTACACGTTGGTAAAGATAAAGCCACAGTGGTTTCATTAGTAGAAGCGAAGGTTTGCAGATCTTACCTTTTATTTCCATTTTTACCCACTGCTCTACTCTGTAGTGGAAGATATACAAGGAAATGCCACAAGTATCTTGGATATTGGTTCTGTTTCTTCTCAACTTTGTTCACCTCTTGAAAAATATGGTCTCCCACCACTGCAACTTGTGTTTGTCTTGGAACATGATTTGCATTCAAACTACTTGAATGTTACCTGATGTCACGTGCCACCAAATTGTTTCAGCCTTATGGTGATCCTATGGATCAGTGACCTCCAAAAGGTCATACTGTATTGTTAACTGCCCTGTTCATTTATTTCCCTTTCAAGGCCATGGCTTCCTTTATTGAGTCAATCAACTCCTATTTGGTTTTCCTCTTTTCTTGCTGCTTTCCATTTCTCCCATCACTATTGTTTTTTTTTCAGGTTATTCAGGATTGATTTGCTCTGGAACTCATTTACTTGTCCATCTGGCAATCCATGATATCCACAAAGCTCTCATACAACATCACGATTCAAATGAATTGATTTTTTTCTTTATTGTCCAGTTTTCACTGTACGTATTGGTCAGTATTCTAGTGCACAGCTCTGGCTGGACAATAGGAATGATATCATCAACAGGATTAGATTGCCCCTAATTAAAGAGTTATTTTTATTATTATTATTATTATTATTATTATTATTATTATTATTATTATTATTATTATTATTATTATTATTATTATTATTATTATTATTATTATTATTATTATATTATTTTAGAGTGTGTGGAATTAGTGTGCAATGAGATGGAGTAAAATGCTGCCTAAAATGTGTGTGTGTGTGTGTGTGTGTGTGTGTGTGTGTGTGTGTGTGTGTGTGTGTGTGTGTGTGTGTGTGTGTGTGTGTGTGTGTGTGTGTGTGTGTGTGTGTGTGTGTGTGTGTGTGATTTCTGCTGTGCCAGAGCTGCTGTGCAAAGGATACTGGCCTTTAGTTGGGAAGACCATATTATGGATGTTTTTGGCAATGTATCCTTACATGTATTTCTATTTATCCTCTATTCTGATGATAGCAAAAATACAACCTCTTTATAACATATAACAAAATGAATTAATTGAAGCAACAATAATAAGACTAGCCTGGCTACGAATAAATAATGAGCAACACAAGTTCATTTTAGAAATATAATGGTCTAAAGTCTGTGAAGAATTAACTTAAGGGAGTGAGGGGACTTACACTGGGGGCTTCCATCACCACAGTCCCATCACCCATTCAGTCCTCCACAAATTCAGACATAATATCTGATTTAGGCCCATATTACTGAAATCCTCACCCAAAGGAGTCCACTTGCAGTCAAGGACATCAATTATTGCTTGTCTCACTCTTGTAGGCAGGAACCAGGAATTAAAACATATTATCATTTCCAGTGAGAAGGCAATTTCCTGACCTCTCAGTACAGTTACCTCATTGGAAAGAGCGACACCTTGCTTTCCTTTCAAAAAGAACAATGTGTGCAGAAAGTCAAATTGGCCAAAATGAAGCTGTTTGATATTTTATTTAAGAAACTTAAGCATATTGCTCACACGTGCCTTAATCAGCTGTTCCATCTATGTTTGCTGTGCACCTGCATGTTATTTTCTTTTCAAAGGGAAAGGAAACAAGGACCTATCACACATACAAACTGCAGAAATACCGTGAACAGAGATGGACTTGAACCACTGTTTGATGTGTCAAAGACTCACCTTCTCTGGTGGACATCCACACAGAGGCAGCACCTGGAGGAGGCAGGGAAGGGAAGCCAGGCCACTGCCTCCAAGTGGGCGCCTGCCTGAGGAGGTAGGGCTTTGAAGTGCCAAACACTTGTTTGGCCAAAAACAAACAAAACTGAAATGCCAGACTGGTGGCTCATTCCATTCTAGCTTTTTTTTTTTTTAAATCAGCCAAAAGGTATTTGGCACTTTAAAGCCCTACCTCCTTTGGCAAGTGTCCACATGGAGGGAGCAGCCTGGTTTCCCTGCCAGGAGGTGGAAAGAGAGCTCTTTTGCCCTCACAGTTAGAGATGGGCAGAAACCGTGCACCTATCTCTGTGAGGGCAAGGAAGCTCTCCTTCTACCCCATGGCAGGAGGTGATGAATCTCACAGGACTTTAAAATGCTCTACTGGGGATTCACCTTTGCTGGGATAATTTAGGGTTAAATCAACAAAAATGAGGAGATTATTGTTTATTATTTCCATCCCTACCAATAATATGCTTCCTGCATCATTGTTATGCTTCCTGCATCATTGTTTGCTCCGAGAGTCAGAATAATAAAGAGAGAGCTATATAATCCAGTAGGTTCCTAGATGTGCTTTCTAAAAATAAATGCAACAGTATTACTGGCAATCAACAAGTTTCACCTATAGCAATGCAAAAACAAAACAAACAAACAAGAACAACCAGCATATGGATGCTTACTTGGTAGGGAGCCAAAAGTAAATCCCCCTGTATTCAGTGAGACCTTGGAAAAATGGAAGTCTGAGTCTGCCTTGAGCCAGCTACCTGGGCCCATTGGGATCAAACTCAGGTTGCAAGTAGAGTCTTGATTGCAGTACTGCAATTTAACCACGGTGCCACATGAAAACATCCCCATATCCAATGAAGTTAGTTGAAGGAACATTATCTAGACACACAAAATGAATTGCTGTAAAACAGCAATCAGCTAACCTGAATGATACATCATGGCACAACGTGGTTAGGATTACTACTAAAAGGAGATCAAATAAATTCATAGCTTACAAAGTTCTCAATTATCTATAGTCATGATGACTACCTCCAGAATCAGAATATGTTGCTTCCAAGTGTCACTTGTTGGTGGAGCAACCATGTAAGACAGTTTTGCTCTCATGCCCTGTTATGGCCATTGTATGAGACAGGGTGCTGATATATTGGCTGTGCTCTTTTTAAAAAAAAATTATTTATTCATTTACTTTTCTGCCCACTAAGGCTCCCAAAGTGTTCTATAAAAACACAGGTAGTAATTTTTAAAAGGGAAAACCTCTACCAAATTTAAAACATACATTTCTTAATTCCCTTTAGAAACCCGCCCCTCTACACAACACTTCACAATTTATTTGTGAATGATCAGTACAGAAAGAAACAGCTTTGCATTCCTGCAAATGTTTTCCCCACCTTATACAAAAATAGTGATTCTCTACTCTCAAAAAGATTTACTGCACCTACTGCTACAAAATTCTGTTACATAAAGTATTGAAGGAAATACATAATCCATTTTGTATAATAGACTGCATTTACCCTGCAGCTACCCATTAAAGAGGAGGAATGCTAATGTGTAGCTACACTTCTATTCCTCACCTTCTGTGATAGGTTGCTTGACTGAAATCATATACCTATACATAGTTTCAGGCCTCTAATGTTGACTGTGTGTGCTGTGACTTACTAAATGTGTCTGTTCTCAGATATTAAGCATTTATTCTTTCCAGAAGAACTGTAGTGGCAAAAAATAAATTCTGAATCCAAAAATAAGCACAAATTGGTAGGGGGGAAGCTTCTGGCTTTTCTTGTATTAAATAAATTTTATTACTTCTTAGAGACATCTCGATTAAAGGGAAAACTTGGGAAATGGCTGCCCATCTGCTTTAAGCATTATGCATGTTTCCATTCCCTCCATTTCTTCACATGCCCTCTTGTTAGGATGTATGAACCATTTAATGTTTATTTCTGGAGCATCCATGAAATCCTCTTTACTACGTCAAATGGCTGTTATACAAAAGGAAACACAACTTAAAAAGAGGAGAATCAATTTTCACTGGAAGCAAAATGGAAGGATATGTTCAGGACTGGCAGTAGTATGCTAATTTCTTTAAATATGTTTTCTGCTGACACATTTATTTTTTGTAAAAATATTAACTTGAGATTTTTTTAACATGTATTTATGGCTTATCAGCTAACATAGCAGAATGGTTTTGTTTTGTTTTTAGAAAGAGTATACAACTAAACATTTCTACCCAGTAAAGGGCATCAAGAGCATTTGGGGCAGGTAGGACCAGACCATCTAGAACACCTGTTAAAGGGCACAGAGTACACTGATATAGATATGGAGTTGCTTGTTGTTCTCTGCACTTGCAAAAACTTGTATTGGTGCAAAAACCAACAACAACACTATTTTCATCTTGGTTCTGTGAACTCCTATTTGTAGCCTATTGAATGGCTACCAAATAACCCAGTTTTTCATGTGACCGAGTGCTGGACCTCCCCAGGGTTCTATCCATTTTAAGAGGTGGATAGTCCTTTCTTTCTATGTCACAGTCCTGGTATTCTCTGTGGTTGCTTCAAGATTCACAGATGCCCTGAAAATGTTTGCCTTGGTTTTAATCTGTGATGGATGGGACAGCAGCTGAAAAGGGGATGAGCATTTGATGTAGATGTTTCAGGTCTTTATCAATTAGCTGCTACTTTGGTAATTGATTTTATCAATAGGGGTTGGCTTCAGGTGATGATTCTGCAGCTTTTGTTGAATCATACATCAACTTGTTTTGAACGGGCTAAACTACACCACACCAAGCTGGCATGCAGACTAGCACATAGCCAAAGCTATAGTTCACAGTAGTTGTTATTGTGTGGCCCGACTGATGCCCAAAAGCTTTTGAAGAATATTTTTCCTTGCAAAGAGCTTTTGCTTTGTATTTTGACAGTGTTTTATCTAAGTATTTGGGGGCAAAATAATGATCTAGTTGGATGCCCTACCACATAATCTGAAGTTTTAGAGATTTTTCCTTATTTCTCAGAGGAAAATTTCCTATTTGAGTCTTATCAGGGTTCATTTTAAGTTGGTTACTACTATGATATGCTCCAAGTTCCTCTAATGCATCTGTTAAGAGATGCTCTGTCATCTGAAACCCTAAGAAGTTTCTTGCGACACTTTGTTTTTGTTCAGTGTGATAAGCTTATATCTCTGTAGCTGATTGTCTCTGTTATGTTCTGATGTTTTCTGTGTTATGTTCTGATGTTTTCTCAGTGACCCTGAAGAACCATTAAAGGTAAAGGAAAAAAATACAGTTGCATGCAATCTTTAAAAAAAATCCAGAGAATGCCATGCCTTGAGTATTTCGTATTCCCCAGACCTGTTTCCCCAACAACATTTACACACAACACATAGATAAATGTATATCTAAATAAAATTAGCATACCTCTAGTTTTTCACTACTCATGTTGAAGACATTCGTGGTTTCCTTTCTCTGATGATTATGGCTCACCAATTCCCTTGAACAGCTGTGTAAAGTACATTCTATTCCTGTTTAAATCATTTTAGAGCATCTTCAAGCCACCTTGGTGATAATAATCTAACCTTCCAGCTGACTGATAAATGATGATATTTAATCAGGTTTATTTTAAATGAACTGAGAGCAGATGAAAGCTCTTGGATATATGAGTCTAAGAAAGTGATTAAAGGAGTTTAAAGACCTATGAATTTCAGGATTCCTTGAACTGTACCCTGAACTTCTATGTCTCTGATCAAGAGACATACTCATTTAACAGAAGGTATCTTCTGTCTTAGATTACTATAATGCAGTCATTTACATGAGACTAATAGTACAGCCTTATGCACATTTACTTAAATGTAAGAGCCTCTGTGTTCACTGGAATGTACGCCTGAGTAAAATATGTCAAACACATTGAAAGCTATGTAATGTATCTTGATACAAAGAAATAAGATTGGGTCATCAAAGACTTACCAAATATCACTAGTACTCAGTGGATCTGTTAAAATTAATTGGTGATCCCCTCAGTGAGTTTCATGAGTTAATAGGGAAGAAGAGTGTATTTTAATATAGGAGTTTGTCTGAGAAACCCGAGTCTTTAAAAATCATTTATTCACACACAGATGTGAATAAAATGGCACTTCTTTCCACCCATAAGCCAATATACTGTAGGTGGTTTTCGTAATGGGACGACTTCTATCCATGGGCTGATTCCCACCCACCTTCTTTCCTTCCCTCCTCCATGCCTTTCGAAAATATATATAAAGAATAAGATAAAATGACAATGATTACATAGATACAGTGGAACCTGAGCAATATGTTTTCTTTCTTTCTTTCTTTCTTTCTTTCTTGTAGAATAACATTGCAATCCTAATCATATTTCTTCCCAGCTAAGGCTCACTGTACCCAGTGGTGCTTACTCTCTTATAAATATGTCGAGAAATATAGCCTTCAGATCTTGTCCATTCAAGTGAGGAAGTTTTCCCCTATTTTCAGCAGACATGCAACATAGACAAACCTCTGATAGCGAATGTTGGACAAGCTCTGGCTTAGCTGCCTGAAGTGAAAGAGATCAATATGATGGAAAACAAAAGTTTAAAAGAAAATTATTTGGAGGCAAGGAAGGTCATGGCAGAAGGATTTGCTATCCTGAGCAAAGTGGATATTGTGATTTCTTAAAAGCTGTTTTTCTCAGTAGGCTCACCATTAAGGTGACCAGCAGCAAGCACTACAGCATATTGCGATCATCATTCTCTGAGCATAGACCAGGTAATTCTTTTCTTTATGTGTCCTCTGAATTGGCTTATTGATGCTTAAGGACACTTAGAAGAGATTGCCTCATTCACATCTGCCTGGGGTCATTTTTCTTCTCTGTTTGACAGGTTTCCAGTACTTCATTAATGTATCTACTTTCCCCTATTGGTTCCTAGAGATCACTGATGCACCTGCAATGTAAGTTACAGCCCTAAACCTCTTTAGTAATAAGTAAATCCTAATAAATCCATTACATTTATTTCTTTTGAGCAAAAAATGCTTATGGTGCTCAATAAGCCTGCAAATCTGCACCAAAGTATGTAGAAGCAAGCTCCATTGAACTCAAGGGACTTATTTAAACATACATATGCCAAAAATTTGCCTTATTTTAGGCATGTAAGCATATTTGTTAGTAGGAGTGTGTAAACACTTTGATTCACTCTGAATAATGTGTTTTTTAAATTACAGTTAATTCACTTCAAGTTAAATTGCAGCCCATATGATTTAATTTTTATGTGAACACTTTGAAGTATTTATATTTGTCCAAACAGTGAGAAAACATGAAAATTGGGAAAGTAAAAAGCTATGACCTGGAATGGGGCTGAAAACGTAGTGCTGCCAACTACTACTCAACCTTCCTTCCTTCCCCCATAATTCACCATGCAATTTATGGAACAAAAATGTTGGTCAAAATATTAGTGAATGCCTCTGGTTAATAGCTTCATGGCTTTAAATCCTTTTTTCTTTTTATGCCCAGTAGTTAAAGTATCAGCTTTCTGACTTACGTGTCACATTTGCCATCTCATTTAGAGTACAGGGATGCACAGGGGAAAAAGAAAAAGGCTAAGTGCTGCAAAAATAAAAGCCAGCAACAGATATTAAAAGCAAAAGCAACATTTCCTGATTATGTATCACCCTAGAGTGCTTAAGCATTCTCTGGGGGGTTTACAGTTTAGTTATGCAGATTACATATAGCTCTCCCAGCAAGCTGGGCACTCAATTTAGCAACCTCTGAAGGACAGACCTTTGGGCGAACCTCAAGACAGCTACCTGGGATTGAACCTGGATTTTGAGAAGAGTTCTTACTGCAGTACTAGTTTAATCACTGTGCCACATGGATCCATTAAAAAGAGCAAAACAAAATTTGGAAAACAAAGTGTAGAAGAGAGTATTTGTTAGTTTCCAAACTAATCTGCAGCAAAGGCCAAAGTGGCATTTAAATTAAATTGGAGCTTTCCAGAGGGTTGAATATTGCTTTGGAGGTTCAGAAATTAAAAAAGAAAGAAAGAAAGAAAGAAAGAAAGAAAGAAAGAAAGAAAGAAAGAAAGAAAGAAAGAAAGAAAGAAAGAAAGAAAGAAAGAAAGAAAGAAAGTGTTACATACTGATCCAGGTCTCCAGTCAAGAGTGTTACCAAAATGCATTTTAAAATCATACTCTGAAGGGAAAAAAGATTAGGAATATACATAATCAGCTCTTGATCTGTCTGAGGTGTGAAAAATTTGAAATGAGCCCACTATTCTTGTTCAAATCATAGACCACCCCCAGAAATGTGTATTTTAAAAGAAGTGTCTAGAATTGTTTTTTCAGTTCAGTACATTTCTTTTAGCAAGGCAGTTAAGACAGCTGCAGACTGTGTACTCTCCCTTGGAAGTGAGATTTCTTCTCAGCATTTCTTCTATTTGTGCCATTTTGTTTTCTTTTGGTTTTTGTTAAGAAAGAAAGAAAGAAAGAAAGAAAGAAAGAAAGAAAGAAAGAAAGAAAGAAAGAAAGAAAGAAAGAAAGAAAGAAAGAAAGAAAGAAAGAAAGAAAGAAAAGAAAGAAAAGAAAAGAAAAAGGGTCTGATGAGGTTGGGGGAAGGAAGGAAGTGCCATTCGACTTGCTCCTCCTGTTCCCACAGCAAACAATCCCTTGTAGCCTGATCAGATATCAATCAAGCACCTTCCCTAATGTCCATTCCTCCCTTCCTGCTTCCCTTCTCTTCCTATCTCCCCCACGCTCAGCAGGAATCTACAGCCATGAGGCTGAGGCTACTGGAGGGTCCTTTGCTCACAGTTTCTCATTCTGCATCTCCCTGCCTCTCAGCTGGCCCCTCTGATCTCAGCAGAGGCAAGAAAGGGGCCAGGAAGGCTCAGACTGCTTGCAGCCTTAGATCATTGCCTGTTAGTTGTTCTTGCTCTTCCCTGTATGCCCCCTTCCCTGTTCTACCTGGGTTGAAATGTGACATTGACTTACACACCCCTCCTTTTCCTCCCTCCTTCAAAAGTTGCTGTTTAAGTCTCACTGTCACATGCTTGCTGCTGAGTCATTCATTTCAGGGGTTTTGGTGCTAGTGTTGTATTTCCAACACCCCCAGCACACAAAAACACACATTGCTGTTGTTGTTTAGTTGTTAAGTGGTGTCCAACTCTTTGTGACCCCATGGACCAGAGCACGCCAGGACCTCCTGTCTTCCACTGCCTCCCGGAATTGGGTCAAATTCATGTTGGTAGCTTTGGTGACACTGTCCAACCATCTCATCCTCTGTTGAACCTTTCTCCTCTTGCCTTCACACTTTCCCAACATCAGGGGCTTTTCCAGGAAATCTCTTCTTCTCATGAGATGGCTAACATATTGGAGCCTCAGCTTCAGGATCTGTCCTTCTAGTGAGCACTCAGGGTTGATTTCCTTCAAAATGGATAGGCTTGTTCTCTTTGCAGTCCAGGGGACTCTCAAGAGTCTCCTCCAGCACCACCATTCGTAAGTATCAATTCTTTAGCAGTCAGCCTTCTTTATGGTCCAGCTCTCACTTCCATACATCGCTACTGGAAAAACCATAGCTTTGACTATACAGACCTTTGTCGGCAAGGTGATGTCTCTGCTTTTTAAAATGCTATCTAGGTTTGACATCGCTTTCCTCCCAAGAAGCAGGCGTCTTTTAATTTCATGGCTGCTGTCACCATCTGCAGTGATCATGGAGCCCAAGAAAGTAAAAGCTGTCACTGCCTCCATATCTTCCCCTTCTATTTGCCAGGAGGTGATGGGACCAGTGGCCATGATCTTAGTTGTTTGTGTTTTTTTATGTTGAGCTTCACACACATTGTATGTGGGTTTAAATATTGTTCCCCTTGGAGGGTATGCCTCCCTTGAGCCTGCTGGGCTCCAAAGATGGCCAAAAAGAATCAATATCCTAGCCTTGTGTCAGAAAAGTGGGTTACAACTTAAAAGGGAAGAATGGACAGTTTTAAGTAGAATCACAAGTGGATGAGGACTTTTCTTTCATGCCAAAGAGTGTCATCAGGGTTCCATACATCATAACTATATGCCAGTGTGGACAGGCTCCAAGTCACATGCACCGTGCTGAAAAGGAAAGCAATAAATGTAGTGCCTCAGTGTAGACTTAGATTCTGGGAAGTGATCTGAGAGGACACCCACTGCTGTTCTTCAGCAGCTTCCAGAGAGCAACAGGGGCCCATGATTTCTTTCTCCTCTACAGTTTTCTGCTTTACTGGCTCTTCAATAAAGTTTTGTACCTTTCCTCCATTGGTATGTTCATTGTCTCCAGATCCAAAAGGAACCTTGTCAGCCTTCACAAGACAGCGTATTAACATATTGTTTTCAAAGGTGTGGCAGAAAGAGCTCTGTCCTCATAGCACACTGCGTTACTACAAGCAGGTGCCAGCAGCACAGATGGATATTTAAACCTAGGTCTTAAGAAGAAGTGTATTACCTGCATTGGCCATAATCCTCATGATATGCAAGAACTACATTCATGCTGTTTTTCTTTCTACAGTTTTGAATTAATCCTTATTATTTATAAATCATTTTAGGCCCTTCATAAGACTTCTGCTGAGACACAACCAGCAGATATTAAACCAGGGGTCTCCAAACTATGGCCCACAGGCCACATTCAGCCTGCCTTGCCTTTTTATCCAGCCCCGTCTGGATTCTAGGACCTGTCCCATCATGATCCCACCTTCCCACCTTCCCTAACAGCATCTGACAATTGGTGTCTCGCTTGCCCCCTGCCCTAACATGCATGCTCTCTCTCTCAGCCTATCTACCATGGGGATACAACAAAGCTCCCATCCTTCCCCAGGCTTCTCTCTTGTGGTCCTCATACAGAAGCATTTGGAGACCCCTGGTTTAAACCAATGAACAGTCACCCTCTTTTTTTGCACAGTCTTACAGCAACTGAATTTAGTACCGTGAAATTATTGAAATTTCAGCATTTTGACTGAACTGGTTACTGTACAAAATGTAGGATTTTCAAAGAGTTATAGCTGAGGAGGTGCTTGCATTTTCTTCCTTTGAAGACTCCTAATTTTGTTTTTGTGGCTTACCTTTTCAGGACCCATCTCCTGATCATATCTTCTTGCCTGTCACTGTACAGCAATACACGTTGGGTAAAGCATGTGTGGAGATATATGTCTGCTGGATTTCCAACACTTCCCCATACCTATGAGCCTCAGCTACCAACCTCTCTATCTCTTTCAGTTTCTCCAGGGTTTTGGCTTTAAGTAAATGAACTTGTTCCTTGAAGGCCAGGAACCTATACCACCAAACACACCATCAAATCTTGGTTATCGTTGTTTTGACTTATATATTTCCTCATGGTGCTAGAGCACTCTCCGGGTGGTTTATAACATAACCATGCAAGGAACAATTTGCCTTCCAGTGATCTGGTTACTCATTTTATTGACCATGGAAAGGTGGAAAGTTAAATTAAGCTTGGGCCAGCTACCTGAACCTGTTGGGATCAAACTCGGGTTGTGAGTAGAGGCTTGACTGCTGTACTGCAGTTTAATCACTGTGCCATGGAGCAGTGAAGGTAGCCGTACTTGTTCAAGATGGTAGACATGCATGTAGAACTCAGTGCAACCCATGTGATAAATCATGTAAGTTTCACTGCATTTTCGAAATAGGGCTTATTAAAAAGGCATGTTAAAAGGCCGTTTTCAACATTTGAAAATAAGGGCATACATACAGCACAAGCATTAAATAGCAAAAAGAAGGAAAACTTTGGAGAATGTATAGCTGTTCTAGCCCTGGAACCATTTAAAGGATAGGACAGTTATATATGTGTGCAACAAGGGCAGGTTTAGATTGAAACCACATCCTTCTCTTCCACCTATTTCTAAGGCTGCATTCAGCTGATGAGCTCCAATTATGGGTCCCAGTTGTCAGTGAGGCTGTGGTCTCTCACTCACCCCTCCTTGTTTCTACCATGGAGGAACAACATCCTTCTTAAGGTACATGTTGCAAAAATGTCAGAATACTTTGTTAACCTGCTGCTCCAATATTACATTACTCCCCTCCCCAGTTGAAACATCCATATGTATTCAAAATACTGTTTTTTAAAAAATAGTTTTGATTAAATGATAACAATACACCAAACAACTCTGAGGAGTACAAATATGTTCTAGCATGTCAAAACTAAGCACCCTTGCTTGAAAGCCAGTTCTAGTGACAGTAGTAAGAATGGTTTGTAAGGAGGTAGACATGAGACCAGAATACACAGAGTTCCTTGTTTCATGTTTGCTGCATGATAAACATGTATAACTCATTTAAAAGCTGCTCTGCTTCCTCTTCCATGTCACTCACTGGCAGGCTGGTTCCAACTTTGACATGTGGAGCCAGCTCCTTTTGTATGGGACTGGCTTGTACCAAATTATTCCTCAGTGCATAAAAGACCTGGTCCTCTTCCTCATACCACCCTCTTATCTACACATTGAAACCCCTCAGCCTTTGACGTCTAGCTGGTCCTGCCTGTAAACAGGTAGCATTTCAGAGAACACTGTCTTAGAGGTCTTGGACTGGAAGTCTCTTTCATAGAAATGCAAATTTGGGTTATAGGGCCTTGTGATTATATTTTCCCATTTCATTGGTGGTAGTGTGCACCACAGAAATGATGATTCTGATGCTGTCTACTAGACCATGGGTTCCCAATGAGTGGGTCAACTCATGACCCCTAAGAGGGTGACCAAGTGTTTTCTGGGGGAGGAGTCACTGCAGTTATTTTTAAACTGGAATTACTTTTATAGGAAACAGCAGTCCAAGTGTGGACCAAGGAAAACCATCTCAGCCTTGTACTTAATTCATTTTCTTCACGCATTGCTTACCTTTTACCCCATATAAATAATGTACAAGTATCTACTTATTTCTTCTCATCCACAAAAGATACATGTGTACACAAATTGTGTTTCCTTTTGCTGTAATTGTACCCAATCTGGCTAAATTTATTTTTATTAACACTCACACTGTGAGACTAACAAACCTAAAAGAGTGAAATCTTTCTTATTCCACATGGTTGGATCTGTTTACTGAATCTGCATTGTCCCATGCCTAGAAGGAGAAAAACAGGCCACCAAAGATGCAGAACACATTTTGACTATTGGTTACCCTGCAATAAGCAATGTATTTAAGGGGGGGGGGGAAGTATTCTAGCAAACCATGCTTAATGTATTCAAAATCAACTTGCTTCTGTGGAATTCAACATAAAATGAAGCCTCATGCATAAAAATGAATATGGAATTATGGAATTATTTACACTAGGATCTGTGGAGTATCTCAGCAGCTGACGAAGGGCAATTAGATTGAGATGAACTGTGGTGATCAGACGTGAAAGTGCAATTGGATGGTAGAAAAAGGAAAAATAAAACGGGTCAGAGTATCTGTGAGAATATAGCTTTTCAAAGATCACCTTGTCACCTAAACTCATAAATCCAAATCTCCGTTGGGAAAATTTGGTTTTTTAAAAAAGGGGGGAGTAGAGGTTTCTAGGAATGTGACTATTCCTTTCCATTAGCAGAGCGTAAAGTAGTACAGAACATGGAGAGATAGCCCATCCTCATCAACACTGTCCTTGGTTTTGCATTTAAAGTAGAAAACTGGTATGTTTCTTTACAGTTATCGTGGGTAGTTACAGTCAAAAGGAAAAAAAAAAAGGTTGGGAAATGTAGTCTCCAGCGTGCAGAAGTCCCTGTGTGCTTCCTGCTTGTCGGATGGTTAGACAGATAAGAAGGGTTATCAGAAAAACAATGGAAGCAAAACCAAAACAAAAAAGGGGGGGCCAGGAAGGGAGGGTGGGGGTTTGTCTCAAATTCTAGAGGCAGGAACAGAACTTTACCAATCAAATTAGTGACAAAGGACAATCACATCAGGTTGTAAAGCCCCCCTCCCAATGATACCCAGTGCTGGTGTGGGCAGGATTTCTATTATCCAAACAATTTCATCACCTGCTAGAAGAAGAAGAAAGCAATTTAGTGGACTTGCAAGGTACCATGAGAAACCTTGAAGAGCTGGATCCAGATGTGGTAGGTTGTGGTAGCACTGGGTGGTTAAAGGACAGCTGTTCAAGTCCCACTGTGTCATAGTTGCTGCTGTACCAAATTGGGCATCAAAATGCCAGATAGCTTCAGAAGCCCAGTACTGTACTGATTAGAACAAAAGGTCATTGATGTTATGAAGCAGATCACTGGAAATCCTTGAAAGAGTGTTGGGTCTCTGGCAGTTGGCCAAGGTGTCAGATGTTGGAGCTCACAACAGAGGTATGTAAGAAAAGCAGGTTTAGATATTATTATAAAAACCAGATTTAGATATTATTAATCAGGGGTGGCCAAAATACAGATTATGGACCAAATAACCCCCTCGGTTACTCATTATGGGCTACAACACTCTGAACACTCTGCTCTCTAGTACCACAAACCTTTATTCCAATAAAGCGGCCTTGCCCCCTCCAGGAGGTGAAGAGCTGATTTTGCCATTATTTCAGCTCACTTTTGTTATAGGACAGGAAGACTTTTCTAAACTGGAAGTCACATCAGAATCTGCAAGATGTTCATCTCCAGGCCTAAAATAGGTTGAAGGAAGCTGAAAATATGGCAAACCCAGGCCCTACTAAACATGGTTGCTCAACATGCAAAGTTCTGATATAGTACAGGCATACAAGAATGTTAGGGTCTGGGTTGTATGTGAACCCACATCTATATTTCCAGTTTAGTGCTACCATATAACCAGACAAATGCCTGCCTTGGGATTGGATGTAGTAACATACCTGGAGGAGCCTTAGCGGTTATGCTGACCTGCTAAGTTTCTGGTACGGCTAATGAAAACAAAGCAAGTCCAGAAAGAGCACACCTTCCCCCACCACACCCCCAGTCCTCACAAAACTCACAAGACTGTGCCCTTACTGCCACTGTTAACAACACTGACAAGGTGAAAACGTCTTCTCAACTCCTCTGTTTTCCTTTCTGGAAATTGCAGAATTAAAAGAAAGTGGTCTTGTTAGTACATAAAGGCTATTGCAGCATAACAAACTAGCTAATAACATAATAAAGGTACATTGCTTTGCTTGGATGAACAGGTAGCTGGTCTATTTCCTGTCTGCATCAACTTCATATATCTTCTGTCACAACTCCTTACTCAACTATTTTTAAATGTCTGCATATATATGTTTAATATGTATCTTTTCTCACAAAATGTGTATTTTATCAAAATAGAAGCTATTCTTAATCAAGGAGCTGCTGGATAGCTCAGTGGATTTCATATAAAACACACATTTAAATTATATTTTTTCTTTATTTTGTGAAAAATGGCATCATAAAATTTGGATACATGCACAATCTAAAGTTTAACTAGTTTGTTAGATGCAAATTCACCCAAGAGATGTAGCTTAGAGCAGTTTGCATCAGAATTCAGAAAGATCAATTTCACAGTGATTATGGATCCCTCATTATGCTAGACCTAGTGAGAAAGGCTCACATCTAGCGATAAGTTTTATTCTTATTATGGGTGGCATATGGATGCAAATCTATCTGAAATCCAGAGCTGAATAAGCGAGAATTAGATAGATTTGGGAGATTCCTGAACTGAAGCAGAAGTCCTCTGAATCATAACACTTCTCAAGACTCACTAGCAATTTTTATTTAAAAAGGCATATAAATGGAGATAGTGAGTCTCCCAAAAAATTGATTAATTTCTTCTCAAACTGAAGTAGGAAGTGGGGAGAAGGAAAAATATTGTTGCATACAGTACATAAAGACAAAAGCCTGGAGAACTCAGTGAATTAGGTTTCTGACTGTGCAGCCAAATGTTGGGAGTTTGATACCCTAGTATACACTCTGGGAGAAGAGCCAGCCTGCGTGATATTGAGCAAGCTACCTGGTCTCAGCGTGCCCCCAGAAGAAGGTAAAGGTAAACCACCTCTGAGCACTGTGTACCTAGAAAACCCTGAAAAGGGTCACTATAACTCAGAATCCACTTGACAGCATATAATTGTTCCCATATATACCACACATAGTGTTACGCTCGTTGTCAATATTAGAGAAATGCATTGTCTTTAGACAAATGAGTAAATTCGGAACTTTTTGGCATCTTTACAGAAACTTCATTAATTGCTCTAGTAGGACCAAGTTACAAGATGGGGGATACCTGGTTCAGCAATACTACAAGTGAGAAGAATCTTTGAATTGTCAGAGATCACAAGCTGAATATGAGCCAACAGTGTGATGTGACTACAAAAAAGGCAAATGCTATTTTAGGTTGCATCAACAGAAGTAGTGTGTCCAAATCCTGCAAGGTGCTAGTTCTCCTTTATTCAGCACTAGTTAGGCCTCACCTTGAGTATTATGCCCCATTCTGGACACCAAGAAAGATGCTGACAAATTGAAACAAATTCAGAGGAAGTCAACAAGGATGACCAGGGGGCTGAAAACCAACCCCTACGAGGAAAGACTGAAAGAATTGAACATGTTCAGCTTGGAGAAAAGACGACAGACGTGTGATATGATAACACTTTTCGAATACTTGAAAGGCTGTTATAGGGAGGAGGGGCAGAATCTGTTCTTGATCATCCCAGAGTGCAGGACATGCAACAATGGGGTCAAGTTACAGGAAGCCAGATTTTGGTTAAATATCAGGAAAAATTTCCTAACTGTTAGAGCAGTACAAAAGTAGAACCAATTAACTCAAAGAGGTTTAACACGACTATCTACAGAAGTCCACAGGTTCGTTATCTTGTTGCCCATTAAGACAGTATACGTGTTTTAGTTTCGCTGAACTTCTTCGTCCTTCCCTTGTTATCGCCGTTCTCTCTGTACCAGGCAGTCAGTGAATCTGAAAAACAGTCTCGTGGCCTAACACATCCCAATGCCTTAAAATCATGTCATTTTGAACCTAACAGTCTCCATTTTCTCTGATTACAAATTCCACTCTCCTTCAGATCATCACACTGTGTAGCTTCCACATCTACTCTACACTAAGTCATAGCAATCCGTATTTCGTCATTGGTGGGAAGGTCACCAGTTGGGAGTGAAGAAGAAATAGATGATGAGACATTAAAGTCACCACACTCAATAGGTTAAAACAGTCTCCTTCATCAACTGAGAATGGCATTCATGCCTGAAGATCAGAAAAAATAATTCCCTGAATCTTAGTGACTTTAAGTAGCAGATAGTGAAAGGCTGCACTAAGAGCTATAGAGGACAGAGAACATGCCAATCAATTACACCCAAACAGCAGACAGAATGGGTATGCTTGTCATCTCATCACAATCTTCCCCACTATGAATTATACCGTTTTTTAGATTAGGCATCCTTCACTCTCGAGAGACTATGGTAACGTGCTCTGTATGGAGGACTTGCAACAGCGTCTAGTGTGGCTGAGAAGGCCAATTCGAGAGTGACAATCCCTTCCAGCCTGAAGACAAATATAATCTGTCCCCTGTCCAGCTCCCTGATTTTGCTGCTTTTGTGACTGCCTCTTTGCCTTGGCCTGCTGGACAAGAGTCTCTTCAAAATGGGAGAGGCTGTGACGCACCGCCTGCCTCCAGGCTGAATGCTCAGATGTCAAGGTTTCCCATCTGTTGAGGTCTATTCCTAAGGCCTTCAGATCCTGCTTGTATCGCAGCTGTGGTCTCCCTCTGGGGCAAGTTCCCTGCACTAATTCTCCATACAGGAGATCTTTTGGAATCTGACCATCAGCCATTCTCACAACATGCCCAATCCAATGTAGACGTCGCTGTTTCAGTAATGTATACATGCTAAAAATTCCAGCTCATTATAGGACTACTCTATTTTGAACTTTGTTCTGCCAGGCGATATCAAAAATGTGTCGGAGGCAACACATATGGAAGGTATTCAGCTTCCTCTTTTGCTATGCATGAAGGGTCCAGGACTCACTGCAGTACAGGAGTGTGCTCAGGACACAGGCTCTATAGACCTGGATCTTGGTATATGTTGTCAGCTTCTTATAGAACCGTACTCTCTTTGTATGTATGTATACTGTACTTCCATTTTAATTGTAGTTATTACATCTGTATCTGTACATGTTTATTTAAATCAGCACATGCACATTTTATGCCACTTTTGTCTCCCTTTTTTGTCCTTTTCTTTTTTATGGCGCCTGTTCCCTTTTTTTGGTGATCTATCAATGGCCACCCAAGAATAGAGTGAAGGGATTATTATTTCATCTATTCTAGAGATTCTGTTTCTGTTAATTCAGCCAAAGGTTGCATTAAGTTTTTGTTTTTTATAAGCAGCTGTGTTACATTGATACCCTTTTTGTTCTTAGTTTCTGCAGCTTTTGAAACAAATACTAAAGTATCCAGTGTTGTTCTTTTTCTCTTTTAATTGTAATTATGATTTACACCCCCACTATAAATCATACATAGGCAAAACTTTGCAATGTCAGTCGAGACCCTGTATAATTTAAGCTACCTTTTTTATTGGCCAGTTAGGATGCCTCACCATTCACACTCACAGAAGACAATCTGCAATTCAAGCAAATTCCCAGCAAGTGGCTGTGGTTTTTTTAAAGGTTTGTGGCCAGCTTTACATGCCCAACATCTACAGTATTTGAAATGCCAGTTCTTCTTGCTCTAATATTATATGTTCTTGCTGCTTGCTTGTGATTTTAGTCTTAATTTGAATTTTCTCTAGGTGGTACATTCAGAAGTAATATGAATGTAGCACCTAGAAAAAGGAAATGTTCGAGAATGCTTTAGATCTCTTGTTGATTTTGTAGAATTGACATTTTTTGACCTTGTGGCATTAGAGAAATAATTCAATGTTGGAAGTAGCAAACAAAGCAGAATATGCAGGGAGGCTTGCTGAAATATCCAATAGAAAAAGAAAGACTTAAAGCTTTATACATAATTTGCTTACACTACATTACATTGGATTCTGGCAAAGGACCTAAAATATTTGGCATTTGATTGTTCCTCAGGACTATACGAAAAGAAGTAAGCTAACAAGTTAACCCAGCATATCACATTCACAGACATTTATGATGAATGCTAGTAGCATCAAGATCCATTATTCAAATTGTTTTCCTTTTTCCAATAGTTACAAGTTTTCAGGAGCCTAGAGATCTTTTGGAAGCATATAAATGTTGTTAACGCTGTATGTTGCTACATCCTAAAAAGGCTGGTTGACAGCAGATTGATAATATCAAAGTTAGCCTCCACCAATAACATTCTCAGTTTTTTTTTTTTTAAAAAAATTTCTGTTGCCTTAGAACCAAACTATGTGTGACATGGACGATGTATGACTTGATATCCCAACTTAAAAACCAAACAAAACAACAACAACAACAACAACAACAACATGAAATGTGACTTGATATGGGTGCGGGCACCAAAGGTATGGCAGAGAAGATTTAATTAGAAATGGGCATGAACCAGATGGATCAGAGTGGCTTGTAGTTCATAACTACCCATAAACTACCCCTCAATCCCAGAAAAATGAAATGGTTCACAGTTGTTTTTTGTTCATGCCTGGACAGAGGGAATCTTAACACATCCACCATCTCTGCTGCCCGCCTGCCCCTTCCCAGTACCTCCATTGCCTCCCTGCTGGTCCTGCTGCCTCCTCCTCTTCCTCTTCTGCCACTTCCATCTACAGAGACAGTGGCCCAGTTTCCCTTCTGGGAGCCAGTTCAGCTGTCTCCTATCAGCTGAAATTACTCAGGGAGGGATCCACATGTGATATCAGCAAACTTGTGACCTATGTCAGTTCTTGGAATGCTGTTGAAGGGGATAAAAGAGTAGAAGGAGCATTACAAGAAGAGGGCAGGTTGTTAATGTTAGGATTAGAGTTGACAGAATGTGCAGTTGAGTGGTGTGATGTTTAAGGTGAAGGGAGCAGTTGGGAGAGTTCAAAGAAAGATGAGAAGAGATATGACTGTAACAGAAACTGAGAATGTAACAATTAATGAGCTTAAAGACCACCAGCAGTGAATAATTAGTTGGACTGTGTTACTTGACCTGCGGTGTAGATGTTTGTATTTTTAGTGGGGGACTTTTAGTGGGTGCAGAGTGTTTGGGGAATTTTATGTGTGTGCATGTGTCTGGTCTCTGGGTGTCTGTGAATTTCGTTGTATATGTATATACTTACAATGACAATAAATTATTATTATTATTATTATTATTATTATTATTATTATTATTATTATTATTATTATTATTATTATTATTATTATTATTATTATTATTATCTACTGTACCATCTTAGCAGTGTTAACATTTAGTTAGAGTCTTAGAAATCAAATTTGAGTGTTTTGTGTTTTAATCGCTCTCTGAATCTAGTTTGTTAGGGGAGCTGCTGGATTCCAGCCATGTGCCTAAAGAACATAGGAAACCCACAATCCTGTCTTTCTGTAGGGGCTCTTATTCTTTAGGGGCTCCACAGGGTGTTGTAGAGCAGTGGTTCTTAATCTTTGTTACTCAGATGCTTTTGACCTGCAACTCCCAGAATCCCCAGTCAGGACAGCTGGTGGTGAAGGCTTCTGGGAGTTGCAGTCCAAAACTCCTGAGTAACCCAAGGTTAAGAACCTGTGTTGTAGAGCAGAGAAATAAATTGGGGTATAGGAGTCCACACAAAGTAACTGCCAATAACTAGAAACAATCACCACCTCTGATGGTTCAAGAGTACTCAATATATTGTGCATATTTATCTTTATGTACTACATTGTACAAATTGTGAATTCCTCTCATACAATAACTTCTCAGTTATCTTCTTTCTATTCTTCTTCATCATTCTTTACTTATAATTATGCACTTTGTAGCACTTTTTGTAGTGAAATGTGCCGTGGAACATTGGCCTGCACAGAACAAGCTGCCTTTCCTTGTGCAATTTTCTTGACAAATCTGCCTAAATTGATGGCTGACTCCATTCCGACTATAATTTCTATTAGTAATAGAAACAGATACTAATGTGCCAGTATAAAATAAATGCTATATTAACCTAAGGATGCTTTTATCCAAGTTGTAGCAAACAAGTTGGTTAAAGTAGAAAATAAAATAATGGCTTTCATCCATACACAGTCCCTTTTCTATAGGAGGGGTATATGAAGATTAGTAGTTCAGTTCTGGAAGGTTTCATTAGAATCTTGGAAAAATATCCTAAACTAAGCATTTTTAATTAAAATTGCCTCTAAGCAATGCTTGATCTATAGATAAGTCAGAGAAGAAATACTTTATGCACAAAGTTCAGTTTCTGCCCACTTTCTTCAAGGGAGATACAGCCACAAGATCTATTATGAGCTTAAATTCATGGTGTTCTCAAAATGCTGAGACAACAATTTCCAAGTATTTGGGGAGAACAGTGGGGCAAAGAAAAGACATGGAAGGGTACTCTGGGATTTCTAGTCATGTCAAAACTGGTACTTCTACCTCAACATAATTAAGATTACAAGGTGAAAAGTCATCTATAAACAGGCTGAAGCAGTGCCTCTCCCAAATCTGATTTGAGAAATATGACAGAGCACCCTTCTCAAAGATAATTAGATCCAGTTCTGATCATTATCTTGAAGAGAGATCAACAGAGAATCTTATGAATTCTCCCTTAATTCCATTATGGCAGAAAAAATAGGACATGTAAATGTAACAAATGAAAGCTAGAAACCTGAAGCAGAGAAATGCTGATGGGCTGGATGTCCACCTCATCCTGCTCTATTGAATATTCCTCAAAAATTTAATCCCAGTATCTAGTTTTATCATTAGACTGATTTTAATCCTGTTTTATATTAGGATAGGAGGATTGGTATGGACATTGCCCAGTTATTCCTCTGGTTACCTTGGAAAAAGTTCACTCTCAAGTTCACCATTTATGATAACCCTAAATCAACTATTTAAAAAGTCAATCTCCCTAATATTTTTATATAGCAAATATTTGCTATTCAGCTCTCTCTCTCTCTCTCTCTCTCTCTCTCTCTCTCTCTCTCTGCTATAGTCATTTCCCCCTCCCTTTGAATTATAGTAAGTCAACCTTCTGCTTTAAATCTCAGCTTAAAAGCTTCTTTTTCTCTGCGGCTTATGATCAATGCTCTGTGGGAAGCATTTTATGAAAGTAAGAGTGTGAAGGACACTATATAAAATGAATTAGTATTGAACTATTTGAGGAAAAATAGGCCAACTGGGATGACCTGACATAAAAAAATAATTGACAGAGTTTCCATATAGAGGGTGTGCATATATCTGTGTATGGGGAATGCTCTGCTCAAACTTGGTTGTATTTCTTATGTTGTATGTCTGTCATCCTCTTCTTTAATACTCACTGAGAAAACCTGTTCTTGCTGAGTTGAAATGGATTTGAGCATGCTATATGTGTCCCTGTATCAAAATGAGTTACTATACGTTATTTTGCCATCTTGCCACACACCTGCTGCTAATTTAAAGTTGCTTTTCAAAGCTAGGGCAGTCAAAGTATGGCACACTTGAAATTGCTTGTCTCCAACTCCTAGTGCTCCACACTGTTGGTTATGAAAGCTAAGGCTGCTGGGAGTTGTAGTCCAACAAAATCATGAGGGCCATGCTTAGATCATACCTATTTAAAGTCATACTTACTATTAAGAGTTCTCACCCCTCCATCATTGCATTGGTCAGCCTTTCCCAACACAGTACCTGCAGATACATTGTCCTACCTCTCCTACCATCCCTTATAATTGGCCATGCTGGCAGGGGGGTGAAGATAACTGTATTTTGAAGATCCTTGAAGGCATCCGATTGGAGAGTGCTGGCATAGGCAAAAATTGATGCTATATTTAAACTGTGTTCTCCACAGTATCAAGAGATAAGGACTACATACAGTCAAGAGTTAACTAATTCAGGTGACATTCTCTAGTACAGTGGTCCCCAACCTTGGGCCTCCAGATGTTCTTGGACTTCAAATCCCAGAAATCCTGGCCAGCAAAGGTGGTGGTTAAGACTTCTGGAAGTTGTAGTCCAAGAACATCTGGAGGCCCAAGGTTGGGGACCACTGCTCTAGTACATGATGGCTGTGGTATCTAGCTCTTTTACAGAAATGCATGTGGAACTCCTCTGTTCACAGTTCCAAAAGGGTGTACCTATCTACTTGCCTAAGATAGGGGCAGTTCCTCAACCCAAAATGAAGGTGACAAAAATGGTAAAGGCCCTGGAAGCCAAGCCCATGAGGATTGTTGAAGGAGCTAAGCTCATTTAGCTGGACATTTTCTACTGTGTGTGGAGCTATGGAAGATGAAACAAACAGGTTATTTTTTGCTACCTGAGAAGGTAAAACCTGAACCAGTACATTCATATTACAAGGAAGGAGATTCTAACTAAACATTATGAAGAATGTCCTGATCATAAGAGCTATAATTGATTGCCTTGAAAGTTAGTGGACTCTCCCTTGTCAGAAGTTTCAAAATAAAGTCTGAATGGCCATCAGATATGTATACCCTGGTTATACTATCTGCATTTGTATGGGTGTGGACTAGATGAGCTTTCTGGCCCTACAAGTACATGATGCTATGGCCCAGCCATGCCTGTTATGCCCTCCATTGCAACGGGAATTGGTAGCTCCAGATTCTCATTCTTGTCTTCTCAGCTTTGTTTGAAATCTCCTGCTTGGAAGGCAATGCCAAGAAAAGTTTGAGCAGTCATCACTCAGGGTGCTTTAGATGCAGAATATCTTGTCTTTGATAGGAACTAAATGATCCACAGGGTCACTTCTATTTCCACGATTCTAGGGTAATAAGAAAATCCTGTATTCTTTATAACAGAGATATATTGAGATATAACCATTCTGTTTCACACGTCTTGGCAAAATCCATCTTGCATATGGTTATTTTTTTTTATTGCAGTTCTGTGAAATGCTAATATATTCAGTAAAGGGGAGACTGATGGTGTTGTGTTTGTTTTTAAATAGAAATGCACATATTTTCTTGGTGTATCATAAATGAAACATGCTCCCAGGGGAAAAAAGATATTGCTTTTACAATATGCAGTTTTGACCTTAGGCTCCAAGATCTGTACCTCCATTCCCTCCCTCCTCTCATAACATCCTCAAGGTATTTTAGTAATAGATGGGAGAAAATATGTAATGTTCACCTTGCTGTTAGTCAAGAGTTTAGTCCCACGGAGTGAGGGATTAGTCAAGGGTAAATCAATCAAGTATTCCACGTGAACCATCTGGCTCGGAGGGACTGCATCTGACAAAATGAATGTTCAAAACAATCAGTATAAATGAATCATTCTCTTTTAAGTAACAATAATTTTTAAAAGAATAGGAGGTTATTTTTAATTTTACCTCAGCTGCAATTTTCTGCTGGATACTGGAATGACTTGATTTAAAGAATATTTCAGTTTTAAAAGAATGGTAGCCCATATTATGTTTCTTAAAGGCACCGTTGCTTCCATGTGGTCCTTTTACCGTTACCATGATCATACAGTCATTGCCAAAAATATTGGCATCCTTGCAATTCTGTCAGAAAATGCAACCCTTCTCTCAGAAAATTGTTGCAGTTGTAATTGTTTTGGTAATCACATGTTCATTTCTTTGGTTTGCGTTGGAACAATGCAAAAAAAAAAAAAAGAGAGAGAAGAAAAGTCAAATCTGATACAATCCCACACAGAAACCCAAAAATGCACTGGCCAAAATTATTGGCACCCTATCTAAATTGCAAGAAAGAATTGCTTTTCAAGCATGGGGTGCTCCTTTAATTTGTATTTAGACACACTGGTCACAAGTAATAGGTGTGGGCAATATAGTAATCACACTTGCAACCAGTTAAGATTGAGACAAGTTGACTCAACCTTTCTGTTGTGTATGACACTGAGCATGGAGAAAATAATGAAGTGCAAAGAGTTTTCTGTGGGTTTGAGAGAAAAAAATTGTGGAAAAATATTGACAATCTCAAGGCTACAAGTTCATCTCCAGAGCTCCTAATGTTCCTGTGTCCACTGTGCTCAATATCATCAAGAGGTTTATGGCCCATGGCACTGTAGCTAACCTCCCTGGACATGGACAGAAGAGCAAAATTACTGAAAAATTACAATGAAGGGTTGTTCAAATGGTGGATATAGAACCCAGATTAACTTCCAAACAAATTCAAGCTGACCTGCAGACACAGGGTACAACAGTGTCAGCTTGCACTATCCATCACCATCTGAATGAAAAGGAATGCTATGGAAGTAGACCCAGGAAGACACCACTGCTGACACAAAGGCATAAAAAAAGCAAGACTGGAGTATGCCAAAACTTATGTGACAAAATCACAATCCTTTTGGGAGAATGTACTGTGGACAGAAAAGACAAAAGTAGAGCTTTTTTGTAAAGGACATCATGGCACTCTTTACAGAGAAATGAGGCATTCAAAGAAAAGAACACAGTTCCTACAGTCAAACATGGTGGAGGTTCCAAGATGTTTTGGGGTTGCTTTGCTGCTTCTGGCACTGGATGTCTTGACTGTGTGAACGGTATCATGAAATCTGATGATTACCAAAGAATTTTGGGGTGCAACATAGCGGCCAGTGTCAGAAAGATGTGTCTCCACCAGAGGCCATGGATCTTCCAGCAGGACAATGACCCAAAACACATTTCAAAAAGCACTCAGAAATGGTTACAAACAAAGTGCTGGAGAGTTCTAAAATGGCCAGCAATGAGTCCAGATATGAATCCCATAGAACACCTGTGGAGAGATCTCAAAACAGCAGTTGGGAGAAGGCATCCTTCAAATCTGAAGCCCTGGAGCAGTTTGCCAAAGAAGAGTGGTCCAAAATTCCAGTAGAGAGGTGTAAGAAACTCATTCATGGTTACAGGAAGCATACAGGAATAATTTTGACCAGTCCATTTTGGGGTTTCTGTATGGAATTTTATCAGATTTGACTTTTCTTCTCTGTTTGTGTGTGTGTGTGTGTGTGTGTTGTTCCAATGCAAACCAAATAAATGAACATTTGAGAACCAAAACATTTACAACTGCAACAATTTTCTGAAAGAATAGTTGCATTTTCTGACAGAATTGCAAGGGTGCCAATATTTTTGGCCATGACTGTATGTAGCATATCTAAGCACAGAAAACAGGATTTTGAAGTTCATTTCAAGTACAGTCTTCCAGACATAACAGGAAAATCTAGATGATGGTGAAAAGGGGTTTTCCAGGCTGGTAGCCTACTGTGAAATACACTGTAATATCTGAATGCTGAGTTTATAAAAGATAAATTAGCCAAGTCATAAAGAACTATAGAGATACCTTAACTTCTTATGCTCTAAATCTAATTGGAAATGTAAACTAGAGTAGACCCACTGAATAAGCTGCTGATCAATGAATCAAAAGTTATGTAAATCACACTGATTCAATAGGTGTACTGTAGCTGATTGAATTGAGGCTAAAGATTCTGTATCTTCAGGCAACAGAATAAATCCTCATTTTAGACCCGCATTAGTAGAGGTGTACATTCACCACAAGAATCAGTGCAGATCTACCTTGACAATTTTTGTCCAGTCGTGTTCACCATTTCCAAGCCATAGAGCCAGCGTTTGTCCAAAGACAATCTTCCGTGGTCACATGGCCAGTGCGACTTAGACACGGAATGCTGTTACCTTCCCACCATAGTGGTCCCTATTTATCTACTTGCATTTGCATGCTTTTGAACCGCTAGGCTGGCAGGAGCTGGGACAAGCGACGGGCACTCACTCCATTGCATGGATTCGATCTTACGACTGCTGGTCTTCTGACCCAGCAGCACAGGTTTCTGCAGTTTAGCCTGCAGCACCACTACATCCCTTGACAATTAAGATGACCATATTCTGTTCCCCAAATCTCAGCCATTACCAAATGGTATCTTCTCTGCACCAATCACTCTAGAAAGAAGTTGCTGGTTGTTCTTTTCCCCCTAATGTTTGATTTGTGGGTTGAACCCTTAGCTTGTTCTGTCGAACAGAATTATAATATACATGGCTTTATGTGCAATTCTCCAGAATGCAAAATAGTACTTTAAGTAGATGACAGGAGGGGGAAGGTTGTGATATATAGGCATTGCGTTATGCAAGAATGTAGCCAGATATTAGCTAATCTCTCACTAGCTCTCTGTGATTTTATGATCAAATTATACATTACAGACGGCATAATATTGGAGGAAGGAATTCCTTTTAACTGATTGATACAACATGTGCTTTTTCACGCCCTCTATAGTTTTCAAATTAGCTTATTTTGTTTTGTGACTGGCTATCAAGAAGTACAAAGCTGATTTCACTTGCAAGCATGATTGCTCAGATATAAAGACCTTTCAGAATAAAATCTTCAGAATACCAACATGCCGTTCTATGTGTAGCATATAGCTTAACTGTCAGACACAAGTGTTTCCTTGTTATCCAATCCTGATATTTTGATTTGGAGATGGCAGCTTTAGAATCACGACTTACTTTCTACATGCAAAATATGTGCTTTTGGTTCCGTGGTTCATTTCCCAGATGAAAATAAGTCTGTATAAAAGATCAGTCTGAATGTCTGTGTAAGATCATTAGAGAGGTTCAGCCAGGGAAACTTCCATCTCTTGATGGACACCTGCAAAACCAGGGATATGATCCATTGTATGATTTAAGAAAGCTTGGAAAAATTGGGAAACTGTATCCTACATGCTTGAATGCTTGCACTCTATCATACTTTCTATGACCTTTGCTTCATGCCATTTGCCTTCTCTCTTTTCTAATATATACAACTTACTTAAAATAATTGTTTTTATTATCCATATTTTTACAAAATCAACCAAATGCCTTTTCATGAATAAACATCAGTCTTGCCATTAATAACACCTTGATGTTCCAACCTACTATCCCATTGAGAGATCTCCTGGGTTAGAACCTCTGGCTCTGGCCCTAGATAAAGTAGCAAAAGTCATCAGCAACCATCTAATACAACAGCTGCCACCGCCATCCCTTATCGAACTTTACATTGTCTCTAAGGCTAGTCTATGCCTAAAAGGCACAACAAATCTCATAATAAATGTATAAGTCAGCTAATGAAAAACCGTCCATTAGTGTGTTTTTCTCTTGACTCAGCAATAAGCAACAAACTTTAGGTAAGGAACTTCTTCATTTAAGGTTAATGAGAAAACCATCAGCAAACTAGAATATGCATACAGGATATGTTTTCTCTCCGTCTTTTCTTTTTCAGCTTGGATACAGGAATTGACATCTGGCAGCCTTGAGATGAGCATTCATGCTCAAGGTTGTACATGAAACTTAAAGCTTCATCAGAGCACAGAGCTGTGGTTCCTCACCTGGGGTGAATGAAGAAGTGTTGGGTCTAGGAAAGGTAATGAACAAAAGACAGACTGAGGATTCTAAAGTTAAGAAGCCACTTTCCCCCTGTATTCAAATTCTTGATAGTGAGGGGGTTGAAGTTCTTGAGCCAGGATTAGGTTCACCTGTTTGCGTTTTTGTGAGATAAATAGCCAAACTCATCTTAGAAGCTATTTTTTTCAGTGCCCCCATATGGTAGTCTTTTTGTTATGTCTTCTGTCACACTTCCTCAAAATGCCTATTACTCTGAAACAGTCAGAAACCCATAGTATCCAGCAACTAATCATGTCACTGAAAGAATCCCTATAGACTATTATCCGCCCATTCGTTAGTGTTCCTTTCACAAATAAGCTGCAGGATAGTATCAGGCTAAATCTGAGATAACATGATATTTTCAGTTGCTTAGTTTTATATCTGATGAAGGGCTATACTTTTGTTCGTTTTAAATATCTGGTACAACAAGCCTAAACTTGTTCACCCAGATGGGAGGTCCACTCAGTTCACGAAAGCATTTAAAGGATTGCAGCATTGGTTACAACCCTGACAGTGGAGCACATCATCACTGTTACTTTCAACAGATCCTTAAAGGTAGGGATAATGTTGGAGGAAAGCAGCCGCCTCCTTGGCTGTGAAATTCCTCCTGTGATAATTAGGTGGCAGCATTTTAAAAGCAGAGACATCACCTTGCCAACAAAAGTCTGAATAGTTAAAGCTATGGTTTTTCCTGTAGTGATGTATGGAAGTGAGAGCTGGACCATAAAGAAAGCTGACCACCGAAGAATTGACGCTTTTGAATTGTGGTGCCGGAGGAGACTCTTGAGAGTCCCCTGGACTGCAAAGAGAATAAACCTATCCATTCTGAAGGAAATCAACCCTGAGTACTCACTGGAAGGACAGATTCTGAAGCTGAGGCTCCAGTACTTTGGCCATCTCATGAGAAGAGAAGACTCCTTGGAAAAGACCTTGATGTTGGGAAAGTGTGAAGGCAAGAGGAGAAGGGGACAACAGAGGACAAGATGGTTGGACAGTGTCATCAAAGCTACCAACATGAATTTGACCCAACTCTGGGAGGCAGTGGAAGCAGGAGGGCCTGGCGTGCTCTGGTCCATGGGGTCACGAAGATTTAGACATGACTAAACGACTAAACAACAACAACAATGTTTGAACATCAAAGACTTGTCCCTATTCCACAGCTCCAATGGCTCCCCCACAATGAAAGGGATCCCTCAGGAGCCTCAGGTCCTTTGAGAGGAATTTGATTTCTTTTATTTCTGAAAAATCATTGTGAAAAATCACACCATCAGTGTTGTGCAGTGTAAGTTATGAAACAGCATTTCAGCCATTGTGTCATTGCATTTATTACAAATTTTTAAAGATGTAATGAGGATCTGAAAATGGAAGTCCTTGTTCTCTGTAGAACCTTCTCAGTATGCACAACAGTGACTTCTTATTAGCAAAATTTTTCAGGGCTGCAAATCAGAGCTAATTTCACTATGCAAAACCACAAAGATATCAAACCAGAAGAACAAAATAATATATTTATTACTGCACTCAGACTCTGAAACTCCTTTCCACAGGAGGCCAGGCTGGCTGAATCTTTCCTGTCCTTTCACAAGCAGACAACAAACTTTCTCTTTAAACAGGCTTTCTGTCAGTAATTGACCATCCGGGAGAAAGTTTAAAATGAATGTTGTGCCTCATTTCCTGGAATCTGTTTTTGGCATTGATTTTGTTCACCATTTTTAGTATGCCATTTATTTGATTCTTTTAAATATCTATATACATTGTTTTCAGCTTTTAAATATTGTCTTTTAATCATGTAAGCCATCTTGGGCCCTTTTTAAGGAGAAAGGCAGAATAAAGATATTTTAAACACATTAAAAATTGGATTAAAAGTAAATTATGAAGCTATTTCCCTTACTTTTTGTTTTAAAAAAAACACCCAACAAATTAACAAAATGTATTGTTGTTAGCTTGTTATTTCCAAGCACTGAGTTTTGCCCTGAGGTTGTGATTTTCAGCAGCTTGTGCTTGAATGCTTTGAAGACTTATTAAAAAATTGAAGAAGTTTTTCTTCCTTTTTCTTCCTACAAGGAAAAACATATATTTATAGACCAAGTTTATCTTCAGCTCACCAAGCATGTGCATTTTCCATTAGAAGATCATTTGATCTATAAAACACAAAACCCTGAGCTGGTTTATAAAGTAAAGAAAGGGCTGTTTGTATCTGTTGAATTCAGCAAAGGATAGCAAAATAAATTGGACATTAACAAATGAAGGAATTAATGGAAACAGAATGTGGCTACATTGGTTTTCCTACATACTTTTGTTTCCTTGGAGTTGCATTTGCTTTCAGAATATATTAGAAATTTCATTGTATGGATTACAACATGGAGGACAAAATTGTTACAGTAATTTAATGTCAATGAATCATACTGTGAGGGTTGTCTTCAAAGAATTTACTGTGATGAAATAGCTACTCAAACTCTTGACAATATTCCAATTATTTATTTTATTTATTTATTTATTTTATTTGTACCCCGCCTATCTGGTCATTGCAACCACTCTAGGTGGCTATTATACAATAGGAAGCCCTATTGTATTGGAATCAGCTCAGTGACACAATGATTTTGAAAACGGAAAGGATATAATATACCTCCATGCATGCTCACATGAGATAAAATCAATAAGAGGACTTTTTAAAAAGCTGTTCAATTCTAATCATATTTTTGGTTTAGTGTTGAGGAACAGATAAATAAACTCAGCTTCATCATTTTGATCACAAAAGAATATAAATGTGTTGTATTGTTGTCATATTTCATGTCCTAATTCACTTGTTCTTGATTAAATCATAAATAAAATATAGAGCTATCAAAAATCTATATATTTTCAGCCATTGAAAAGGTTACATTGGAGGAATTTTAACTCAAAAAGTGTTGTCTCCACTGTTTCTATTAGACGTTCTTAGACAGGCTGAGAATCTTTTCCAATTCTCCCCCTAACCCTGGTAAATTACCCCATGCATGTGTCCATTTGAGCTATGGACACTTGGGATTTTCTGATCACCTTGAAATATTAGGATTTTTTTCCAGAGTCATAAACATTCAAACTACTTTTTTCAACATGGCAGTATCAGAAATCAGGTTTTTGCATAAGTAAATGCTGAAGAAAGACCAGGTGGAGATTCTGAATACTATGAATTCAAACTTCATGAATTTTTATATGATTGAATTGATTCATACCTTCCAGCCTTATCTGGGAATGGGAATGTAGTTACATATTGATCCAGGTCTCCAGTCAAGAATGTTACCAAAATGCATTTTAAAATCATACTCTGAAGGGAAAAAAAGATTAGGAATATACATAAGCAGCTCTTGATCTGTCTGAGGTGTGAAAAATTTGAAATGAGCCCACTATTCTTGTTCAAATCATAGACCACCCCCAGAAATGTGTATTTTAAAAGAAGTGTCTAGAATTGTTTTTCAGTTCAGTACATTTCTTTTAGCAAGGCAGTTAAGACAGCTGCAGACTGTGTACTCTCCCTTGGAAGTGAGATTTTTTCTCAGCATTTCTTCTATTTGTGCCATTTTGTTTTCTTTTGGTTTTTGTTAAGAAAGAAAGAAAGAAAGAAAGAAAGAAAGAAAGAAAGAAAGAAAGAAAGAAAGAAAGAAAGAAAGAAAGAAAGAAAGAAAGAAAGAAAGAAAGAAAGAAAGAAAGAAAGAAAGAAAGAAAGAAAGAAAGGGTGATGGCTGGCCAGTTGCAACTGTTCTCGGAGGACACTGATAGTTTGATCCATTCCACTTGGGGTTCAGGCAGCACCATGGGACTGAGATAGTTTTGGCCACCCTGCTCGGTGGCCAGTTACGGGAGACTGACAGGAGGAGTGTGACCCCTGGATATATCAGCAGCTTGTGATACTGTCAACCACAGTATTTTATTTATTTATCTTTTCATAGGCTGCCTTTCTCCTAATAAGGGGACCCAAGGTTTATCTCAGTATTAAAAATAATAGAATTTAAAAACACAGTGACATTTACATTAAAAACAATTAAACTATAAAACTGATTAAAATTTAATTGAATAAGTATCCTCCTAGATCAGCTCTCAAGCTTTGTGACTGAGGGCAGAGCAGTCAATCATCTCCTCTTTGCTGTTCAACACCTATATGAGGCCTCTGGGGGAGGTCACCCAGAGATCGGAAGTGTGTTATCAGTAGGTTGATCATGCACAACTCTACCTCTCCTTTTCATCTTTGGCAAGGGAAGCTTTACAGACCTTGGGACACTGTCTGGCCTTGGTTATGGACTAGACAAGGGCTAATAGGTTGAAGTTGAATCCTGACAAGATGGAGATACTGTTGTTAGGAAGGGACCCTGATTAGTTAAGGGGACTTTTGCTTGATTTGGATGGTGCCCCACTCCCCCTGAAGTTCATAATCTGGGTGTGCTCCTGAATCTGCCCCTATTTGATGGAGAATCAAATCTTGGCCCTGGACAGGTATTCCATTTGCAACTCAGGCAGATCACCCACCTTCAGCCCTACCTTGAAAGAAAATCCCCAATAATACTGGTTCTCATGTTGAATAGCTCAAAGATTGACGATTGCAATGCTCTCTATGTGGGGGCTACCCTTGAAGGCAGTTTGAAAGCTGCAGCAGGTGCAAAATACAGCAGCCAGGCTTGTATGGGGAACATTGAGTTATGATCATGTCTCTCCTCTCCTAGCTTTTTTGCACTGGCTTCTAGTTTGCTTCCAGTTCAAGTTCAAAGTGTTAATGACGAATGGTTTGGAACGTTGCTATTTCTCAAAGTGCTTCTTCCTCAGATCTGCTGCCCGTCTCACCGGCACCTCCCAAACTTTAATGTGGTGGGTGTCCACCCTGAGGGAGGCCTGGAAGTCCACAATGAGGATCTGGGCCTTCTCTGTGGTGGAGGTGCATCATGCTCCTACTCTCCTAATTTTCAGAAGACTAATAAAACTGCTCCTCAGCCAGGTTTTTGAGAATCTTCTCCCTACATGATGATTATTTGATTGCTTATTCTTTAATTATTCAAGCTATATTGTTGCTATCTTGGGGTCTGCTTCTGTCTATTGTTTATGTGGGTGGGGTTCAGTGGTTCCCCCCCCCCCTTTGGTTTCATTTTATGTTTATACTACGTTGTAAGCCACCCAGAGTAGTGACTTGTCACTAGATGAATGAATAAATTTCTTCATGGAGCCTTTAAGCTGGTTTTGAGGCCTCCATACACCACCCTTTTTTAGGTGCAACTGATGAGATCTGACATTGAAAATCTGCTGCAAAGTTTACCACGAAATTTAGTGGCAAACTATGCAGCTGATTTTCAATTACAGATGGTACAAACCGGGTGGCAAACTGCTAAATGTGCTGTTCTCAGTTGAAAAAAGGAAGCATTTCATTACCATTTCTTAGAGCAAGAAAATTCCTGATGCTATTTTTGAAGGCGAATTCTTTATTTCACAGACCTTCAGAATGTTTTCCCTCTTTAAATGCTATGCTCTCTCTTCCTTAAATGTCAGACTTCCATCACGTTACTCAGCAAGACTGTATCTAGTACCTTCCATGAATCTTTTAATCTTCATTGTGACTGTGGTTGTGCCCATTTCATGAGTGTGCCCACTAAGCAATCAGACAACCAGACAAGTGACCCCCATACTCCTGAAAACTTGCCTACCCTAGCTATTGAGCTACCGAATTATGCTCTGGTACTGTATATTCCTCTCCGCAGTGTGTCAGCAGCCACACTGTTTATGGTAACCTCATTCAATCATGTGCCCTGCAAGTTCCTAGGGACTAAAATTATTTGCTTCCCCAGGGATAAAGCTGGACCACAAAGCCTAGTTTTATTGCCTGCTGATAAGTAATGCAACCTTCCAGTCTCCAGCAGATAGCCCTTTTATGAGCGGGATGGCTGTGAGTGTTTGGATTGGATTTTCCATGAAAATATGCAGATATACTAAATTAGTGCTAATGCAGCTTCTGTATCTCCACTGCTATGCTGCTGGGAAGGAGGGAAGAATTCCATTTCGCCAGCAATGAGGAAGTGAGGCCCGTTGAGTGACACAAGGGCATCATAGCATTGCTGATGGTGGAGGAGGGACAGGAGACCTTAAAGTCCTGTCCAAACACCATTCTTTTTGGTTTGTCGCTACTGGAAGAACAGCAACAGTACAGCTGTTGAACTGTGGGTACATTGCTGCATTGTTGCATGATTTGTGGCCCAATAGGGCCTGGGGACAAGGATGCAGCCTTGCAGGCAGCTTCACATGTGGCCAGCTGAGGGTTCATGGGATGAGGTGACAGAGAGCAGATTCAGCCCTCCCTCAGTGGGTTGCATGCATTGCAAGCAGCGGCAGAGAGATCCTGGGAGTTTGCTTCAAGGGGCAGAAGGCTTCAGATGGTAGTGGTGGTTGAGTAGTGCTCATTAGTGGGTTGGTCAGGGCTGGAAAAAGCCATCACCTAGCCTTTGTTAGCTTGGTGGGTGACCTTCATGGCTCAGTTGAAGCCAGTTTGGGCCACTGCCTGGCCTCTCTCAGCCCTAGGGTCAGCCTAATGGCTGCCCACTCTGCCCAGCCTTCTGACTTTCAGCATCTGGGAATTTCCCAGCAGAGGGTACTCAGTGGAGAGGCATTGGGAGTTAAATGGTGGCAATTAGTGATTTCAGTCTTGGGAGGACCTAGCTTTTCTCAGCTGCAGTGGTTTGTGGGAGAGGTGCTTGGCACCAGAAGATCCTTATTGGGCCTGCTGTAGCTTGTGGGGTCTGTTTGGTATGGAGACTCTGGGGAATTTTATGATAGCTCTGGCAATATCTAGGAGTGGACTATCAGCATGGTGATGATCAACCAAGTTAATTGATGCTACCCCATCTAATATCTGGTGGGAGGCTTGGAGGGCAGCTCTAATCACACACAGTGGGACTGGGGGCCACACCCGGGATAGCATCTCTCAGCAGGGTCAGGCCTACTAGCTAGAGGGTTGCATGAGAGAAGGATCCTGAGCATGGGCACAGATGGCATGTGAGCAGACTGCAAGAGGCTGATTGTGATACATCTGGTCCCTTTTTTGCATGCCACTTAATTCCATGGGTTCAAAAAAAGAGTTCATGTAAGCCTGGTAGCAGACAGTCAATTAACAGTCTGCTAGAGCATCTTTACTCTCCTCCTCTTCTGAGGATGAGTGGATGCTGAATATTGATGATATTCTACACCTGCCTGAGTGCATTGAAGGTATACAAAGTTGTGTTTGACAGACTGATGGAAGGAGGGAGATAAGCAGGGGCTAGCCTCTCCTGTGGCAAGTAGTGTATGGAACAAGGTTGGAATAAAGAGCACCACAGGGCACCATTTAGTGACTGGGTCCCCTTAATGTGTACTTTGATGCACAGGATTCAGGTACAGAAATGGGGGTGGCCTTCAGAGGCAACCCTGGGATACAATCAGCCTTGATTAATGAGAATTAGGTTGGAGATAGACTCAAAGATATCTCCCCAGTTGAGCCAGCTGAGGAAAGGCTAGTGATGCTCAGCATGGACAGGAACTTGCCAAGTCCAGTTGGGAGAGGGACCTGGATGGTCCACCTGCTCCTGTTCCCAGGTTTTATGCACTACCTTAGGCCTGATTTCAGGTTAAGAGATTAAATAGTTAATGAAGTTTGAAACCCATTTCTTGTGCCTTGCCTCTTTAATTGCTGTAATGTGTTGTCCATTACAGCTATATTTGCATGTTCATTACATCTATATTTTATGTAATTTTTTCTGCTATGCTAAAACAAAGCCTTTCTTAAACTATAGGTTTAGTGTCATTTTAAGACCCTTTTAGGGTGAAATGAATTCAGAAATGATAGAAAATGAAAAATATATAAAAGGCTTTGGGTTAATTAAGAACCTATGCCTTTCAGATTATTTTAAAGCTGCACTAAATAGAGAATTCAAGGATACATCCATACTGAAGGAATGTCCTCATCCCTCCAAGCTTCATTTAAAGTTTCACAGACTCATAAGCTAGCTGGACAGCATGGAACAATCCCTGTCAAAATGCATTTCTAATGTGAAGGATTATCAAGGCTGCAGATGTATCATGACAGGTACTGTTCCAGCTAGGCTGTGTGCCCAGGGGATGTTCAGCAAGGTTTGAAAGGGACTGATTTTCAATGGAAATCATCCAGTAGTAGAAGCTGTTTCCAACAAGGCAGCAGGCTCTAATCAGCAGGGCTAGCAGCTGCTTTCATAGGGGCTGGGAGAACTCCCAAAGAAGACAGATGATGACAGAACAAAGTCCAGACCACAGTGGAGTATTTTACAGCTTCATGCAGGCTACACCCATTGCCAGAATATCCTGAATCTCAATTTGAAGACAGAAAGAGTCCATAAATAGTCTTTGTGCAGGAAACCAGTAAAAATGTTATGGCATATAGAAATCTCCTTATGAATGTTCTGTTTATGTTTTAGGTTGCATAAAAGCAAGAACTCACATTATTTTCTTATGCACTCATATTTCTTAGCATTATAAAGAAATACCTGTGAAAAGAAAGTATGTGTAGGGTTGAATAAATATGGGTTAAGGATATCCTTCTCAAGTAACATATACAGGATGGAGGGCAAGACAAAAAAACAAGACTGTGCACAGACCAAATGTCCACCTATGTCTATGGCACAAGCTTGTCTTTGGCTGCATGACCATTTTCCAGGAATACTGTAGTTACATAATCTATTTCAGATCTTGCATTGAACTGGACAATTTCCAAAGACTCTTCCAACTCTAATATTTTATGATATTAAATCTCAGCTCATAAAATCAGATCATATAATTTGGCAAACAATTCTGGGCTTGTGCCACTTCAAATGGAGGTCTGTTCCAGGGTGGGGCCCCAACAGCAATTAACTGCCCCACAAATAGGTGTGGCAAGTATCAATGCATAAAATTCAAAGAACATTTTCACAATCAACACAACATGACCCAAGCAGTTCTATTAGTGGGTAACATAAGCCATGAGAGAAGGATCCAAAGCTAAAGAATCAAACTCGTAAACAGGAAACATGCAGGAAGAGTTTGGGAGACACAGGAAAAATAGCTCACAATCATGGATGGGAGAGAAGTCAGAGTAAGTTTCAGAGAGTAAGGAACACAACAAGCAGGTGCTTATAATAAGCTTTCAGTCCCAAATGTGAGGCTTATGATCATCTACTCAGGTCCCATCCAAAAGACATACTAGTGAGTGCTGGAGTAAGGTGGGGTGAGTGTCCAATCTAAAATGAACTGATCCTATATAATGATTAGTGAGGGACATAAATTAAAAAAACAAATCACAACATTGATAATTCAAGCATTCGTATTCGAACGAATGTTCCCAATGAATACGAAAATGACTTTTTATCAATTTTTATTTGTTAATTCATTGGGCTATACAATGCCCCCCCAGGAACCTAGAGACAATACAATTACAGAGAAGCTTCGTCTATCACTTCTGTATAATTCCTCCAAGTTTGGTGAAGGTTGGTTCTCAGATGTCTGAAGTATTCACCCACAAAGAGGGACCCCCAGGAAAATTCCCCCGAAGCACCTAGAGAATCCAAAATGACAGGGATGCTTCCCCTAGCTCTCCTCTACAATATCTCTCTGTTTGTTAAAGATTAGGTTTCCCTAATGCCAGATGCTAAAGGGCAATTTCCTGGGGTCACCCACATTTATGAGAGTGCAACTCAGATCTCTGAAACTCAATTTTCACCAAACTTGCAGGGCTTGCAGAGTAGAGTCGGGGGAAAATTTATGGCAACTTTGGTATCTCTAGTTTTCTTTGGGAGCATTTTATAGAGTTTTAAAGTAAAAAAATGAATTGATGAATTGATTTGTCAATTTATCAGAAAAAAATCGTAAATTCATAAAACAAATACATTTTGCTGATTTGTGCGAATCTCTAATACTGATCCATAGAAGACTTACAGGGATTGGTGTGTGCATGTCAATAATACAGTAATTCTAAACTTATAAAGAATTTTGTTATAACTGGTAATCTTTTTCTAACGCCTACCTCTGAATAATAAGGTCATAATATAACATTTTCTAAGAAATCCCCTGGTGTCAGTAATTAATTATTTCCTTTTAAACCTGCCAACGTAATATTAATTTTCCCTTGTTTAGATGCCTTGAATAAATGCAACACAACTCTTTTCTGCATATATTACATAGTTCACTCGCTTACCCATTCTTGAAAGAATTTAGAATTTAGAATTGAGTAGCAATTTCCCAAGTACATTAATCTGTTACTTGTAAAAAGCATTATGTAAAAGTATAGAATGTCAAAGTAGGAATTTTGGGGGTTGTGGTTGTACATATGAGTGATAACTATTAAGTTAATTTTCTTAGGAGAAGGGGGATGTCGTCTAGCCAAAAGCTAGCTTTATAAAGTAATTGGTATATTTGACTGTGCTTCTTGAATTAAAAGATATTAATATGATAACCATATGCCATTAAGTCAATTCTGACTCACAGTGACCTTTTCCAGGGTTTTCCAGGTAGAGAGAATACTTAGAAATGGTTTATCATTCTGGGGGCATCCTGGGACTGTGCAGCTTGCCCAGGGCCACAGAGAGGCTGGCTCCTCCCCTAGGAAGCACACTGGAGAATTGAACTCCCAACATCTGGCTCCACAGCCAGAGACCTAAACTGCTGAGTTATGCAGCTAGCTGAAAGACTATTAAGAGATTCCAATGATTAAACATCTGGAATATGAAGGGAGAAAGAAGACTGAGGGGAGATATGATAGCACTTTTCAAATATTCAGAAAGTAGTTATAAAGAGGACAGACAGGATCTGTTCTTTATTATCCTGGAATGCAGGACACATAATAATGTGAATTCCTATATTGGTGGCCTTATAGGCCCTTCCAACTCAGTTATTCTACGATTCTATGTTTATAAGAAAGGCAAGAAACAAATGAACTGTTGGGACAGATCACAGAAGAGAGCTATTCAGCAAAATGGAATTACCGTATTTTCTGCACCATAAGACGCACTTTTTCTCCCAAAAAAACTGGGGGAAAATGTGCATGCGTCTTATGGAGCGAATACTGTCCCCTCCATGCCACCATCGCTGGCTTCCCAGGCCTCCGGAGGCCTCAGCAGGCCCCATGGGGGCCTCCCCCAGCCACCATTGCTGGCTTCCCAGGCCTCCGGAGGCCTCAGCAGGCCCCGTGGGGGCCACCCCCCCGCCACCATCGCTGGCTTCTGAGGCCTCCGGAGGCCTCAGCAGGCCCCATGGGGGCCTCCCCCAGGCACCATCGCTGGCTTCCCAGGCCTCTGGAGGCCTCAGCAGGCCCCATGGGGACCTCCCCCAGGCACCATCGCTGGCTTCCCAGGCCTCCGGAGGCCTCAGCAGGCCCCGTGGGGGCCTCCCCCCGCCACCTTCGCTGGCTTCCCAGGCCTCCAGAAACCTCAGCAGGCCCCGTGGGGGGCTCCCCCAGCCACCATCGCTGGCTTCCCAGGCCTCCAGAGGCCTCAGCAGGCCCCGTGGGGAGTCCCCCCCCACCACCATTGCTGGCTTCTGAGGACCTCCAGGAGGCTTTCGACCGGTAAGGTGCTTTTTACTTTTTAAAAAAATGTTGTGCGTGGGTTTTGGAGGGTAGATTTGGCTTGGGGGTATGTTTCTATGTTGCTTTGTGTTTTGGTAATATTTTTGCAGTCCCAACATGGGACTTGCTCTGTTTATTTATTTTTACTTTATTTTTTGGCATTTAAAAATTAGTTGCTGCTTTTTACTTTTTTAAAAATGTTCTGGTGGGTTTTGGAGGGTAGATTTGGGCTGGGAGTATGTTTCTATGTTGCTTCGTGTTTTGGTAATATTTTTGCAGTCCCAGCATGGGACTTGCTCTGTTTATTTATTTTTACTTTATTTTTTGGTATTTAAAAATTAGTTGCTGCTTTTTACTTTTTAGAAAATGTTCTGGGTGGGTTTTGGAGGGTAGATTTGGGCTGGGATGCATGTTTCTATGTTGCTTTGTTTTTTGGTGATTTTTTTTGGCAGTCCCAGTGTGGGACTTGCTCTGTTTATATATTTTTATTTTATTTTAATTTTCGGTATTTAAAAATTAAGTGCGTCTTAACGTCCGGTGCGTCTTATGGAGCGAAAAATACGGGTAAATTGAGTAGAACGTGTGAAATAAATTAAAGGCCATTCAAAAACAAATAAGTGGGGAAACAGAGTTGTGAAGGCAGAACTAAGCACTACAAGATCACGAACTGACCATGAGAACCAGCAGCCAGTGTTATTTCTAGTTCACCCCAGTCCTATTTAGGATGTTAACTTCCTGATTATGAACCTAGGGACAGAGGTGGTTGGAATGCCTTCTAAAGCAGCCATTCTCAACCTTTTCTTGGTCATGTCCATAAACACAATTTGAAATAAATACAATATAGGCTGAATCAGGATTCAAACCTTAGAAGGCAGTGTGTGGAGGAATATTTCCACGCTCTGGCCCCTTTAAATGTGCCATCCCCCTCCCCCGGGGCCATTTGGCCCTCATTGAGAATGGCTGCTCTAAAGAGTACTAGGTGAGTTGGTGGCAATCTATATCGCCTTTATTTTGATGCAGAGCACACTGGGAGGCTTTCACACACTTCTTTTAGAGGATCTATCATGACTATCATGAATTTCAAAACCAACATGTAAATTCCAGTGGCAGGAGTTCCAGAGAATTTAAAAAAACAAGATAAAGCAAATGGTGCTTGAGCATATCTGTTTGGCATGTTTTGAAACCAAGAAATGGATGCCTTAATCTGCTTGTCAACATAGCATATCATACCATTTTATATTAACAACCTGTGAAGTGGAGAATGGACTCCAAAATCTTGTTCTCCGGGCAAGGGCCTGCGATCTGGCAACCCTCTTATCATGCAAAAATATCATGCAGTAGTTGAACACTCAGTTAAATATGCATCTTGAAAGGCCCCTCCAAAGCGCAGACAGCTTTGTAAATCCTTATTCACAAAGTATGTCTTCTACCAAGCTTATAGGTCTCAGTTTCTAGATCAAGACCAAGCTGCTCCAAAATATTTTGCTCTACCATGGGAATAGCTGCCTAGATAGCTCAGCAAGCTAGGCACCTGGTTGCTGAGTCAGAGAAGTGTGCACGCGCAGGAGTAGTGCCAATGGCCAATTGAACTGCGCAGTGTTTTTGCTTTCCGGGCCCCGGGGAGATAGCAAGCAACCTGGGCCACGTGACCTTTTTGGCGGGAAAACGACGCTACTTAAGGTAGTGCCGGTTTACAATCTGATCCTCTTTCGATTCTGGCAGCAAGGAAGAGAGATCAGATCTGTCCGGCTGGGCGTTTTGCAGGCTGGTTTGAGGGGGTGGTAGCCTCGTGCTCCCTCCCTGTTTCATAATTTTGGGGCTGAGTGGCATGAGTGGGGAAGATTGTTTAATTAATTTGACTGCTTTGGGGAAGCATTTGGAAGACAAGGCGGGCAAGCAGGACAGCGCGTCGGGCGCATCCGCCCCACCGCGCGCCTAGAGTCATCAGCTGAGCCTCCCCTCCTCTTAACACTGGGGATCAGCCTTCGGGAGCTGGGGGGATCATTTTTGCCTGGGCTTCCCCTCCTGTCAGGATTAGTTGGGGGAGGAGGATCGAGCGAAGCTTCCTCCCTGCCTTCTGGGGCTGTTTTACTTAAGCGCTGGGTTTATAACAACAGGGATAGCACTTGGTTAGCAGGCACAGCATCGTGGGACGAGGGAAACGTCACTCTGGCTGGCGTTTCTACACACACACACCCATTGTAGCTGGTTTACTTACTGTGTTTCGGTGGGGAATCATGGCTGCTAGGGCAGCCGAGCAGAAAGGGTGTGTGATTTCATCAGTGGACGCCATTTGGTTTGTTAGTGTGGGACCGCATGGCTTAGTTCTGTCCTCCACTTTGAGTGCTAGTTTCACTATTGAAAATTGGTTTTAGGAGGCATTAGCTGAGGGAGAGCTGGTAGAGAAGGGAAGCGCCCCGCCGTGCGCGCGCGCGAGGGCCAGCCATTCAGCCTGCTGTTTTTCCCCTTCCCTCCACAGCCGACTAAGTTCTTGGCTGCTAAAAGAAAAAGGAGGTCTGTCGGGTGCCTCTCTGCTTGGGAAATTTTGTGCTTTTAACAGATCATCTTGGGTGCTTGTAGGTAAAATCTCCCTATTCTAGTGCAGTTGAGCTGGTGAATTTATTTATTTATTTATTTATTTATTTATTTATTTATTTATTTATTTATTTATTTATTTATTTATTTATTTATTTACAGCAAGCAGAGCTATTTTGTTTACCAGTATGCCTGCCTGCTAGTTCCCATTCATCGTTTTTGATACTAGAATTTACCTTAGGTAAGGGGAGCTGAAATTCATTAGGTACAAATAGCTTGCTGTCTAGGCATTTCTTTAGGGGATTTTTGGGTAGCTTTGCAGACAGCAGCAGGAATAGCTCTGTGGGGAAGGGCACCCTGTTGGAGTTCCAGAGGTTGTTGGTTCAAGTCCCTGCTGATGAGCAACTCATTTATAAAAGTTTGTTGTGCACCTTTGGCTTCCTTGTAAGTCCCTTGGGTTCCCATTTTAAAATTACTTTCATTTTAGAAATTAACAGGCTGAGGCTCTTTATTTAATGGGGCCATTTTGTTTGCAGCAGAGTCCTTCCTTCTGCTATTTTGTTGTGCATTTTCAGTTTATTTAAAAAAAAAAAGGAGGGAGAGAAAGACTTAAAATCATTTGATTTTAATTTGAAATAGTTAAGGGTGAAGTGTTTATACAATAATTTCTAACAGGCATATATTAAATACAAGATTCTAGGGATTTTATATATATATATATATATATATACAGTATATTATATTAGGGATTTTATAAAGGGATACACACTCCTTTAAGACAGCCTGGACCTGGGCTATAATAAGTAATAATATAATTAAGAATATATATAGTAATACCATTTATAGTTTGCAGGTTTCTAATTTGATTTGCCTGTAATATACAAAGAAATAATTCATTGGGTGCATATGCGGTAATTATTAGACAGACATATATATTAAGCACAGGATCTAAGGGACTACATATGTAATAATAATAATAAATACTATCAATTAGTATATTACTATATATATATATATATAGCAATACTACAGTTTGCAAGTTGCTAATTTGAATTGCCTGTACTATATAAAGAGAGATTCAATTCATCATAATAATTGAGGTACTCATTGGGGTGTGTTGCATCAGTAATCACCAGCAATTTTAATTGACAAAAGTCATTTTGTACCAGCTGATTATGTAATTCATCATAATATATTGACGGAAGCAAAGTTGTTTATTATTACTATTGTTATTGTTCTTATTGTTCTTATTTTTATTTCTTTAGATTCTTCTTGTCATCGGGGTTATTATAACAGATATGGCCTCGATAATTGGTTTAATTATAATAGCGTTTACTCTCAACTGTCAATTAATATATAGATACATAAGGAGCAGCAACTAACCACGGGATTAATTACGAAATATTGAATATAATAGAACAGCTGACTTAGGGCACCTTGAACACCCTTGTTTAGAGTTGGCCCTAGGTTCTTGGAATGTTTTGGGATAAGAGTTGCAGATAGTTCCCACAGTTTGTTCAAGGACATGACACATAGATTAGACAGGGGAACTAAGAGCATCAAGAAGGCCAGACTTAAATCTTGAGCTCAGAAATTAACAGATTTATTACTCTTGAGCCTGCCCAGGTCGTGGACTGCGGCTAAGCGCGATGAAGGCACGGGTTTGTACTACGGAGAATTGATGTTCATCTGCTCCGGTAGCGTCTGAGACAGCACTACTGTATCAAGAATAGGCATGAGGAGGTCGGATCCAGCACCTTAACTTTGTGAGGCATTACCGGTAGGACAGTGATATCTTTACGCACATACACCATTGCACCAGGAGCATAGACATTCAGTGGTTTTTCTCCTTCTCAGAGAAAGATACCTTGATATTGCTTTTTGTGGTGTAGTAAGGAATCTGATTGCCATGATGTGCTGAAGATGTGTCAGGCCTTGCAGAGAGTCTGTACAGAATCAAAAGTGGATGGCGAGCTATGAAGCCAACACTAGCATGGCATTTTACCTCAGACTGTTGCAGGAGAAAGGTAGAGAACACGACAGCCACAATTAATGCCGGGGGCTTGCTCTATTGGGTAGCCGCCCCACAATATCAAGTAGAGACCCAGCCAGTGCACCTACGATTGGTTAAGATGGCACTCACCATCACAACAATATGGGGGGGGGGTGCAAGAAAATAAATAGGGGCAGAGGTAACCCTGAAAAAGGGACCCAGCCATTTAAAGTGAAAGGAAAATTAGGCAAAGGGTGTACAATAATTACATGGCCCATTGCCTGATGACTTATTTCCATCAATAAGGATTAGGGTAGCTGTGGCTTTAGGTTAATATGTATTCAAACACTGGCAGCCAATCTGGGGCTACTCCAGCCAAACAAATAAACGAACAAAGGAGTGCCAGTTGCATCTCTAACTTGTATTGGTATAAAACTTGACACAGTACAACAAATGTCAAGGCTATCGTAGAATAACATTTAGCTGGCTACTGGGTAAATCCAGTCGTTCATTTCAGGGTGACACCTTAATGGTTTTTTAGTGTAAGCAACCGCACGCCGCAATTCAGAGTGGGTGACGAGATTGGTTAGGGCCTTTACATTGTGGGCTTTGCAGTTAATATTGGCGTGGGCCAGCTATGTGCTGGGCATTGACAACAAATGATGGATGCACTATGACGCAAACAGTGGTAACTGCTCAGGGAGCTAGCAGCAGAAGCCAAAGAACTGTAAGAGTTTCTCCTCAAGGAAGGGGATGGATCCGGGTGTTATTCAAGGTAGGTTATGGCAGGGCCTTCTATGCAAAGCAAATGGGCAGGAGGATTTTCTCGAAGATTTCAGAATTGGGAGAATTCTGGAAGAACGGTCTAATGAGAAGGGGCTGTGCAGGGGATGTTCGAGTCCCCATCGCTCCTGTATGTTTGGAATGCACATGGGAGTAGTGGGTGCTCCTGTGTAGGAATGAATCAAAGGATTTTATTACTGCAACTTTTCTAACAGCATGTTGATGCCCTTAATGAATAATGAGCTGTTTAATGGGGGTAAGGCTATCAAATCAAGGTCAGTGTTATATGGGTAGGAAGTTAGACTCTTAGATTATAAGGTGGAAATTCAAGTGGACAATCCAAGGCCAATCTAATGGGTAGAGAAAGGAGATTAAGTTTAGGGGCTATGCAGCATTGCTGGCATACACCAAATCCATGCTTCAAAGGCATGTGCTGCTAGGCAAGGATGAAAAGTACAATATTCCCTTCAACACACTGATCAGTCCCTGACTAAGTATCGGTTTCGGAAACTGACCAACTTAGTCTTAACTAGGGTAGGAATTTCAGGACTACGGTTGGATACTTGTTTATACAGGATAGGTGTAGGATCCACTACAGTGGACCAGAGGAGTAGAACTGTTAGGCTGGTGATCACCTGTAAGTTATACGAAGTACACTAGGACCTTACCTAATGTGTAGGTAGGGGCATGGCTTCTGTCTTTACAGGTCCCCTTGGGTGCGGAAGGCATGGCAACTAATGATCAATGGTTATAGTTATTTTCAAAGGCAGAGCACTATGCTGCTGCATCCCCATGGGGGAACATTTTGGCTTAAGCCCAGGCACATATAACCGGGAAAGGGCTGAAAGGTAGGCAGTGGCTCAAGCTTGGGGTGATGATGGCATTTTGTCAGTTACCACCAGATGAGCTTGTTGCTCACCCTCGAGGCATGGAGTTGTCTAAAATTTCAAGTAAGGTTTTGAATCTGGACATTCTGCATGACCTTCAGTCGTTGAATGCCAGGTATCCTACAAGGCGGATCTTATGGTCCAATATTATTCCTTGATTAGACAGGCAAAGTGGGGTGGGGACTGTTGCTGGTAACAAGGCTTGAGCGAGCTTTAACAAAAAAAAAAATGTTCAGGGAAGGGGGACCCATGCCAATTAGAATTAGAACTGAGAAGGGGGATTAGGGAGTTACCAAAGGAGAGAGGGAGCAGAATATCTGATATTTGGGGATGCCTCAACAGTAGCTACCACGAGAGGTAAGGCAGATCAAATTAAGCAGTTAGGATGTGGGCCGGCTGGTTGTTACCACAAATATATCAGACCACTACCTAACCTATGGCAGAGGCTGTTTTTATATCATTTCAGGTGGTGAGACCCGGCAGTAATGATGATACTTCATGATTGGAGGCACTGTTTCGTCCATTGGGCGGCACATGGTGCTGCATCTTCCCCATGTGGGAATGATTTGGGGGCTTGGTGCCCATGCATTTATGTCTTGGAATGGCATGCCTGGCATGAATTGGTTACAGCTTGGAAGAATGACATCGTTGGAAAATGGGCCTGCGGGCATTTTGGTGGTACATTTGGTTGGCAATGGTTGGTACAGATTGCCAAATAAGGCACTGATATCTTGTTAAACACACACACACACACACACACACACACACACACACACACACACACACATACACACACACACACACCCCAAAACAAAACATGTGTGGCATGCAATGGTTACAATTGGAAGGATGACCTCTTTTGGAAATATGCCTCTAGACACCTTGGTGGTTCATTTGGGGGGCAATGACTTGCCCAGAGTGCCGGGAAAGGCACTGATATTCGATATTTTAAGGGACATGAACTGACTACACACATTATATCCCGCCATGCGAATCTCCCGCCATGCGGATCGTTTAGTCAACGATTATACTGCGCTTAAATTGGCGTGGAGCACAACACATTGATAAGGTAAACAAGGCCTGTCGTCAGGTCAATAAGGAGCTTTGTAGAGGTGTCAGCAAATGCGGCCTCGGATCTGTGATTACTCACAGAATTCAAATATCCAACTGGAATATTTTCATGATGATGGAGTCCACCTGTCTGATGCAGGTTTGGACATTTTCTTGGAGGGGGCCTGCTGGTGGTACTTGGTCTGCTTGGTGGGTACATGGGACATAGCTGATGCTAGTCCTCATGCTTTGGCGGGTAGTGCGGGAATAACTGGTTGTCACGGTGTCTCCCTTTTGTAATTATCATAAAGCAAACAGCGCGTCAGTTCTGACGGTTCTGCGGATCGTGCGATTACAGGGCCGAAGGCGGCTGATGCGCTGGACCACTTGCGGACCAAAGGTCATCAAATACGATGGCTAGAGGTCCGGGGTGTTTAATTGAGGCCTTCCAGGTTCCTCCGGTCGTTAGACAGTTGGAACCTGGGGCCTGGGACTCGCCCATTGACTGATAAGGAATTATTTGGCGTTATTTCCCCGCACTACCGCAGGCCCCCTCAATTTTGGAGTTGGTTTATTTGATGGCATTTAATTTGGTTTAATAAAGTGTGGCCCATATTTAAATCCAAAGAATTGTTGTCTTGCGTCTTCATTTCGGGGCCTGGGGGAGCAATGAGTGTTTGATTTCCCAGTTTCCATCCTAGAATAGTCAACCTGTGTAGTTTTGGACAAACTACACAATCCCCGACAACCCCCAGAAGAAAGGAATAGTGAACCACGTTTGAGTACCTTAAACATGGCACACAGAATTATTACTTATACATTGCCAGAATAATAGCTTCATGAATAGCTTCATGAATAGCAACATGAATAATATCATGTTGAGAAAATCCACCCCTGCCTCAGGAAACAGAGTGTAGCAGATGTGTTGTGTCATCCCAGAATGTGGAGCCTGAATACCCCAACTTCCTTACGACATTGGTGCCAGTTAGAAAGCCAAGTATAGATATAGTTCATAAATCAGTTGTCCAGTAACATTTATGACTTAGATCTAATCTAGAATGCAGCTCCTGTACACCTCTTTTTCACAATGTAGACAATACAGAGTTAGATACACTAATGCTTTCATTTTTTTTGTCTTCCCCTGTTTATAACCACAACTGGAACTATGTTCTTTAAAAGGGTGAATTTTGTTGGAAGGAAGAGAAAGAGCTAAACAATAAACATCCTACCCACACAGTTCAAAAGCAGCTCATGCTTTTGTATATAATCTGTTTACATAATGAAAAATGTGAATTCAAATCTCATTCGCATGTCACACATATCCTGAACTTTTAAAAAATAAAAGTGGATGTCTCATCTCTTTCTGCAGGGCAATATATTTACTCCAAATGCCGTGCAAGAAACAAAGCAGGAATTTCCTATAAATCACTTAAGATGAAGTACTTAAAATAATTTAGTCCCAATTAAATTAATGTGACTGGCAAACTGTCTCCAGTTTGATTTCTGAATTATGACCATTGACGGTAAGTACTGAATTTGCTATTCAGAACTGGTCTGCCAATTCTTTTGCTTGCTACTTTTAAAAGTAATCTGTGCCAGAGATGCTTATCATAAGAAGAATGCTAATTAGTTGTGGGGGGGGGGAGTAAGGAGTTTTAAATGACTGCAAATTTTCAAAGTGCTCCTTGAGATACTACATGTTCTGGCTAATTTGAAGTGTCTGTCTCTATACAATTTGTTATTAATGAGTAACGATGTGGCAGGAGAAGCAACAAACATTATGTGAGGTACAAGTGACAAAATGGGTCCCTCCTATAAATTTCTCCTCAGTAGCTTGCTCACGCCATGTAACTGGCATTGTAATAAAGCACATGTTAAACACATCATAAATAAGTACCTAAAGAGCTTTCTCAAATAACTGCTGCAGGTTTATTTTGAATGGATTTTCTGAAAAGGACATGTATGCATATTGCATACTTTGGTTTAACATTTCATTTAGGACGGCAAACCCAAAAGCATCAGAATTTGATAGGAAATATTGAAAGACCTATCAGTAACAGAGGAGTTTCCTTGTAAGTATTTATAAGGATGCTTATTTGTAGTTGCCAATTCGCCCTGGGTTTGAGGATTCTGGATTATCAGAATCTTTCTCCACACAGTGATACCAAGGTGCAAGGGGTCTGTCATTCATTCATTGTTATTTTTAGTTCTATCACTGTGGTTATGCTGTGCAGCTGCAGTATTTAGCCAGTCTTCATAGGATGCACTCATTGATTGACCTTTACTGTGTACATGAACAGTAGCCTTCAATGAGATGAAAGCTTGAAGTTGTTGTCATGGCCGGCATGTTAAATGATATGAAACACTCTTTTTGCAATCACTTTAGAATTAGGTGGGAATAAATTTTTTTTTACAAAAATGTAGAATTTATCTATTTAACAAATACACTTTCTACTTCTTTATTCTATTATTTATTTTAAAGACTTCTGTACTAGTTTTTGGGACTAATGTGATAGCTCTGTGGTTTAGGCCTCTGTGGCTGCAGAGCCATAGTTTGGATGTTCGAGTCTCCACAGTGTCTCCTTGACAGGAGCGGGATTTGATGATCCATAAGGTCACTTAGCTCTGCAGTTCTAAGATGATGATGATTATGATAACATAATGTAATGTCAAGCTGGTGTAACAATTAGAAACAAAAACAATGGTCTCAGTATTGGGTCTCAGTCTTGGAGGAAACATGATGAAGGGATTGTCACGCTCGAATCGGCCTCCTCAGCCACACTAGATGCTGTTCCAAGTCCTCCATACAGAGCACGTTACCATAGAGTTTCAAGACTGAAGGATGACTAAAATAAATAAATAAATAAATAAATAAATAAATAAATAAATAAATAAATAAATAAATAAATAACCATAATAGTGGTTCAATAAAACATACAATGCCTTTACCCACAGACACACTGTAAAACAGTTATTTTGCTACATGAAACTTTTGACTGTGAGGTAACAAATGCTGCTCTGAAGCTATGAATAGATGAATTGTCCCAGAAATGGAGATGCTAAGATCTGCACCACACAATATGACTACAGCACTGACAGTTTCATTTATGTTAAAATCTCTGACAGTTTCATTTGCATAGCAATTCTCAGACTCATACCATCCTTTTCATGCCTCCAAGTTCCTTGCTGGACTGCAAGATGATGATGGTTGTGATGTGGACATTCAGATGTATTTTAGGACACAGTTTCCCAATGCAAACTCTGCTTATCAATTAGGCACACATCTTTACAGATTTTTCCCTTTCATTAAAATCTGTTCCTCCCTTCTACCCCTGCCCTCAATATATGCAGTTTAGTCATGAACATTTTTCTATATAATTTAAAATGAAAAAAAGATAAGAATTTGATGCTCATAATTTCCTTCCAATGACCAGAAACTGAAAGATACGTGCACACTTTCTTTAATAGCCTGACCAACAAAAAAAGTGGATGCCTCTGTAAAGCAAATTCAGTTAATGAAACTACTTTGCATCCCTGATAATGGCTGGAGTCAGCTGGTAAGCTCTTTCATTGGGGATCATGGAACAATTCATTTTATGTATGCTGGCATCACTCACACATTATCCCTCCCTATGCTAAATTATCTTTTTTTTCCTCCACAACTGGGCATTCCTGCTGGACATAAAATGGATCATTGTGTGAGGAAGATGCCACACCATGATAGTTCAAGTGCCTGTGGTTCAGCCATATCCTGTGAAGCTGCCCTCAGCTTTACTTAATTTTTCTACCTGCCTGGTTGATGAATTACATAATGGTAGCCGTCCATTTTAGGGGTGTTTAATTGAGTGGAAATATAAACTGTAGAAGATCATGAAGTTACATTCACACAGGGGAAGAACAGGAACAATAATAATTAACCTCCTTTTTATGTAGAGCTTTTGAATGTAGGACACTGTAGGACAAAAGTTTCAAATGAGCAGCCTGATCCACAACCCAGTTATTTCAAAGAAGTTGGATTTAAACCAAATTGGTTCCAGTAACTTGCAGGGGAATTAGCTTAATTCAGAGTTCTTCAAGCTTACCTGGATAGCGGGTTAGGCTGCATGTGAGCAGGAATAATTTCTCTTCAGCTATGTTTGGAATGGAGCCACTGTGCAAGAATTTAGATGTATAATTTCAAAGGCCAAATTGTCACTTGAGTGCCTCATTTCAACAGAAAGATAATGTGAGACAGGAGACTAACAATAAGGGCTGCAAAATGTAATTGAGTCTAGAGGCAAAACTTAATTACCTACCTTGGAATTGGACCAAGACATCAGTGATTAATACTCCACTCATATGGGAACACTCTTGAGATCTTCAGTAACTACACCATACCAAGAGAAGCATAGGCAGAGAGATGGGATATTCATTTAACACTTCCATGTGAGAGAATGAATGTAGCAACTGCTAAACAACCTCATAGAGGGTGACAATATATGATAGAAACTGTTGGACGCAGATATAATAATAACAATATTTACTTATATTGCATTCTACACCAGAATGCATTGCAATAAAATCAATGATGTACAAACATGTAATACATTTAACCACAACCTTAATATTTATTTATTTATTTATTTATTTATTTATTTTATTTACAATATTTTTTAGCCGCACCATTGCCAATGGCTTCTGGGCGGCGTACAACATTAAAACCTAAAAACATTAAAAACATTTTAAGAAACAGTATAAAATACCATATATTAAAATATTTCTTAAAACAATTAAAACATTAAAAGTAATTAATTAAAATGCTGGGTGAACAGAAAGGTCTTTGCCTGGCGCCGAAAGGCCAAGAGTGTCGGAGCCAGGCGGATCTCTCTAGGGAGGGTGTTCCAAAGTTGGGGGGCAACAACCGAGAAGGCCCTATTCCGACATGCCATCCCCTTCACCTCTTTCAGAGATGGCACCTTCAGAAGGGCCTCCTGGCCTGATCTTAGAGGACGGGCAGGCACATACGGAAGAAGGCGGTCCTTTAGGTAACCAGGTCCTAAGCCGTTTAGGGCTTTATATGTCAAAGTAAGCACTTTGAATTGGGCCCGAGCAGCAACCGGCAGCCAGTGTAAATTTTTCAGAACCGGCGTGATATGAGTCCGTGCGGCGGCACCACTTACCAGCCGCGCAGCCCGGTTCTGTGCCAGTTGCAGTCGTCGGACCGTCTTCAAAGGCTGCCCCACGTATAGCGCATTGCAGTAATCCAGTCTGGTTGTTACCAGTGCATGAGTGACTGCTGCCAGGCTCCGCTCATCCAGGTAAGGGCGAAGTTGATATATTCTCCGCAGCTGTAAGAAGGCACCCCTGGACACCGAGTCCACCTGGGCTTCCAAGGTCAGACTGGGGTCAAGGAGCACCCCCAAGCTGCGGACCCTATCCTTTAGGGGGAGTGTGATCCCGTCTAAGGTAGGGAGATGGCCCTTTAACCTATCTGGCGGGGCACCTACCAGCAGCACTTCAGACTTGTCTGGATTGAGCCTCAGTTTATTGACCCTCATCCAGACCATTATCGAGTCCAGGCACGAGTTCAGAACGGTGACTGCCACACCTGGATTGGTAGAAAATGAGAGGTAGAGCTGGGTGTCGTCAGCATATTGCTGACTCCTCAGCCCAAACCTCCTAACGACCTCCCCCAGCGGTTTCATGTAGATATTGAACAGCATGGGGGACAGTATAGAGCCCTGAGGAACCCCATGACGCAACTGCCATGGGTCAGAGCTACTGTCCCCCAGCACCACCTTCTGGACTCGATCAGCCAGGTAGGAACGGAACCACTGTAAAACAGTGCCTCCAATTCCCATCCCAGCCAGTCTGTCCAGAAGGACACCATGGTCGATGGTGTCGAAAGCCGCTGAGAGGTCCAGGAGAATCAACAGGGATGCATTACCCCTGTCTTTCTCCCGGCAAAGGTCGTCATACAGGGCGACCAAGGCAGTTTCCGTCCCATAACCCGGCCTGAAACCCGATTGAAATGGATCTAGATAATCCGTTTCATCCAGGAGAGCCTGGAGCTGCTCAGCCACCACACGTTCCAACACCTTGCCCAGAAAAGGGAGGTTTGCTATTGGACGATAGTTGTTCACTAAACCTGGATCCAGGTTAGGTTTTTTTAGGAGCGGGCGAATCACTGCCTCCTTTAATGGGGCAGGAACCACTCCCTCTCTTAACGAGGAGTTGATGACCTCCAGGATCCAGGTGCAAACTCCCCTGGCAGATTTCTTTATTAGCCATGATGGGCAAGGGTCGAGTTGTGTAGTGGTGGCACGAACCGATCCAAGCACCCTGTCCACATCCTCAGGTCGCAACAACTGAAACTCATCCAATAAATTATGACATAAGTCCGGAGCACTGGACACAACCATGGGCTCTGCATCAACAGTGGAGTCCAAATCTTTGCGAATCTGAGCAATTTTTCCCTCAAAGTGCGTAACAAATTCGTTACAGCGAGCCACTGAGGAGTCCAGGACCTCCACCGAACCATTAGGTTGAAGAAGGTCCCGGACCACTCGAAATAGCTCTGCTGGACGACACACCGAGGAAGCGATACGGCTGGAGAAATACTGGCGTTTCGCCAGCCGTATTGCCACAGAGTAGGCCCGATAATGGGCTCTAAGCTGTGTTTGGTCATAGTCGCAGCGATATTTCCTCCATCTGCGCTCAAGCCGTCTCCCCAACCGTTTCATGGCCAAAAGCTCCTCTGTGTACCATGGAGCCTTATAGGCTCTGCGGGCAGGGAGAGGGCGCCTAGGTGCGATCGTGTCAACCGCCCGGGCCATCTCCTTGTACCACAAGGCGACCTGGGCTTCGACAGGAGCGCCGACCATATCAGCTGGAAACTCCCCTAGAGCATTCAGGAATCCTTCAGGATCCATAAGTCTCCGGGGGCGGATCATTTTAATTGATCCCCCACCCCTGCAGAGGGTAGTAGTGGCTGAGAGTCTAAATTTTACCAGGAAATGGTCCGACCATGACAACGGAGTCAAAGATAAATCCACCACATCCGGACCACCATCCCCCTGTCCCGCAGAGAATACTAGGTCAAGTGTATGGCCTTTCTCATGAGTCGGGCCGATGACATGTTGAGACAGCCCCATGGTTGTCATGGCGGCCATGAAGTCCTGAGCTGCCCCTGATAAAGTGGCCTCAGCATGGAGATTGAGGTCCCCCAGTACCAAAAGTCTGGGGGTCCTCAACACCAGATCCGAGATCACCTCCGTCAGCTCAGGTAGGGAGACTGTTGGTAAGCAGCAGGGTGGGCGGTACACCAACAGAATCCCTAATCTGTCTCGCAAGCCCAACACACAATACAGGCCCTCTAGACCATTTCCCAAGGGGACAGGGAGCCTGGAAAAATGGAGGGAATCCTTGTAGACTATTGCCACACCTCCTCCCCGCCCCTCCGAGCGACCCTGGTGTTGGACCAAGTACCCAGGGGGACATAACTGAGATAGAGGAACTCCTCCTTCTTCTCCCACCCAGGTCTCAGTAATGCATGCCAGGTCGGCCCCCTCATCCAAAATTAAGTCATGGATGAGGGCAGTCTTGTTTTTTGCCGACCTGGCATTTACCAACAATACCATGTGGCCCGGGGGGTGGCTGATATGGTCACCTGGTACCATTTGGCTAGGAGTAGAGCTAGAAAGGGGGATAGGTGTAAGGTATCTAACCTCCTTTCTCCTACTCGGGCATGCTCTACTCCCACCGCCGTATCTTCCCCTGCCGTATATTGTCTCTATTGGTTGCCCCAGAGACCCCTCAGACCCCCCTGTTTCCCAGCTTGTTCCCCAACCGGTTCCTTCAGGGAATCTGGCAGCCGGCGAGAGCCCAGCCATAGTCCCACCGTCTCTCACTTGGTGAGCTGCGGAAGGCAGATGAAATTCGGCTCCCCCGAGTGCAGGAATGCTGGTCTGAAAGGGCCCCAGAAGCAGTTCCAACTTAAAAGCCTTCTTTTCCCCTTGAGCCAGGTGGCTGATGTAGGGAAGGGGAGGAGGCAGCCAAGAAGCAACAGGGCTCAATCCTGCAGAGCAAAGGGTGACTTAGCCAGTTCCCTCTGCAAAAGGCTGGCAGCCGGCCAACCACAAACCCACCGTCTCTCACTCGGTGAGCTGCGGAAGGCAGATGAGATTCGGCTCCCCCGAGTGCAGGAATGCTGGTCTGAAAGGGCCCCAGAAGCAGCTCCGGCTTAAAAGCCTTCTTTTTCCCCTTGAGCCAGGTGGCTGATGTAGGGAAGGGGAGGAGGCAGCCAAGAAGCAACAGGGCTCAATCCTGCAGAGCAAAGGGTGACTTGGCCAGTTCCCTCTGCAAAAGGCTGGCAGCCGGCCAACCACAAACCCACCGTCTCTCACTCGGTGAGCTGCGGAAGGCAGATGAAATTCGGCTCCCCCGAGTGCAGGAATGCTGGTCTGAAAGGGCCCCAGAAGCAGCTCCGGCTTAAAAGCCTTCTTTTTCCCCTTGAGCCAGGTGGCTGATGTAGGGAAGGGGAGGAGGCAGCCAAGAAGCAACAGGGCTCAATCCTGCAGAGCAAAGGGTGACTTAGCCAGTTCCCTCTGCAAAAGGCTGGCAGCCGGCCAACCACAAACCCACCGTCTCTCACTCGGTGAGCTGCGGAAGGCAGATGAAATTCGGCTCCCCCGAGTGCAGGAATGCTGGTCTGAAAGGGCCCCAGAAGCAGCTCCGGCTTAAAAGCCTTCTTTTTCCCCTTGAGCCAGGTGGCTGATGTAGGGAAGGGGAGGAGGCAGCCAAGAAGCAACAGGGCTCAATCCTGCAGAGCAAAGGGTGACTTGGCCAGTTCCCTCTGCAAAAGGCTTGTGTGTGTGCGTGTGTGCACATTTGTGTGTATGGACTTGTATATCAACATAAAACTTCTCAAAATAAGCAGTGATAAAAAAGAATTAACTAATAATATACACTTGGTTGCTGACCTCTCCCTACATCCAACATCTATGGCTCCAAGTTGAAGAGATAGGTCTTCAAACCTTATCTAAATTTGCCCAATTCTGGTTCTCTATGAGGGTGCTGGAGGAGAGAATTCCACAGCTTTTTGCTCGACTGCAACCAGGACTGTCCTTCCCATTATTCAGACTGAGATGACCTCCTCAGTGGCAGATGCTGAGAACAGAAGAGATAGCCTCCTTCCTGGTACTCCTGGACTCCTTTCATCATTCTCCTCTGCTGGAGAGCACAGCAATGTACATTACATGATTCTCCTTGGCCGACTGAACCAGTCTGCTGCCTCAGAAGTGGTGGAGGACACTACTCCTCGCCAGTGCTGAATCACTATACATATTTGCATGTGAACAGAGTAGGAGCGGTTCAGGCAGCAAGATGTCATGGGTTGGCTGTAACTGTGACTCAGATCTGCCCTATCCAGCATAATCAATGGTGAGGGATGAAGATGACTGGAGAAGTCATTAAAAACATTTGGAGGCCACACATTGCAAATTCATATGTTAAAGCAGGGGTCCCCAGTCCCTGAGCCGTGGACCGGTACTGGTCCGTAGCCTTCAAAAGACCAGGCTGCAGAGATAGATTTTTGAGGGCTGAAGGAATGTGTTCATCCACCCATCCACACAAACACACACTCCCACATGCACTCACATGTGAACACACACACACACCTGCCCATACAGCTAAACATATAGGTAATAATGATATGATGCCTGATGTCTTTGTACAAAAACTGGTTTGTATCTTGTTAGCTAGTATTGTAGCACTTCTGGTACAACTAGCTGGCTAATTTTGTAGATATTTAATGTAGCTGTGATGTGCTGTCAAGTCATTTCCAAAATATGGTTACCTTAATAAGATTTTCAAGATATGTGAGATATTTGAAGAGTAATTCCCTATTGCCAACCCCTCAGTGAGCTTCTATGAGCAACCAGATGTACAAACCAAGGTCTAGTTTATCACTCTTCCCAGGACACTGCACTGACTCTCAGATAGCTAATACCATAGATTTAATCTCCATCAGTTCTGTTTTGTCCTTTTTTGACCTTATATTGAAGAAGATTCATGATTTTATTGGCCTTGGTATAACCTCAACTGATGAAGATAGCAAATATTTCACATCATCATTGGGTTCATACTGTACTTACGAGAGCCAAATACTCACCTGGGAGCCAGCCTTTTGGTAGCAAGCCTCTTGTACTTAGTCAGGCAAGCCTTCAGTCCTGGTCAGCCTACCACATAACACAATGAGGCAGCACAGTGGAACTACATGACGGTCACTGTTAATCACAAATTAACCATTTTAACAATAGATTATGAATCGAAAGAATACTCACTTTTTTCATTCTCATTGGTTTAGCCTCTCTGCATATGCAGAAATACATGTCTGAACTAGTTTCTACGCTATTTGTAGAATTCTTCCCACCTTTAATAGTTTAAAAATATTTTCATGTTTGGGGATCAAAATCATCTCTTACTTTTGAATTTAGACTTGAACGCATTAAATGACAAATTTAAAGCTCACTGCTCATATTTTATTGTGATTCTATATATGAGATGCCTCAGAAGCCTCACAGGAAACCTTGATTATGAACTCATTCCTATTATGAACTTAGTACAGCAAACATGTTACAACAATGCCTAGCTCTCAGGATATCTAAAGAAATAACTATTAGACCAAGAAACAACTATCAGACCATGATGAGGCATGTAAGAATGTAGGACAAAAAGTAAATGAAGATATGACAGTTTCTTATTATGTAGCGTGAAACTAGAAGATCATGTATGGTTGGTCTTACTAAATTTTCTGTCCTCAACTCATGCTACACTGCTTGTCTATCCAGCCAGCAAGTCTCATATCCAATCCACACATTGAATCCTCAGTTTTATTGATAACAGAATTTGAAGAGCCAACAGGCAGAAAACCCCAAGACTGATTATTAGCTGAAATCCTGTGGCATAATTATGTAAGTGCTTACACAGACACTCCAGGACTTTTGTGGGAGAATTTGGAAATGTTTAATTTGTGAAAAATCACTAAGCCTTATGGCAACAGGATTTTAGCCACTGACTTGTAGAAGTAAAAATGGACCAGATGTGGAACTTGAAGGTGAGGGACTGCATTGTCTTCCAGCTTCCATTCTGTCTCTTCATTCTCAAGAAAGATAGCTAGCCTAGAATACCATTCCTAGGGAATAGCTGAGGGTCAAACGTGATGATCCATTTAGCATGTTTTCAGAGGAGATTTTCTCTAAAATGGTGGAAAATGTCTTTGCCTCAAATCATGTGATTGTCATTAGCTACGGAAACAATGGCATGTTAAAATATTTCTACTTATGTAACACATTTAACATGTTTGGATCTGGTCCTGTTATTTGATTGGTGATTGGAATGTGAATGCAGGCTTAAATTGGAAGGTTGATGGTTGAAGCACATATTTGTGAGAAAATCCTACCATCAAATAACAAATGGGTTAATCATGGAGAATGTCCTCCTCGTACTGGAGACTATAATCTATCATGAAAAAAAGATGTAGCTACACAATATGCAATAAGACAAAAGCATAGTTTGGTCTTCAGAATGTCAGATAAAAAGGCCAAACAATTTCTTTTCTTCTAATGGGAAGTATCCTAACAGGTAGCAAGACCTGACAATTAGCTGACAGATTCACAGAAGGAAAAGTGAAAGAAGTTCTAAAAACAGAGACAGGACTCCAATATAACAGAAAAGACAAAATATAGTTGGAACTGATGCCTTTACTAGTGGAAGACAATTCTGAGTAATAGCTAGCTTTTATAGTTCCAAAAGTATCAGCTATTGTTTGCTTTTGGTCCTAGTGATCCTAGAAATAGCCCCATTTGCACCTGCTACAATTCTATCAACTGAAATCCTATCAAGTAATTAACTGGGCATATCTCGACATTACACCTGCAGTACGTACATTGTCCTCATGCAGAAGTGCTATGCACAAAGCATTCCTCCCAGCTCATTAAGTAATTGCTCAAAATAGGAACCACAGAACTGACTGTACAGTCAACTTGCATAGTCCTTCTTGCCAGTGTGGAACACACAGCACATTTACAATAGTATAATGTTATGTTACATGTTGATGAACAGGTTTCCACCCATCAAGTAGCAGAGACTAATTTGATAGTCTGAAGCAACTATCTGCTGTTATGTGCTGTCAAGTAGTTTTTGACTTATTGGTAACCCTAATAATATTTTTAAGATATGTGAGATGTGCTATACAAGGATTTGAACCCAGGTGAAATCCAACACTCTATCCACTAACTGCACTGGTGGCTGAGCTGCAACTTCTCCACCAGATTTTGATTAATATGAAGGAAGAGAAGAAAAGTTCTAAGTATGTTTAAATTTCTGAACTTGAGTTGATGCAGACTGGTTCTGAATTGGCCCAAACTGAAGGTGGCAATTTTCTAAAGTTATGTAACAGGGTCCATATCAAATCTTGCATCCCCTTTAGGCTATGCAAAATTATAGTGTAGCATCACTCTTTTGAATAGAAGCAAGTGGCTGCCCTCTGTGTGCTTGCACTTCAGGAAAATCAGTTGCAAATTATTGCTAGCTGAAAAAGAAAGAATGAGATATACATTGACTATTGTTTTTGACATTATAAACCAATTTCAGGGAAGTATTTAGGACAGAGAGCTGCATCACTCATCACACAGAAAGAAAAATAATAAACTATCATCTCAGGATGGAATTGTAAGAATAATGAGACAACTGGATAACACAATCCACTGCCCTGACATTAGATAAATGCAGATGTGCTGTGCCATACGTTATAAAGCTGTCTCACTAAGAAATGGTTTATTACCTGCATGATTCATCTACAATCAATCCCCAATCTGATGTTAGGGAGGGGAGCATAAAAAAGACTTCTAAGGAGCAAACAATTCAACAACTATTGAAGAAAAATAAATGGTTTTGTGACAGAATGCTGCTCTGGCTGGTTTATATTTGTCTATTAGATATAAAAATGTTGCTTTTTAAAAAGAAGAAGGATGTTTCAGCTAAGAAGTTACATCCATCCCATGCCATATCTACACCATCGATTCTTTAAATAAAACAAGTCTGAGGGCACAGTTCCACTAACAACTGCATGGCTATGGTCTGAAGGAGTGAATTTTGACCCATGGTTTGTAATGATGTGCACCATTTGTGAAATATGGCTTTTGGAACAAAATGTTGCCATGTTGATAATTTTCTAGCAATGTCTTTTCCCAGTATATTCCATTTCTCTTTATTTACATTTCTATTTCCCCCTTTCAATACTTAACATTTTTGACATGCTTATTCATTATTAGAGTACCAGTCATTATTAGTGATGATTTCTTAGTTACTTGTTAAAGTTTATTTTTCAACATCTGAAAAAATAAGGCTCTCAAAAGCCTACCAATACCTCCTTCTTGCATGGAAGTAGTGCCATTTTCAAAATATAACCATTCACATCGAACTTCTTGAACATCAGAAACAGAAGAAATAATTTGGAAGCATGTTTTTGCCAGAGCCTAAATTACATGATAAAAGCTGGATCTTAAATACAGTGGTACCTCAACTTACGAACTTAATCCATATTGGAACGACGTTCGTACGTCGAAAAGTTCATAAGTCAAAGTACCATTTCCCATTGAAATGCATGGGGATGGAATTAATCTGTTCCAGCATTTCAAAAGGCAAAAAAGCAGGGGGAAAGGGCTGGAAATTTGAATTCCCAGCCCTTTCTCCCTGCCTTTTTGACTTTGGAGGTCTCAAAGGGCTTCTTCCGATGTCGCGGCGGTGGGGACCCCCAGGGAGGTCTCCCAGGGCTTGCCCGCCACCATGGGAGACCTCCCTGGGGGTCCCTGCCACTGTGATGGGTGCCTTTGGAGCTCTCAAAGGGCTTCCTCCAATGTCGGGTGGAAAGCCCCTTGAGAGCTCTGAGCCCAAAAAGGCAGGGAGAAAGGGTGGGAAATTCGAATTTCCAGCCTTTTCTCCCTGCCTTTTTGCAGGGAGCCATTTACAAACGGCTCCGTTGGCAAAAAAAAATGTCATTGACTTGCAAACGGAGACTCAACCTTGTTCATAGGTTGAGCTCCCTTCACAAGTCGATGCCAATTTTTGCCAACGAAGCTGTTCGTAAATCGAAAAGTCCATATGTAGGGCCGTTCATAAGTCGAGGGTTGACTGTAAACTGATCAAAATATATGCATGTAACAGAACATGTGGATGCACAGAATTAGATTATCATAGACTAGGGTACTTCATGTGTAGGTATTAGGAATGTGCATTGTGAAAATTTCATATTTCTTTTGCTTCAGGTTCGGGGGTGGTGTTTCTTTCATATTGTATTTTTTGTACACCAGGCCTTTTATTTTTCTCGAAAGAGGAAGACTCTTTCAAGTCATTAATTTTGGATTTACCCATGTGTATTTTCTGACACTCCAAAAGTTGTAAAAAAAGTAAAACTACTCCAAAAAAGCAGAAACATAAGGCAACAGAGAATCAATCCACTCCAAAAATAGCACTCCAAACACTACAACCAACAATAACAGCCACCTACACAACCAAGGGGACATTACCCCCTTAACCTGGAATAAAGATGTGAGAACAAGCATGGTCCACAATTTACTGAATATTCATAATTATCCTCAATGAAAAAGTGGGGTCCTGCCATAGTGCAGAATCAGGTTCTGCAGAGGGGTCTCAACAGACCTCTACCAAATTATGGGCGAGTCCCAAGCCCCAAGTTCTCGCAGTCGTGAAGACAGTGAGAACCTGGCCGGCCCAAATTTGACCACCCCTGGACCTCAAGCCCCCTCCTTTTTGTTGACTGTTGGTCTGGGAGCAGCCCTAGTGGATCTTCTCCCCCAACCACTGTAATCACACAAACCGCAGCACTGGGAGATCAGATGAGCTATACATTACCTGTGGTTGTGAGAGGGACTCACCAAAACCTGTTTTATCCGCACTACCCACCTGTGTGACCAAATCTGAACACCTCTCAATATGCCAATGCATCTAGACCAGTGTGGAATAGGCATATGAGTATCCTCATAGTATCCTCTCGCCTAGCATGCTGCCACTGTAGTGCTACTTTGGTCAGATCACTCTTTCCTGTAGCTACCAGTTCACAAAACCTTAATGCATCGACTTACATTAACGGTGATGCCGCCCTAAATAACTCTGCCTTGTACTCCTCCCTACAGATGGCAAGCCATTAACTGTCAATTTTACAATGCTAGGGATATGGGCACCCTTGTATCTTAGACTCGACTCCTTTCTTTACTCCAGCCTGGAAACGACTTCCTAATGCCCAAGTAAGAGGTATTAACCTGATATTCCCAAGTCGGGGCCTGAAAAGCCATTGTTGACAACCTGCCTCTTATGGATCCCATCAACAGTTACTTCCTATGTGAATAAACTATAAACTGTTGGAAGTGCTTCACCGGAGCGGCCAAATCAGCTCCCAGCCCATTTGCATTTCTAAACTGCTGAAATCGTATGTTTGCTGACAAATACCAGTTTAGCATCCTCAGGCCAGGGCACAAACCTATCCCTCTGTCTGCATCAACATGCGGATTTGCCCAATCTCCAAGGGAATAGCCTCTGGGAATTCCTGGGCTCCTGCATCTAACTCCCTATCCCAATCAGTCTATTGGCATGACACTGCCTCAGCTAAGCTGATATCAGTGAGGAACTGACTCCAAAATTGTAATTCTTGACGCATGCCCTTTGTAACCTGGGTTCGATGAAAAAGGGGTGATGCAGACCTCTCATCACATCACACAATCTACACAGAATTGCCCGGCCTGGAGAAATTACCTTGCACACAAAATTTTAGATGACCTACAGCCTTGTGCAGTTCTTTCAAAGATACTTTCTTGCTTTCCCTGAGTAGACAATTCCTAGACCTAAGGGTCTCCAGTACATCCCTTGGCCAACTGGAGGCTTGTTGCCTAATGTCTACAGTAACTCTATTCCCAAGAAAGTAAGTCCTTCTGTTGTTGTTGTTGTTGTTGTTGTTGTTGTTGTTGTTGTTGTTGTTGTTGTTGTTGTTGTTTTGTTTTGTTTTGTTTTGTTTTGTTTTGTTTTGCTTTGCTTTGCTTTGCTTTGCTTTGCTTTGCTTTGTTTTGTTTTGTTTCCCCCTCCCCAGCTAATGGCAACCTAACCCCTGTGCCCGTGTTAGGAAGGTTTCCAATATAAATCAGCAGCGACCAGTGTTGCTTTCACCCCCAAAAAGATACTCATCCAAACAATGGGAAGTGTCCTTATAACCTATCCTGCTCCTGAGCTCCCATTCCAAAAATGAACTGAACAGCTCAAATGCAGTGCAGGAAATGGAACAGCCCATTGGCAAGGCCCTATCAATATAATAAGAACCTTGAAAATAAAAGCCAGAGGTCTAATGGATGGACTGGAAGAATACGAAATGCTGACCAATGTCGCATTTCACAAGCTCCGCCCCAATTCCACATCTACGGTCCATACGTGCCACCTCATCAAGGAGGTGTAGCACATATTGCAAAGCTCCTGCGGAGTGACATCATGCACTGACTCCACTCCTGGGTAAGACAAATAATGAATGAGCCTATATTCTCTTTTATTCTTCTTGGGTACCACACTCAAGGACGATATCCGAAGGTTCTCCAATGAGAAATACTTATAAGGTCTCCAAACCCGACCTCCTAACACTTCTTTTCCAATTTGTCCTGAACTATATTTTCCATGCCATTCACAGACTTTAAATTTTGGCCAAAAACACCTAGCGCTCACCTTAAGCTGGTATTCTAAAACCAAACCAAAAACCTTCCAATACTGTGCATCTGCACAACATGAATAGTCCAGCAACCAATTTTCCAATACTTCAACCTGAATTGGAGTGGGGCCCTATGTTTTTTTTTTGTTTTTTTTAAAACCTCCTCTGTTCACCTTTTTCCTACCTTCTGGATTCTTGTTGATATCTCTTTGTGCCCTGGCTCTAAAACATGAGGAGCTCACCCATGCTGGAAACAACAAGCTGTACACAAGCACATGCCTCTGGCGTTACAATCCCAACAGAGCAGGTGGGGATGAATCACCTGCCCCATGCCAGCACTGGAGCTCAAATTCAGACCAGGTTTGCAGAAAAGATGACCACTAACAAACCTATTGCCTACATTTGGCCTGGTTGGCATCATAAACACAACCAAAGCCCTGGCATCGTCTCGTCCCACTGCAAATTTATATGAATCAAAATCCACATAGGGAATGATTCAACTTATAGCAACAAAGCCTGCTAAGCCCTGTGCATTAAATCTAAATAGTGGAACAAGGCCTCGGCCCTCCAAGACTGGGCTCTCACACTTACCCAGAGTAAATCAAGAAACCTTGGCAACCCATTGGCCCAGGTCCAGTCTGGCCTGTGCCTCCTACTTCTTTTTTTCTCCCGCTCATCATCTTTATCAATGCCTTTATCAATGTCTTTATTAAGAAGCTCACGTAGGTTCACACGTCTTCTTCCTGGATTTTTTCTTTTGTCACTGAGTAAAGATGATCGCCTAATGGCATGGTGTGGCCACCAAAAGGCAAAGCCTTTAGGGGAACAGCATTATACCCCGGGATGGACGGATATGGCCAGACACCTGCTCCTGTGGTTGGACCTAAAACTGCTGGGGAGGAAGCCTGTGCATATGGAGAAGCCTAATTTCCTAATGCTATACTCGCACTTTGCCACTGTGTACCTGTAACCCCAGAACCCAGTACACCAGGTGGTGTGTATACTGGCATACCAAACTGACTACTGCCTGGCCGAGGCCAAGCAGGGAATGTTGTGAATGTGTTAGGCGCAGCCTCAAAGTCATGTGCTACATTTGATGTGGTCGGTTCAGGATTCTTCATGCAAATGGCTTCCTCCCCATCATCCTGTTTGCTCTGCCTCTGAGCAGCTGACCATCTCCTTTTGAAAGGACCACCACCTTGCTCCTCATCCTCGCTCCGTCGCTGAGGCGTAGCTGTTGAAGCACCAGCCCCCTTACTGGATGGCCATGAGGTCGCATGATCATCCTCTAAGGTTGAAAAATGAGACAATAAATCTTCTGCTATGGCCTTAAGTTCAGCCTTCCTGTGAGTCTTGGCATCTGTGGCTGAATGGCGAGGTTGTGAATAATAATCTTGTAAATGCATAGCTGGGGGGACCCTATGGAAAATTGAATCCAACCCTCATCAAGGAGGCCCAGTGGGGCATTGAACTCCCAGCCTCTGACTCTACAGCCAGAGACCTAAACCACACAGCTATTCAGCAGTTCTTAAAAGGTTTTAAATTCCCTTTTTCTGCGACACCCTGGGACAGTGCAGCTTGTCTAAGGCTACCAAGGATGGCTCTGCTCACAGGCGGCACAAAGGGGAACCGACTCCCAGCCTCTGGCTCCACAGCCAGAGACCTAAACCAGTGAGCTGCCCATAAATATAGCCCACTAATTATATATCCCTTTTATCTCTTAGCAACATATTGTATATCTATATTTTACTATACAGTTTTAACAGAACAACTTGTAAGGATTAGCCTGCAATTGATACCAAACAATGCCAAAAAAACAAACAAACCCTCAAGCTGCTCTAAAACCCACCCCCCAAGCAGAGCCAACCTTATCGAGCATTAGCTATCTGGTCTACAAATTTATATTTAATTATTTCAACTATTAATCTTATTAGTTAGACTTTAATAAATTAAATACCCTATAAATTCATTATGTTTTTATTATTTAATTAAAGTACAGTAATTAATTTTTGATATTATTCAATATTATTGTAATATTGTTATAATTAGCTATGTCTCTATTAATATAACCAATTGTGTTAAATTACTGTATGATTCCTGTCTGTTTAAAAACCTTTCCTTTGCAGGATAATGTGAAATGAATAACCCCACACCAAAACCTACAGTGGGGTCTTGACTTGAGAACTTAATCCGTATTGGAAGGCGGTTCTCAAGTCAAAATGTTCTCAAGTCAAATCTGCATTTCCCATAGGAATGCGTTGAAAACCATTTGATCCGTATCTGCTCTTTTCCGTCCATAGAAACCAATGGGAAGCTGCTATTCCGCCTTCGACCACTAGAGGGAGATATTTTGTTTCTTTTTTTCTTAGGTCAAGAAAGGTTCAGGGAAGGCAGGGAAAATGCAGTCCAGGCAGTACAGTACCAGGCAGTCCGAAGACTGTCTCCCAATCCACTCTCTAAACGCTGGGAGGAGTGAGGAAGCAGACAGGCACCCTTTTCACTGGCCAACAGTTAACTGAAAGTTCACATTTTGCACTTTCCCTGCCCCCCACGTGGGTTTTTTTCAGTTCTTAACTCAAATCTAAGTACTTAAGTCAAGTCAATATTTTCCTATGAGAGCGGTTCTTAAGTCAAAATGTTCTTAACTCAAGCCGTTCTTAAGTCAAGACCCCACTGTAGTACACTCTGACAACTTAAAAAACCCAGTTTAATATGTCTTGCCCCCCAAAAGAGAATTAATGAAAGACCCAACTATCAGAAATTAATTAAGGGGTCTCAACTACTTAGCCTCTTACTAAGAGAAAAAATGGGGGAGAGGTGGGAAACGGCATGTATGCTATCCCTTTACAGTAAGTGTTTAGCTCTGATCCAGCTATGGCCCACTAATCGTGAAAGAAGCCTCAATAGAACAATGGGCCAGTGGAGAGCTGGCTTGGCCCTAACAGCAGCCCAGCTCCCTTCCGCTCTTCTAATTGCAACTGTTGTGCACGATGGATAAGCAAAATCAAATAATTAAATTATCAGTGCGCTGTCGACCGCAGACACGTAAACCGTGGGGTCACTGATGCAAACTCCCCATCCAAGCAAAACTGCCAAACCCGAGTGACACAGTAAGAATTAAGAACAGCCACAGCATTCCATCTTCCCTTTTTTCTGAAAGGAAGAGCCCCAGGTAGGTGGGAAGCTTCTTTATATACAGTGGTACCTCGCTAAACGATGACCCCGCTGTACGATGAATCCACAGGACGGTGACTTTTTGCGATCGCTATAGCAATTAGCAAAATAGTCATTCCTATGGGGAAATTCTGCTGGACGTCGATTAGGTCCGTGCTTTGCAAACTGTTTGTTCGCAAGACGATTTTCCCCGCTCTGCAAAATGGCTGCTCTGTGTTTTCCAGACCCATGCTTCACAGGGCAGCCATTTTAACAGCTAATTGGCGCTTGGAAAATGGCTTCCCCTATGGGCAATCTTCCCTGGACAATGAGGTAATTTCCCCATTGGAATGCATTAAATGAATTTCAATGCATTCCAATGGGGAAAGGCTTTTCGCATGGTGATGATTTTGCTTAACAGCGATTTTCCCAGAACGGATTATCGTCATCATGTGGGGCACCATGTATACTACTCTTTCTCCCTCCCCTCTTAGATTGCTCTTGTGAGACTGCAATGTCTCGCACTATCCTGGGAATATCCTGGGAAGGGGATAATGGTGACCCGCGCTGCTGAAGAGCCTCATCAGCGGACTGGACATTGGCACAGTAAGAAAGCCCACCACCCCCCAGGCACACACAGCAACATATACAAAAAACATCTCCCCAAACTTATCAAAATATATACCTTTAACAGAACACATGCACAGCAAATGAATCAAAAATATATATTTTAAAAAATCAATCAAACTGGGAAAGCACCCTTCCACATGCACACACATACACACAGATGAAATATAGTGAAATAACACACACACAGAGAGAGAGAGAGACCTGTCTCCAAGTAAGCATAAAGAGCAAGCAAGGAATATACTCGGCAAAAATATACTCGGAGCACTTGCCCAAAACTGCTAGGATATGAGAAGATTTCTCTCCCCATACACTACTTGATACTTCCTCATCTTTTCCTTGGTTCCAGCAGGCAGGGCTGGCCCAAGAATCAAACATAATTCAAGAATGGAAAAAGTAAAAATCCAGCCAACCAACCAAAGAAGGGGGGGGGGGAACCAAAGAAATGAGTGGAAAAATAATTCCAAGGAGGTATAGATGCACAGTGGCACATTAAAATAGTCTGAAGAACTGGGAAAAAAATCCCACAAAAATGAAGAAAAGAGGGAAAATAGATGATCTAAAACTCAGTCACAGGGGCAGACAGAAAAGCTCAGTTTGAGATGGAGGGCACCAAGAGTTTACACAATCACAAAGAACAAATAAAGCAAAGAAGGGATACTTTTCACTGGGTTCTAACCGATCAAAGACCCTTTTACAGATCTGCAATTTCTGCTTCCCCCAGGCATTCTATTAGCTGTTGACAGTATCCCTCACAACTTTGCTGGATGAAAAATTCCCAGGTAATTTGATAGACAAAAGATGAAGGTAAGATTACATGAAAGAGGGAAACACACACAAAAAGCCAAAAATGTTTCTGTGCCCTGTGTTTGTTTGTTTGTTAATACAAACCATTAGCACTTTAGATGCTTTCCTCTGGCAATACATGAAGGAACATGAAAATGAAAAAAAAAAAAGCCTTTTTGGGGGTCTTTAATAAAACACAAAAGGCTCACTCCAACAAGTATTTCTTGTGCTTCTCCATGTGACACCACATTCTCATGCACTATAGGAATCACAATTTAATTTCTCATGCAAGTAAAGTGATGCCACAAGGTTTTTATGTTTTACCTTATATGGAGCAAGAAATGTCTGACGTTCAAGATGGATTCCAAAAAAGGAAGAGGCACTCAAGACCATAATGCAAATATCCACTATCTGCTGGAGCGCACCAAAAGAACTTCAGAAGAAAATCAGTCTGTGCTTTATAGACTTTAGAAAAGCCTTTGACTGTGTGGATTATGAGAAACTGTGGGTTATTCTGAAACAAATTGGTGTGCCTCAGTACTTGATTGTCCTGATGCATAACCTATATTATGGACAAGATGCTACTGTTAGGACATAATATGGAGAGACAGAATGATTTGCTACAGGCAAAGGTTCATTTTACCCCCTTATCTGTTCAGTCTGTGTGCAAAACATATATGGAAAGCTGGACTAGATTCAGAGGAAGGAGGAGTGAAAATTGGTGGAAGAAACATCAAAATTTAAGATATGCAGATGACACCATCTTACTGGCAGAAAGCAGCGATGACTTGAAATGACTGTTAGGGAAAGTGAAAGATGAAGTGCCAACGCAGGACTGCAGTTGAACATGAAGACAAAAATCATGACTATAGAACTACATAATTTTAACATTGACAATGAAGAAACTGAAATAGTTAGAGACTTTATCTACCTTTGTTTAAGCTTGAATCCAAATGGAGATTGCATCTAAGAAATCAGAAGAAGAATGAGGCTTGGAATGGCAGCAATGAAGAATTAGAGATCATCAAGTGTAAGGATGTGTCACTGGAGACCAAGACAAAGAACATCCATACTCTTGTAGTTCCAGTCACCATATATGGGTCTGAAAGTGGGACAATAAAGAGAGCTGACAAGAAAAAAATGATTGATTTGAAATGTGGTGCTGGATGAGAGCTTTGTGGATATCCTGGACGGTCAGAAAGGCAAACAAGTGAGTCTTAGAGCAAATCAAGCCTGAATTACCTCTGGAGGCAAAAATGACAAAACTGAGGCTGCCCTACTTTGGGCACACCATGAGAAGGCAGCAGGAAAAAAGGAAGCCAAAATACCAGACTCAATAAACATAGCCACAAGCTTGAGTTTTCTAGAGCTGATCTAATGAGGAGAGTACATTTTGGAAATCTCTCATTCATAGGGGCACCGTAAGTCAGAGATGATATAATGGCACATAACAGTAACAACATGGGAATCACTTATAATTTTCAACTTATCATATATGTATGGTAAAAAATCACTTAAAGGGTAAGAAGTAGAGATGGGAGTATTCATATACAAATATGAATATCTCTGCATAGCTGGATTTAACGAGGGCCAGTCCCTGGGGCTGGACCATCCACTCACTTGTCTGGTGGCACAGGTGGCCCCACTCATCCTTCTAATTGCTTCTGTAGCACTGCCCTCTTTCCGCTCGGCTGGCCACTCCAGGCAGGGGGAGGGAGGACAAGTCTCCCTGCACGGTTGCTGAGTGGCCAGCCAAGCAGGAAGAGAGCGGCACGCTGGGAGCAATTGAAAAGATGAACGGGATCACCGGCCCCACTGGATGCATGAGTGGATGGTCTGGCTCCAGGGCCCAGACCCTCGTTGAGTCCAGCTATGTGAATACAAATACCCTCATCTCTAGTAAGGAGTATAACTCAGTGGTAGAGCACATGCTTTGTTTGCAGAGGGCCCCATATCCAATTTGTCCAGGAAGGGTTAGAAAAATTCCTGCTTGAAATCCTAGATGGATACTGTTACTCCAGTGTAGAATGGAATAGATGGGCCAAATATCTGGCTTGATATAAGGCAGTTTCCTATGTTCTCACTTTAACATGCTGGGTTGGAGCCCAACTCCATAATACCTTGAAGAGGTGCACTGAACTCAGTGGCTCCTAAGTAGTCATGTTGACTAACTTAACCCCATTGATTTTAGTTAGCCTGCTCTAAGTATAATGAAACCTGGATTCTACCTTTTGACAGTATCAACTCTCACAGGCATGGAATGCTACTCCACTAAATTTGGCAGTGAGGTCATCTCAGTCAATGAAGTACTCCAGACTATAGTTTTTCGATAGGATATTATCCACAAAAATGGTACAAATGTGGAATTTTTAATCAGATTTGTAAGCACCCTCATTTGAGAGCATCTCAGACTGATCATTTACCGCTAGGTTATTTACATCTGGCCATGTGGGAAGAAAGCAATAATCTACCACTAGAGGGGATATATGCCACAAAGAAATCATATCACATACATCATGACAGACTGGACCACTCTATCATCATCCTTCCATCTTTATCCTTGATAAGCAGGGATTGAGGGTGGAATCGCTACATTTTCAGTAGAGAAATTAAAGTCTAGTCACATTGCAATTCAAGCTCAGGTCAAACCCTTGCAGAGGTATCCGATTTTTTGTTGCTGATAATGCTTGAAGTATAGACTTTGAATCAGAGTTTTTTTGGAACACGTTGCAACAGTTATTCTCAATGCTGCATTTCATGCTCTATTGTTTCCTGATTTTTAGTTACAAATAATGGTTTTAGATTACTCAACCATTGTGTTAGAGAGAGAGAGAGAGAGAGAGTAAAATACATGACAGACTGCAAGGTTGCCTTCTCTTTCAGTTCAAACAATTGTTGCCTCAAAGTGAATGGCATTTTTGAAGAATGACCTGTGCTTGACAGATTTTCCTCACCCATTTTTATCAACAGCTCTAAGAAGGCCCTTTATCCTTCTATAGTCCCTCAAAATGCCTTCCAGCTCAGCTCAGATTCCAACTCATTGATGTGCCATTTTGCTCTTGATAGGGATGTGAAAAATTTGTCAGCCTCCTTATTGTTGCGATTCTTTGTGTCCCACTGGAATCTTTTACCTTCTCAGTTCTTTATCTTGCTGAGATTTTTTTTCACCTCATGTAGAAGTTTGTGTATATTTTTGTGCCCATCTACTAAAAGATATATTTAAATTTTGATACAGTCTTTTCCAATGACTAACTCAAATAATTCATTACTAGACATGGGCACAAATTAAAAAATGAATCACCAGTTGTTGTTTTTCAAAAAATTGATAATTCATCCGTTCATATCCATATGAATCAATGGCCCTGACAAATCATGAATCAATGATTTTAAAGCAATTTTTGATTTGTTCATTTGTTTGGCTATAAAATGGACCCCAAGGCACTTGTTGTTGTTTAGTCTTTAAGTCATGTTGAGCTCTTTGTGACCCCAATAAATCACGCAAAAACCAAAGTGATGACCTTTGGGAACCACCGCAGAAAACATACCTGGAGGCTTGGGGACTTCCCAATCGAGCAAGTGTCAGCCTTTCGTTACTTGGGTATTATTTTTGGCCCTCATCTTTCCTGGTCAAAACACCTGGACTCAGCAAGGCTTAAAGCCGCCCATGCCATCCAAGCCCTCCTACACTTTACAAGGTCTAAAGGAGGCAACTTGGTTCCCCCCGCTACTGAAATTTTTGCCAAGAAACTGATTCCCCAAATGACCTTTGGGGCCGAAATCTGGGGATACACAAACATTTCGACCCTAGACGCCGCACAGAACACCTTCATTCGCTCCATCTTGTGTGTCCCGTGGAGTACTCCAGCCTCCTTACTTAGGGCAGAAGTAGGCCTTATCTCTGTAGCTGCCACCTGCCATTCAGCACTAGTCCGGTACTGGCATAAACTGTCCCAAATGAATGATACCAGTTTACCTAAGATCTGCCTTAGAGAACAACTGGCCAACCCCTCTCTTAAATCCTGGGTGAGTGCTGTGAAACAAATAACTGACTCCTATGGCATCGACTTAGATTCTTTAACCGCTCTTCCGCCCAAATGTGTGAAAGCTAGTCTCAAGGATACAATTCGCCTTTTTCATATCAGAAGTGACCTTTGCTTCATCTCTAGCTCGCCCTATTCCTTTTCACTCCCACTCTATAAGTCAACTTTTGTCATGGAAAACTATTTGACCTGGATAACTACATTTGCCCTTCGCAAGGCCTTTACCGCTCTACGTTTTCAATGTATGCCTTCAAGAGTGTTAGAGGGCAGACACGAGAATCTGCCCTATCACCTAAGAATCTGTCCTTGCCACCTTGGAGAAGTCGAAGACATCACTCACTACCTTTTGAGATGTCCATATTACCACTCCCCTAGATCAAGGTTTTTGGCAAGTTCTCTGACTTCCATCCAAGACAGACCTAATCTCGCCCAGGTCTGTTGGCTCCTGGCTGACATTAACGCCAATACCACCTTAAACGTGGCAAACTTTGCCTTGGCTGCAATTAACATTCGAGCTTGCTTGTTCCCTGTACATTTGTCTCTTTGATTCCTGCTTACGCCTTATTGTATTTTCTTTTTTAATTAACTATCTCACCTGCTGCTTATTATTTTATTTTAACGTATTTTAATGACTTATAGTTGATAAATAAACACTTCCTATTCACTGGTGACCCCATAGACCAGAGCACGCCAGGCCCTCCTGTCTTCCACTGCCTCCCGGAATTTGGTCAAAGTCATGTTGGTAGCTTTGATGACACTGTCCAACCATCTCATCCTCTGACATCCCCTTCTCCTCTTGCCTTCACACTTTCACAACATCAGGGGCTTTTCCAGGGACGTTTCTCTTCTCATGAGATGGGCAGAGTATTGACGTCGCAGCTTCAGAATCTGTCCTTTCAGTGAGCACTCAGGATTGATTTCCTTCAGATTGGATAAGTTTGATCTCTTTGCAGTCCAGGGGACTCTCAAGAGTCTCCTCCAGCACCACAATTCAAAAGCATCACTTCTTCAGCGGTCACCTTTCTTTATGGTCCAGCTCACACTTCCGTACAACACTACTGAAAAAACCATAGCTTTGACTACACAGACCTTTGTCAGCAAGGTGATGTCTCTACTTTGTAAGATGCTGTCTAGGTTTGTTATTGCTTTCCTCCCAAGAAGCAGGCGTCTTTTAATTTTGTGGCTGTTGTCACTATCTGCAGTGATCATGGAGCCCAAGAAAGTGAAATCTATCACTGCCTCCATATCTTCCCCTTCTATTTGCCAGGAGGTGATGGGACCAGTGGCCATGATCTTAATTTTTTTTTTGATGTTGAGCTTCAGACCATTTTTTGCACTCTTCTCTTTCACCCTCACTAAGAGATTCTTTAATTACTCCTCACTTTCTGTCATCAGAGTGGTATCATCTGCATATCAGAGGTTGTTGATATTTATTCTGGCAGTCTTATTTCCAGCTTGGGATTCCTCCAGTCCAGGCTTTTGCATGATGTATTCTGCATATAAATTGAATAAGCAGGGAGACTATATACAGCCTCCCTGCTTATTATAATATGCAACCTCCCTGTTAAATAAGCAGGGAGACAATTATACAGCCTCCCAAGGCACTTAGAGACACCAAAAGTGCAGGGAAGCTTCCAATGACTCTTCCTTACAACCCCTGAAATTTGGTGAATATTGGGTTTCCAGAAGCCAGGTACGAAAGGGTAATTCCCTATGGGGTGGGAAACCCACTTTGTGGGTGTATAACTTGGATGTCTGAAACCCAATCTTCACCAAACTTGGAGGGATTGTAGAGGAGAGTCAGTAGATGCTTCTCTGTGATATTGGTGTCTCTAGGTGCCTGGGGGGACTTTTCTTGGGGCCCTCCTTGTGGATGTATAACGGATGTCCATAACCCAATATTCACCAAACTTGCAGGGTTTGTAAAGTCAGGGGAAGCTTCCCTGTCAAGGTGCTTGGGGGCCATTTTATAGGGCCTTTTGAAAATGAATCAATGTTGATTCATCTGAATTTTTAATAAATTCATAATTCATAATTTGTTGACCTTGATAAGTCATGAATCAAAACAAATCACCATTTTTCTGATTCATGTCCATCTGTATTTATCACTGTACCATGACATATCCAGATGATCTGTCAAAACATACCCCATTAATAGATAAGAGTAATTTATGCAGGAGAATCCAAGTTCTAATCCCCATTGAACCATGAATCTCCCTAGAGATGTGGCCAGGTCACTCCCTTTCAGCCTGGCTGAGTACAGAAGATAAAGCAGGAAGGGGAGAACCATACATGCCACCATGAGTTATTTAGAAAAAAGGTCAAATATATATGCAACAAATAAACCGGGGATGAGTAAACATACCTTGTATTCTTCTAAAAGCAGCTTGAGATGAAGAAACCATCTATGTGATGTTGGAAAACTCTGGAACTATTCGTTTCTGGACTTGGTGCTAGGCAAGTTATTCTGGGAGGTGTAATGCAAGTAGTAACTTTTCCAAGCTCTGACAGCTTTATTCATGGCATGAAAATATCTACAGTATTATTAACTCATGGCCTGGTGATGTGTATTATCAATGTACTGTAGTGGGAAATGAGGTAATAAATACATTAAGCAAAATGAGCCGTTTGTGACACATTGTGAAAAAAAGTAATAATAATAACAATGAAAAGGGGCTGGAGATCGTATTTTATCTGCCCAAAGATTGTCCTTATCCTTGATAAGATTTTCATGCTTTGTTAAGGTCTTATTTTTTATTTATATATATGCAGGGCACATATTTTGTGGCATTTTAAAGAACTTTCATGGAGTGAAAGATGGCATCATTTACCTTGCATAAAATCTGCATTCTACTTTTCATGTGTCCATGTTTCTATGACTGCTTCATATCTAACAGCTGAGACTAACCTCGGGTCTGTCAAATCTCATCTGTGTAAATAAAGAAGGAATAGAGCCATGATTTGTTTCATAACATTATGTTTTAGGTCATATAATACTGGCCTAAAATCCTTTTTTTTTTTCAGAAGCAAACCAGCAAATAACACCTCTCCCACTACCTTCTCTCAAGTCAATTTTCATACTACAGTGGGGTCTCTACTTAAGAACGTCCCTACTTAAGAACAATTCCACTTAAGAACAGCTCCATTTGCTAAATTTTGCTTCTACTTGAGAACAAAAATCCAGATAAGAACAGGAAAAAAAACTTTCCTGCTCTTTTTTTAACCTTAGGTCATCTTAGGTTAAAAAAAGTTCTCCCCCTAGTGGTAGAGTACGTATTAACCAGCTTTGCATTAGTTCCTATGGGAACTAATGCTTCAATGTACGAACGCACCTCTACATAAAAAAAACAGCCAGAACGGATTAATTGGTTTTCAGTCCATTGCTTCAAAATTAGCTTCGTCAGAAGTGCTTTTAACACTGTTCCCTGACCTAAGGGAAAAAAAGAAAAAAAATCCCCCTCTAGTGGTAGAAGGCGGAATAGCAGCTTCCCATTAGTTTCTATGGATGGAAAAAAGCAGATACGGATTAAATGGTTTTCAATGCATTCCTATGGGAAATGCAGATTCTACATAAGAACTTTTCCACTTGAGAACCACCTTCCAATACGGATTAAGTTCTTAAGTAGAGACCCCACTGTACCTAAGATGAGCAAAGTTATTTTGGCCACTGAGGCCACTCCTCCCTATTCTTCGCAGAAAAAATACAATACATTGGCTCAAATAATTGTGAAATTGTAGCTATTTAGAGACACATGTTCTTTCACGTCTCATTCTCTCAGGTGGGAATGAGGAACCACTAAATTACTCTCATGGTTCTGGACAATGGGGGGGAGGTCTTTTGTTGCATTCTGGACAATTTTTTTACACAGAAAGAACGAAACTGTTCAAAATGATAGTTTAATACAAATAGTGCTTTGACGCAAATAACTCAGCTGGCACAACATGACAATGGTTGCTGCTTAGTTGCATGGACATCTAAGGATTTGAGGAAACTAAGGTGAACCTTGATGAGAAAACAATAGTACTTCATGTCTCATTCTCGGATGGAAGCAATGAGTTATGGAAAGGCTGAAAATACCTAATTGCAGGGCCTTGCCATGTGAGAACAATTTAAATCAAGAAGAATACAGAATTTAGCAGCTCTCCCTTACAGCCCTCTTTAAGACTCTCAAAATCAGCCAGTTATGGCAGCAACCCCACTCTGCCTAATGGTAGGGATAGCCCTAATTTTGTCTGAATCAGCTCTAAATAGGACTTGTGTAGTGCTGTGCCTCTATCAGTAGTTCACAAAACTCATCTTGTACCCTTTATTTTTCATACATAACTTCTATCACACTCAATAGCATGTGTATGCTGGAAAACTGGACTCTGACATTGTGTTGAAAAGTTATTATTTCTTTCTATATAAAAGAATTGTTTATTCATAACCAGGAATAGAATTGTTTCACTCCAAAAGCAATTTCACTCAGTATCACATTGAACTGTAATCAAAGAGTTATGATCCTATTAAAGGGTAATGTTGTAGTTAATCCTTAATAATGAAACACCTCATAAAAGTTTGGTGTTACATCCAAAGCTGAGTGCAATTGACAAGTTCTGCAAAAATATTTATTGTATATTCTAAGGATCAGCAAAGATTGTACTGTTACAGTTCCCTTTTGAGTAATATTTGATGGAACTGTGGATTTAATTGAGCAACCCTGACATATAATATACATTATGCATGATGAAGTCATATTTTTGTAGCTATGTCTACAGGGCATATTCATTTAGCACTAAAGTGAATAATGGCATTGAATCCAGACATAACATTTCTATAAGATTTCCATCAGTATAAAGAAAGCAAATTTGAGTCCATTATTTCGTTATTTTGTCACCTTGCCCTGTTCTCAATTGCTCCCAGTTGATAACAGTATCAATGGTTTCTCCAGTAGTCAGCCCAAAATCCAGGTAGGTAGGTAGGTAGGTAGGTAGGTAGGTAGGTAGGTAGGTAGGTAGGTAGGTAGGTAGGTAGGTAGGTAGGTAGGTAGATAGATAGATAGATAGATAGATAGATAGATAGATTAGATAGATAGATAGATAGATAGATAGATAGATAGATAGATAGATAGATAGATAGATAGATAGATAGATAGATAGATAGATAGATAGATAGATAGATAGATAGATAGATAGATAGATAGATAGATAGATAGATAGATAGATAGATAGAGTGGTGCCTCACTTGAACGCACCATTTAACGATGAATCCGCATAGTGATCTAATTTTTTCGATCGATAATGCGATCGCATTGCGATGTTTTAATGGATAAAACATTGCATTGCGATGATCTTCGCATTGCGATGTTTTTTTAAACAGCTGATCAGTGGTTCCAAAATGGCCACTGGGTGCCCAAAATGGCTGCTACGAGTGTTTTCACACCCTGCCCTCACTTACCAAGGGCACGAAACTGGCAGCGCTATGGAGGAACTTCGATGAACGGTGAGTTTGGGCCCCATAAGAACCAAGTTTAATGCGTTCCTAGGGCTTTTTTTGATCCATTTAGCAATGTTTTTGCATAGCGACAATTAATCCGGAATGGATTAATGTCGCTATGCGGGGCACCACTGTAGGTAGGTAGGTAGGTAGGTAGGTAGGTAGGTAGGTAGGTAGGTAGGTAGGTAGGTAGGTAGGTAGGTAGGTAGGTAGGTAGGTAGGTAGGTAGGTAGGTAGGTAGGTAGGTAGGTAGGTAGGTAGGTAGGTAGATAGATAGATAGATAGATAGATAGATAGATAGATAGATAGATAGATAGATAGATAGATAGATAGATAGATAGATAGATAGATAGAGTTACCAGAACTGGAAATGAGGGGGAGCCAAGAGACTATGCTATGTATAATGTTCACTATAATCCACATTTTTCAGCATCTGCCGGGGAGGGACTTGGAACTGGTATGGGATCCTACTATATCTACAGAGATTTCTTAACTTAGGGCAATTCACCTACATGGGTTATGCCTTTTGCTTAACAGTGCAACAGCCAATAAGTGCTAGCATGTATCTCCAGGCTGCCAGGTCTCAGGGCACCAATAAAATTATTATTTGCTGTGTTCCCTGAGGAGTGGGGTGCTCATAGCAGAGTTCTAGCAGGCAACAAAGACTTCTGGATTCCAACCAAATAAAATCATTTTCTTTAAAAATAGCATAGTTTGATGAATCCAACTCCAGAGATTAGAGGCTCCTGTTCCTTTACACATATGCATGGCAGCACTTGGATGTTTTCAGGACTGGAATTAATTTATCAATTTTTTCTGTTAGACTGATTAATATGCTGGTGAAATGCTTTTGGAATTTGATAAAGAATGGGTTCTAACACCCAGGCTTGTACAAAGGAAACCACCCATCAGCCAATGGAACACCCAGTTCCTTTGTAACTAACTGAAAAGTCCTTTTGAGGTGTTCACACTGGGTGGTCCCAAGCCTACCACAAAATAAAAAAATCATTGAGATAATGGACAACCTGGGAGAGCCCTGCCCTGCACTTCAGCATCCACTCTAAAAATGAGCTGAAGCACTCGAATGCAGCGCAAGAAATGGAACAACCCTTTGTCATTGCCCTGTCCATGTAATATAAACCTTCAAATTTAAAACTTATGAGCTCAAAATCATCTCGGTGGATGGGCAATAAACGAAATGCTGATTTGATGTCCGCATTTGCTAGCTCTGCTCCATTGCCACAGGATCTAACCATACAAATGGCCACATCAAAAGAAGTATAGTGGACTGTGCATAATTCCTGGAGAATCATGTCATTAACTGATTCACCAGCTGGATAGGACAGATGATGAATAAGTCGAAACTCACCCTGGGCCTTTTTGGGGACCACTCCCAATGGGGAGACTCAGAAATTTGGTACGGGTGGCTCGGAAAAAGACCCAGCCACCTGCCCTTCTTAAACTTCTTTGTTATTTTTTCCCCTAACTACATCTATACCCCTTACAGAATTCAAATTGTTTGCCATAGTAGACACTCTAGCACCCTGACCTGGGATCTGGAATCCAAAAGTAAATCCATCTTGTAAATAATGGGCACCCTCACAGTCTGGTTATGACAGCAGCACATCAGCTAGTATAGATATATTAATTGGGTTGTGGCCCTTTTGAAGCAGGAGATGTACCTGGTGGCTGCTGCTTGGGGTTGCTCCTTCCCTGTTACTGCCTGATCCTGGGCATCCTCTGAAACAATTGGCTGACCCATGGGGTGCTCCACAAATGGTACATTGGTGCCTGAATCTGCACTGCTTTCGGGCACAGGACCCTTTGGCATTGAATTCCCAGCAGAGCAGGTGGGGTAGAACCACCTAGCCCACCAAAGTGTGGGGAGCATTATTAGGGTTTGACCTTTGAATCAAATGACCACTATCAAAATGATCCCCCAGGGCAGGATGAGAGGGGATCATCAACTGCAGCCACAAGTCGTGATGATGCATGTCCCAGTGCATCTCAGGGTGTACTGCCACTGTCATGCGGAACCCCTGATCATAGAGCAACCATGCATGTCCCGGGAAGTCTACTTAAGCCCTGTATATTATGTCAATGTACTGGATCAAAGCAAAAGCCCTTGAAGGGTATGCCTTGACAATTGTCCCAGTGTAGATCAAAATGCCTGGGAGCCAGCTAGCCCAACATCTCTCTGGCTTATTGATTTTCTCTTTCTCTCTATTCTCCCCTTTGTCTCCTTTTACCCTTTCAACCCCTCTATTCAGCAAGTCAAATACATCTACATATTTATCTCTTTAGATCTTCTCTATAGTAGCTGGGAGAAGGTGCCCAAAGGCAGAGATTGGTCCCCGTATGGTAGGACACTCCGAAGCACAGAACTATATCTTGCGTTAGGTATTACTGGGTGACTAGATTGACAAAGACCTTCAAAGAACCCTGGCACATGACTGGGTGAGGGCTACTGGGGATAAGGGGCTTTCCAGGGCTTCATAGCCGGTATAGACACTCCCACTGCAGGTGGCACCACATCACTGCTACTAGCTGTTAAACTGTGTGCCATCTGAGATACTGCTGGAAGGCTAACTTCCCCCCAAGGCCACATCCCTTCCACTCTTGTTGTGCTAGGTGTATGTGCAAACCCACCTGGTGCTGACAGTGTGTGCACTGCAGCATTGGAGGAGGTCCCAGACATATGAAGGCCAGGCCCTGCCAAAGCACCATCAACCTCAATCTGCCTGCTGGTCTGAATTCCTTCATCCTGGGAACTCCACTCCTCTTCAACTGGTTTCATCCTCTGAGTACTCTGGGCTTCCTGGAGATCAAGCCTCGCCCCTACTTCCATGTGACGCCAAGCTGGATGAAGGCTACTGCTCGCTCCTTCTGCTGAAGACTTTCCTGTTGAACCAGCACACTCCTTCTCTAAAAGAGCAATGTGCGGCAACATTACATCACCCAACTGCTGCAACTCTGCCATTTCATGTGCCTTGTACTCCCTATGAGACCTTCTTGGTGTAGCAGTACTCTCTGCACCCTGAGCCATCACCCTTTTCCTTTCTAACTCACTTAATTTCGACAGAATAGCACTATAGTCTGGCCAGTCTTCATCCTCTGATGAAGACAGTGCGGGAGGGGGATCTTGCAGGGGCCTTGTGCTTAGCAGGCTGCTTTCCTTTCCCTGAATTTTGCCCTTTTTTCGGCCCCATGCTGGGATGCTGCAATTTACAGAATAACTTTAAACTGTTGTACTATACAGTGGTGCCTCACTTAACGACGTCAATTTGTTCCAGCGAAATCGCTGTAGAACGAAAACGTCGTAAAGTGAAAATAAAAAAACCCATTGAAACGCATTAAAACCCGGTGAATGAGTTCTCATGGGCTAAAAACTCACCGTCCAGTGAAGATCCTCCATACGGCAGCCATTTTCGGTACCTGTATAGCGAGGAATCCATCCCTAATCACAGCGGGGAGCCATTTTGAGCACCCGGCGGCCAATTTGCAAACCCAATGATCAGCTGTTTTGATCATCGTAATGCAAAGAATCGGTTTCCGAAACAGGGAACCGATCATCGTGCAGCGAAATTCCTCCATTGAAAACATTGTTTTGCAATCTCAATTGCGATCGCAAAAACATCGTTGTGAAGCAGATTCATTGTAATGCAGGGTAATCATTAAGTGGAGCATGACTATATTACTGTTCACCAACTATCAAGGAGTTATTATTATTTTGTAATTATTACTTTACATATAACAAGTAACTACAATTGAACCAACAGGGGGCAGTGTGTCCCTACTAAATAAAGCATAACGATAATGAAAATATAAATTCCTAATGATTATTAGGTCCAAGACAAATTACCCTAAACTGGATATGTGCAGCAAAATGTAGCTAAGCTGCAATAAAGACTATTACCAACCAACACAACAATTTTTAATAAATTATATATCAAAAATATATAATGACACAAGCAGCCTGATAACCAATTGCCCCCCTAAATTATTTCAAGGCAATTTGCACCAACACACACACACCCTTTAAAAAGTGGCTTTTCCAGTGCCAGGCAGCCAGTAAGCTCTCCTGCCTCAGTGAAGATTTGAACTCAAAGCCCCTAGCACTAAGTGCAGCCTGATGATGATGATGATGATGATTGATGATGATGATGATGATGATTAAAATTCAAATAAAATCTAGGGCAAAGGAGGAGGGGGTCCCAATAAATCTCATTGACAAAGAGAAAAAAAACAAACCACAGGTTGCGCCGTTGCGCAACACAAAGATCCAATCTTCCTGCAGCAGCCACGCACGGGGAAAACAAAAGCGTTCGGATGGAGCTGCTCACCTTTCCCTGCTCTGAAGATTGAAGAAAGAGGCCAGGCAGGAGAGACACTGAGCCGTAAAAGCTATGTCCCTCTTCCCCTCAGAGAAAGCAGGTAAGCAAAGCGTCCCCGCCATGGCAGCCATGTGCCCGGCGGAGTGATCACTGAATAATGTAAGGTGTTGCTGACAGCATCAGCAGGATAGTTTCTTTGCCCTCTCTAGAATATGCTTTTTGAATGTGATAAAATGTTACTTTGAGATGGTGGTGGTGGTGGGGAGTGCTTGGTACCTGGGCCTATATCTTTGCACACCACCTGAGAAATAATTGTAGGAAGTTTTTGATTTGAAAGCTAACACATCAGGCAGAAGGTGTTTGTAATGACTACTTTTGAAAGCAATCAAATTGGTGGTCCTCTTCCAAATTGTAAGCTATTTTTTTTAAAAAAAAAAAACTCACTTAGTTTTTAACACCTTCACCCACCCATCTAGCTCAAACACATGGTGAGGAAATAGAACACCTGCAATGAGTAGTAATTTCCAATCCCCCCTTCCCAGTAATATGATATTTTAGCATTCTGCCAGCATAAAAGAGTTTGTGGAGTTCTTTGAATTTAGAATATTACATATTTGACCTACATTTTACCAAAAAGACACACTCATTTCCTTTCTGTGCCATGCTCTGTGGGATTTACTCTTTTTCACATGGGAACAGTGTTCATTCACACATCTCATCTAATAATGCTACTGCCATTTTGAAATTCCATGTATTGTGATTGAACTTATTGCTAAACATTTGACTCCATATGACTGAGGAGGTGAGTTGTAATTCAATAAATGTCACACTAAAATAAATAAAGTGTCACTATACCTTTTTTGTTATTTGTTATCTTTGGTTTGCTTTTTAAATGCATGCTGGAAAAGATTCATACATCTCCCTTTTTGGAACTATTGAAGATATTGCACTTGGCACTTCTTTGGAAGTGGGAGCTGTTTGTTTTTAAATGGATGGTAGAATACCTTTACTTCACCATACCATTAAAATGTGAGAATCCCCTTTGGACATGATGGAAAAGCATTATAGAAAAACAGGAAGCCCAAGTCCTTTTATGCATCTTGCTTCCCCTTGCTTTGCCACAGTGTTAAAAGCCATACTAAGAGAAGAGGTGCAGGGACAGGAAGGGAGCTTCTGCACTTCCAAGCCTAGGCAATATGCTCTAATAGAAACATTAAATGTCAGGACTTTTTTTGCCGCTAGGCCTTCGCCTTCCTGGAGAAAGTGCATAGACAAATAAAATCTTCATCCTTTGGGAATCATGCAGCTGCAGTGACATCTACGGCTAGGTAACTCGGCTTCATCTTTCTCCTAAATATACTTGTAGTGGGCGTCAAACTGTGGCCTCCTGTAGAGCCACTGTGCCTGTGGGAAAGAGCCAGAAGGGCAAGGAAACAAAATTAATCTCTTGGTGTTTCACTCTAATCTTCTCACCAGAGACCAGCAATTTAAAGGCTGCAGACAAAGTCAGGGTGGAGCTGTGTATGAGAGAGGAGGAATAAATATCTATATTTTACGCAGCTCCAAGTATCTCTGTTAATTCAGAGGAAAGAAATGGCAATTCTCACTGCTTGGCTATGTTCTTGTGCCTGCCAGCATAGGTCTTTTATGGTCATTTCCTGGGTAATTTTTGGAAGTGTGGATCAATTGTGCACTTCTCCAGCTGCAGTGTCTGCTAGAGGAGAAATCCACCAGCACTAATGTCAAATTTCTCATAAAGTTCCTGATAAAGTCTATCACTTGGAGACATGGGAGAGAGCTGTGACATTCACCGAATCAACAACTAAAGCTTGGGAACATTGCAGAATCTGGAAGCTGTTTTCCAAAAAGGTGACCTTTTCATGCTATGGGCACAACACTGTCAATCCTCTGGACGAGAAATTTGTGTTCTTGCCCCACTGGTGGAAGTGGAAAGCCGCAAGCCCAATTCTGTTTGTGGACTTTTAGATTAGGGACAGAAGCACCAAAATAAACTAAGCAGCCGGGTTCCTTTACTTTACCTAAATATTTCTGAATATGTAGAGGAAATATTTCTCATTGGTCAGGATCATTTAGTATACATGCAAGCCTCTTTAATTATATCCTTTGGCATTATTTCAGAGCATGAAATCAATCCCATCAGTGAGATTCACAGAAACTGAATTGATCCATTAAACAAAACCATTAAAATGCAACAGTTATGTAATTGTATGTATGGCTGTACTGATAGTCTCCTCATACAATGTTCTATTGATCTTTCATTGCTCCTGCACATTGGCATAGAAATACATATTGGAACGCATAAATACATAGAGTCCACATCAAAAGAAGCTTTGTGTAGTCAATAAAACACTGCCTTTTGCTCTGTTTTATTACCTCATCTATATATAGAATGTTTAGGTATCTGGCTATGGAACCAGAGGTAGGGAGTTGGATTCTGCACTGTGCCTCCTACGAGTAGAGCCAACCTGTATGGCCTTGGGCAAGCTGCAGAGTCCCAGGACACCCCCAGAAGAAGGGAATAGTAAACCATTTCTGAGTATTCTGTATCTGGAAAAGTCTGAAAAGGTCATCATAATTCTGAATTGACTTGACAGCATATGAGTATTTTTTTTAATATATAGAGCCATCCCTAAAGGTAGGCAAAATTCTGTATGATGGACAATGGTGTCCCTATTGACAATAATAAAGTAAGAAATCAGCTACTACTCTATCACTCCTTTCCAAAATGCAAAAGAGATATCCAATGAGAACCAATCAAAGTTCACAGCATAAAATCTAAGACACACTACCAACAATTAGTAGCCCAACCATCCTGGGCATGCAAATAAGGGATAGGAAGCCACCCTAATAGATACCCACTGTGGTGTAGTGGATAGAATGATGGAATAGGATCAGGTAAATTTGTTGGGATCATAGAAATGCACTGGGCAGCTTGCCCAGGGTGAAGGCACATATCTGGGAACTTCTTCTTTGTATCCCATAGTTTGTCCAACTTGTGAGTAATTATGTAGAAGCCATGGGAATACAGGACAGAAGGAGAAAGTCTTTAACTATTAAAAAAAATCCCTTCTGCCAGATGACGTTAAGAAAAGAGAGATCTGCAGTAATTAAAGACTTATTCCTTTTATCCCATGGCTTCAAGAGGTTCTGTGAAATGAAAGAAATTGCTCTAGAGTCAGAGAAGCCACAAGAGGACAAAATATTTAATTTCCAAAAATCTCCCTCACTGGTAATGTTACTACTGTTCCACAGTAATTTTGGTCATTATTTGTCTTTTTAAATTTAATTAAAGCATTCTAACTTGCTTTCTAGCTAAATATTCACCTAGAGATGCTTACAAAGACATGCATTACAATAGTCCCTTCTATTAGGACTACAAAGTCTTATTTTAGAATCCAGTGCTTCTGAATATTCTCTATGAGGAAAACCCTGAAATAGGGTCAAGATAAGTCACAATGAAGTACACAATTATTATTAGTTTTAAGTTTAGACTTGTGCTTTTTGAGAGGAAATACATATTGAAATGTGTGTTTTTGCATAATAATCAATTAGGCATCCTTCAGTCTTGAGAGACTATGGTAACGTGCTCTGTATGGAGGTGTCCCCGTCCAACTCCCTGATTTTGCTGCTTTTGTGACTGCTTCTTTGCCTCGGCCTGCTGGACAAGGGTCTCTTCAAATTGGGAGAGGCCGTGATGCACCACCTGACTCCAGGCTGAATGCTCAGATGTCAAAGTTTCCCATCTGTTGAAGTCCATTTCAAAGGCCTTCAGATCCAGCTTGCAGATATCCTTGTATCACAGCTGTGGTCTTGCTCTGGGGCAATTTCCCTGCACTAATTCTCTATACAGGAGCGCATTTGGAATGTGTTCAGCTTCCTCTCCTGCTCTGCACAAAGGTTCCAGGACTCACTGAAGTACTGGAGTGTGCTCAGGACACAGGCTCTATAGACCTGGATATTGGTATATGCAATCAGTTTCTTATTAAGTTATACTCTCTTTGTGTGTCTAGAGAACATGGTAGCTGCTTTGCCAATGCATTTATCCAGCTCGACATCTAGAGAACGTGTGCCAGAGATCGTTGAGCCAAGGTACACAAAGTCATGAACAACCTCCAATTCTTGCGTGGAGATGGTAATAGAGGGAGGTGAGTCCATGCCCTGGCCCATGACTTGTGTTTTCTTCAGGCGAATTGTTAGTCCAAAGTCTTGGCAGGCCTTGCTAAAACGATTCATGTGTTGTTGGAGGTCTTCAGCAGAGTGGGCAAAAACAGTTGTATCATCGGCGAGGAGGAAGTTCCGCATGCATTTCAGCTGGACCTCACTCTCAATCTAGAGAGATTAAAGAGCTTTCCATCTGATCTAGCCTGGAGATAGAAATCTTCTGCTGCAGTTCCAAAGGTGTGCTTCAGCATGACAGCAAAAAAGATCCCAAAGAGGGTTGGTGTGAGGACATAGCCCTGTTTCACTCCGATGTCAAAGGGATCTGGTGTTGAGCCATCAAAAACTACAGTGGCCTTCATTCCCTGATGATGTTAAGGAGTTGAGGTGGACATCCATTCTTGGGAAGTATTTTAAAAAGGCCATCCCTGCTAACGAAATCAATGGCCTTTGTGATCCGTATTTTAAATGATTGTGCTGATTTTTTAAAATGCAGGAACAGGGTGAGAAAGTCTAATGAATGAACCATAATAGGTTGGAAATACATTCCTCCATCATTACAGATTACATTTGATGAGGGAAATAGAGGAATTTGAGGGGAAAGGAAAGGAGACCCCAGGGCCTTGAGTGCTGCCTTTCAAAGGAGGAGGAAGAGAGTCCAAAAAAAAAAAAAGTCTGAACTTAATTCTTTCATAGAGCATTATAAGAATCAACAATTTAAAGGTGTAATACACAAGATTTATGAACCTTGAAAATAAAACTTATATTGGCATTCTCATAACTTTTTATTAGTATTGAAACAAATCAATGGCAATGGACAGGAAAAAATCATTTTGGGATACTTTATTTTGTATTTATTGACTTAAAAATTAATCTGAGGTATTTTACAGTGGTGCACAGTGAGCAAAGATGGTGAAACGTGAGGTGCTAGAACCAATTCCAGCCCCCTGAGATACCAATCTACTCCTCTATAGTTTCCTAAATAGTCATGTGGTCATGACACTGATCTTTTATGGTTTCCCAGCCTCTGCAATGTTTTTTTTTCTCATTCTAAATGGAGAAATGTTTTTTTTTATAAGGTTTAGTTATTGGTGGTAAGTGCTTACATTTAAAATATGATGATATTTTTGGTCCATTTTCTTGTCTTTGCCATAGGAATACATCCTCTCATAACCTTCTGAAACAAAATTCAACTCTCAAACTGAAAGAACCTCAGCCGACCTTTGAACCAGAGTAGCACAGGAAGAGACCTGAGTGGAAATTGCCATTCAGACATAATTTTTACTAAATAATATTGGATAAGTAACTGGCTTTCAATTTAGGTTACTTCAGTGAGGATAAGCAGAAAAACTTCTAAACTGTGTTCCACTCTAAGATGGAGGTTGGAAGGGAGGTCATGAGTAAATGGAGCATACCATAAAGGAAATTGGGCTATGTGGACAAGAATACAGTACAGAAATTTCACTATCGTAGGAAAACCAGCATATAATCAGTTCTGTGGGTTCATAGGATTGGAGCCAACTGGAATGTCCCTGTATCACAATTCCCATGCTGATAAGCAGCACCTGTGTATGTGCTGTAGTTGCACAAGTACGTAGATGTGAATAGAGAAGGCGGATAAAATCATCCTCTAATAAAACTGAGCAACCAACACTGCATTACAGTGTTCCAGAACAATACAGAATAACGGTTGTTGTGGGTTTTTCGGGCTCTTTGGCCATGTTCTGAAGGTTGTTCTTCCTAATGTTTCACCAATCTCTATGGCCGGCATCTTCAGAGGACTGCCTTCGCGAATATATTAAATACAGAATAACTCTAATTGTTATTGTGCACAGTTACAATGACACTCAACTGAATGCTGAAAAGGGATGTTCCAGGATGGTAGTGCCAGTTCAAGATATTTCTGGTCTTCTAAAGAGGTTCAGGTGCATATTTATATCAGAAGAGTCTGGTCTGATTTTTCAAGCCTTAGTCTGTTCATTAATTCTGTCACAATAGCAAATCATGAGTTCCAACAATCCTCTGGTATGTATCCAAATTGTTTTGTGCAGCTTTTGCAAGTTGTAACTACTCATATCATTGTTTTGTATGCAGAACCACTTACCGCACCAGACTTCAAATCAAAGTGATGACATTTCAGATCGCAAGCCCTAGTTTGCTTGCTCCTTCATTCAGATTCAGGAATGTTTTGCTTTGTCAGCATGATAAGTACAGAGTTGCTATCACTATCGGCAGCAAGCTTTTCCTGTAAATGTTGTTGAAAGATGATGGAAAAGCAAATGCAGTAATTAGCTTTTCTTCTTTTCAGAGGGCAGTCACTGTAATGTTCATAGTACTCCCAAGAAACCATAATAAAAGCATGTTTGGAATGAGTTTTACATTTCCTTTATTCTGGATTCATTTAAGGCTAGGAGACAATTTTCCCCCAGCAATATCAACTTAGGTTATGGAAATCAAAAAGCCTGAGCTGCTGGTGCTAAAGGAGAAGGAGACTGGCAACCGAACTCACCCAATAAACCCTAAGTTCTCACCTGGACATGCCAACCTCTGAGGCACTACAGAGGGCTCAGACTGAGGTCACCACCTGCCACAAGTATAATCAAAAAAGTGGACATTTCTTCCCATATAAGAAACACTTTATATTTTAAAAGAAATCGAATGTGGGAGAAACCAAAACTAATAATGTCAGTTTGAGCTATGCTTTCAATCACTGTGGAGTCAGTCACGTCAGTCCTGAACCAGGATTGCCGTCAACGTTGCCTCTAATTTTCCACCAGTGCTGGGTGGAGGGGTCCCACTCTGTGTGTGTGGGGGTTCTGACCACAACCAGAACCAAATGGGATGTAACACTGGCTGCAGGTGGTGGCACCAATGCAACAATGCATACCTGCACAGCTTAGAGGGAACATTAATTCCCATCGTTTTTCCTTCAAGGCTCCTCCTTTTCAAGACTGAGATAACTGATAGGGATAATATAGACCATTCCGTGCCGGCAAAAAGCTATTTCTTTTTGCCACTGTGGTTAGCAAAGAATTCCATTTCAGCTCTAGTTTGAGGAATTTAGCATGGCTTCATGTTCAGTGTACAGCAGTGGTCCCCAACCTTGGGCCTCCAGATGTTCTTGGACTACAGCTCCCAGAAGTCTTCACCACCACCTATACAGGTCTGGGAGCTGAAGTCCAAGAACATCTGGAGGCCCAAGGTTGGGGACCACTGGTGTACAGAAAGAACATGAGTCTTGAAACATTTGTGTTTATATTAATGCAACCCTGACATACGTATTTCCCCTTGCATAGCATTGTTTTTATGGAAGGACTGCTACATATTTATTTATATATGTAGCTAGTTATCGCACATTTCTCCAAGAAAAGGGACTTGGCATTCCAGATTGAATTTGAGTCCTCATATGCGTCTTGACAGATCTTTGATCTTTGAGAGAGGCCCTTCTGCTGGAGCAGGCTTTTGGCAACTGAATATGCTGCCGACACATGGAGGGTGCTGCACTTTTTATTCTTTTCTAGAGTGTTTTTGAAGGGTTTTCTATTATTGTAAGTTCATGGTCTTCTTCATACTGATTTATGTTTAATTGTAATTTATACATAGGGAGTACACATCTGCATCTATCTTTTTTTTTTTTTTGAAATCATTTTGTAATTGCCTTGAGGGCTTCCACTGAGAAAGAAATTGGACATCAATGGAATTAATCAGGGAAACAAACAAAATTTTAAATTCAAATCATGCCTGAATGTTTTATTTATACGTCCACATCTTTCTGCCTCCTACTGACTATAATGGGATGTCAACATACGGTTTTCCCCCTGTTTGTCAGAACGGTGTAACATCCACAGAAAGTTCAGCTCCTTATGAGGAAATTATATCTTCTAAATTGTAGAAATATAGGTGCAGGGTTTTTATGTGCAACATACCTTTAAAATGGGATACTTTAAAGGGGAACTGCTGAGACCCTTCTTCTGTAGCATCAGGTGATGTTTTCAGGCATAGTTCTCCCTTTCTAGAGGGAGCAAAATTGCCAGGTTTTGGAAGGATAATTTAAGATCATCTTTTACAATTTGATTCTGAGGGTGGAAAATAAACTTATATTAAAAATGCATGGAGCAGAAGGGTAATTGTGCAAGTATCCTGTCCCTTGCTCCAGCAGGTTCCCTATCATATGCCTGCTCTTGCACTCATTTTAAGATTGGACACACAATTGATCATATGACAGAAATTCTGGGACAGCAGATGAGATACTTATGCAATTGCCCTCCTGTTCCATGTTTAGGCAACAGGATATTGGCCATGATTTGCAGACAATTAATATGGAATATGAAAATGACCTACAGCATATAGATGGTCCCAGATAAGAAACCTGCAGCTTTTCCGATATTCATTCCTTGGAAGACAACAAATCAGGTTTGGAACTGTATGGGACTTGCCTACCAATACATGAAAATTTTCAGGAAGATAACATTAGGGATTAGGGAGTTATGATAAATGGAGAACAGCTGAAATGTCTGTATTCTGCTCCAGCGGAATTCTTTCTCAGTGTGTGTGTGATAGGATGGATGTGGAATAAATTGTGGAAGTGGCGGAAGAACTCAGATATCTCCCTCAATACCATTTTTTCCAGTTCCCACAAACTTTTCAAAAGCTCTTTAAACATACTACTCCCATTCTAGGAACACCAAACTAACAAAAGCAATGAACATTGGATCAGTTCTACTATATATGTGTGATATTGCAACATACAATACTCTTTCCCAACAAAGCCCTTCGATCAAAGAAATCTGGTGGAATCATATATAATGATTAGGAGCTTGTGATGAGAGTCAGTATTTGGAGACAAACTTTCTGTGCTTGGATGTCCTTCCAAAATGAAAATTTTAATGAATTTTAAGGAGTATTCCAGTTCAGCTTTGGTGCACTTAGAGAAGCCTTGTCTATATTCAGATAGTTTGCAAATCTGTCCAAATCACTCCAATTCATTTTCGGATTAAGCTGAATCTGAAGCAAACACCCAGTTCTCATTTCAGACATATGCTGAGCTTGGTTCTAGAAAGACGATATAATGAAGCCTACTAAAATACCTTGAATCACATTGTTGCCTTTCAATTAATTTGATTTTCAGTGACTTTGAAAAGGATGAATTCAAGTAAAAATTGGCAGTGACATCTGAAACCAGTGCTTAATGGGATGTTGGTAACACATAAGAACCTTTCTAATTCTAAGTTAGACCCTTCCGTCATCTAGCTTAGTATTGTTGGTGCTGAGTGGGGTTAAATCTCAAGGATTTCAAGAATGTTTATTTCATAGTCCATAACCCGAACAGCCTTGTGGAGATCTCAACTCATTCGTGTTCATTTCCTATAAAAGTACTAATGAGGCCCAGCGTTGCTTAGCTTCCAAAATTCAATGTGGTTGGGTCTATTCAGGATGTTAAACTGGTTAGCGCACTGCTGTTGTGTAACTGATAAAACCTCATATGTTCCCCTCCTGTTGCAGACAGAAAATCCTACTTTATAAGCAGTGTTGTCCTCTAACAGACTGCCCTTAAATGCCCTCACTGCCAATGGCGTCCTCACAAGTTCCAATCATTTACAGATGACCTGAAAAAAAAGATAAAACAAAAGCCAAAGCCAGCTGGATAGCAAATGTCAGAGTAACTTGCTGAGCCTGGTACAGTGGAATGTCACAAGTTGAAGCCCAGCCCCAGTGGGGATAGGTTTGAAGTTCTTCATTCACAAGAGGCAAGAAGAAAATGCAGAGGGAGCCAGAAGCCTCAGCTGTATTTTTCTATTCCTGCTCACGTGTATTGCACAGTAAGGTTTCCAGAAAACATCCATCTAGAATGTTCTGATCCATTTGCTTACTTACAGAGCATTACATTTAGTTAAAAAACTATTTATAAACAGACTTAAGCTTACTTTAAGTTTGAAATCTTAACTTCTTTATCCAATTTTAACTTCCTTCAGTCTTTTTCCACAGAACAAGGCCAGGTATAAAACCTATAAATACATCAATAAATAAACAAGATTAAGAGGTATATTGTACATTTATAATCCACTAACTGAAATGATATTTTTTATCTTTTTTCCTAGTTTTCTCTTTGTTCTGTAGCTGACATTGACAATATAGGGTTGTATCTGGGCCTAGGCAGTGAGATGAAATACTGTATAGCTAAGGCTGAATTGAGATTGTGATTATACTGGTAAAAAGAACTGGGTTTTGAAATGCATTCACATTCAAACGAACTGATGTTAAAAAGTGTGTCTCCATTACGAAAACACACAGCTGGATTACTTTGCCAGGGAGGCATGTTTTATAGGTGGAACATGAGCTAAAACACTGTTATGCTAGAGGGTTGTTTAAGATACAGTAGTACGCATGTGAAGCTTGATTTATTTTATTCATTTTTGCATATGTACAACCCTGTCACTGCAAATTGTGCCTTCAAATAACCCGCTAGAGGTGGTGGGAGAGGTTGCAGGAAGGAAGGAGGGAGGGAAGGGTTCTGGCAAAGATGTTTGTAAAAAGCGTGGCTGTTTTTGTTCCTTTAAGAATGCTTTTGCTGGTCTTTGGGAAGTGGAGAGAAGGGGAGGAATCAATCAGCAGGCAGCCATGATGGGAAAAGTGAAGCCAAGCATTTTCCCTGGGCTCCTCAGGCAGGAGGAGTAAGTGTGTGTGTGTGTGTGTGTGTGTGTGTGTGTGTGTGTGTGTGTGTGTGTGTGTGTGTGTGTACACACATGTGTGAAGTTGTGCCATATCCAACCACTTCCTGATTTAGGGAGGTTAGAAATTACTTAGCCTAATCATCCTCTGGGTCTATTTGTGCTGGCACAGTGGCTCATATGTCCCTGGGTTGTAGGAGGATTGGATCTGGAGTTCCTTATCTCTTGCCTCACCTGATGCCTTCTCTGCTTTTCTTAGTTCTTCTATGGGCTTATCTTGTCTAACACAGCAGTTTCTGTTGCCACCAGATCTCTGAGACTAGCTGGCACAAGGGGCTTCTGATGGCAGAAGGGCAGTTGTGCTGGCATAAGAGACCTTTGTCTATTCAAAACCCACTAAAGTTAACAAATCTTTGAGTCAAGATTGCACTGTTAGCAATGCTTAGAGCAGTCCTACAGAAATACTGTAAATGAACTAATGTCTGAATTGAGTAAGTTATGATAACATAAATCCCCCATGATTTCCATACTTCTGTTTAAGTGCGATTAAGTCTGGATCCAACTCAGTGGAAGCTGGAAACTCCAATTTTGCTTAGACAAAAATGTTAGCCTGATCTTTACAGGGGTTGATCCACGGTGCTGAAATGTATCCCAAAAAATAGGTTCAAAGGATTTAGGAGAGACCCTTCCAAGTTTGGATTAAAATCTGTAGCAAAATCAGTCACTATCCTTTCCTGATTCTGCCTATAAAGTATCATTACTGGTTGATCTGTGATTTAAAACTTGAGAAAATGCTTCCTTCTCTTTCCCAGGTGCAGATTTTTACATTCAAAACAACTCCCCAGAGAGAGATTCAGAATATAACAAGCCATTCTAAAAGTAGTAATAGCCTCCTATTCCCTCATAGATTTAAAAAAAAAAAATTGCTCTAGTTGTAAGAATGATGTGTGCTTTAACTAAGTATTCTCCATTCCAAATCCACACTGATAACACCCTGGCTGTATACATAATGATATAGTGTGACAAAGAAGCACTTCATATGGAATATGAAACACTTCCGAAAGGGATGCTCATAGATACTGGCTGTTTGTGTATTTGTATCGGTGTGGAGACAAACACACTAAGTCAGGGGAAGGAGAAGAAAGCACTGTGTTATACATGTAAATAAACAAATTAAGGAGCAATCATAAAACATCTTCAGATAATGAAAAGGAACCACAAAACTAACAGACTGAAATGAACATACACAAGAGACCAACAATACTAGTTTATACAGTGGTGCCTTGATTTACGAACTTAATCCATATCAGAATGGTGTTCGTAAGTCAAAATGTTCGTAAATCAAAGCACCATTTCACTCGCCTCCCGCTTGCTCCTTGCCACCCTCCGCTGACTGATGCCACTGCTGGTGCCCAACACCAGCTCCAGCTCCAGAACTTGCACCAGTGGCTGCTTGCCGGGGTAGCTGCATCAGTCCTTGGCGCTCCTCGCCGCACAGGCCGATGGCAGGAAATTCAAATGGCAGAGGCCTCCCGGGCTCCACCGCCGGATCACGGATGGTGATCATGGAGCCCAGCTGATGCAGAGCCAGGCTGCTCTTTGGGGCTCTTCACCTGATGCCACTACCGCTGCTGGGTCCTGTTCCTGCCGGGCGAAGGACTGACCACTGCCGGGTCAATGGCAGGCAGCATCGGGTGAAGAGCCCCAAAGAGCAGCACCATCCAGCAGCGGTCAGTCCCTGGCCTGGAGGGAATGGGACCTGGTGGTGGCGGTGGCATCAGGCAAAGAGCAGTCCAGCTCTGCACCTGATGCCACCTGCCATTGACCCAGCAGCGGTCAGTCCCTGGCCTGGAGAGAACGGGGCCCAGCAGCGGCGGCAACGGGTGAAGAGCAGCCTGGCTCTGCATCGGTCAGGCTCCGTAATCATCATCCGTGATACAAAGCCGGGCTGCTCTTTCAAAAACATACAAAATAAAAATAAAAGATAAAACATTGCAAGCCCCGATCTAACCATTGGGGTGAAAGAGCTACAAAGAAGCAGCCTCTTCACCACCAACGGTTAGTATACAGTATTTGAATTTCCCACCCCTTTTCCCTGCCCTTTTCTGTTCGTAAGTCAAAGCTCTGGCTGCAAGTCAAATCAAAATTTTGCAGCCGGAGCTGTTCGTAAGTCAAATTGTTCATAGGTTAGGGCATTCATAAGTCAAGGCACCACTGTACTAGCATACAGTGGTCTCTTGGCAGAAGTTGCTTTTCTGCAGAATGTAATAAAATATTTTTGATGTAAGATTCTCTCCCCTCCCCACCTGTTCCCATTTTGGCTAAAAAAAAGTCATTCATTTGTTTCACTTTAGATAGGTCTATCCTTCCTGACAAAGAAGGATCATTGATTTCAGCTGGGTGTATTTCTTTTGGTACTAATTAGAAGGTCACACAAGAACTCAGGGCACTCCATAGCCAATTGATAAGAGGTTTAGAGTTGATTTGATTGAATCTTAGAGTTCATAGGCCAGTGTACAAGGGGCTGAAACAGTAGCTTCTGTTTCACCAGAGACCTTTTGATGTATCCTGTCCCATTGCTTCTTGCCAAATAACATTTTTGAGAGGACAGAGACTTTGGAGGCAGTATGGGGACAAAATGGCACCAAGTCAGGTCCTAAACTAGGAAGTTGTTTCAAGACAACTGAAGGTTCTTGGCCCCAAGTCCAGTATTTTAATTCTACTTAAGCTAATTCTTATTTTAATAATATTTATCTAGAAGAGGGACCTGTTATGATTACTTATTTATTAGGTAGATTTGTATCCCACTTTTTAATGGTTAGGAAACCCACCTGAGGCATGCAACTAGAAATTAGAAAACAATATGTACAATATTTAAACTACCATTAAAATAATAAAATAAGTACATAAAGAGTTGTTGCTAACAGCAGCACATATTTAGATTATAGATGGGCATGAATCAGAAAAAAATGATGATTTGTTTTGATCCATGATTTGTCAAGGTCTACAAATCATAAATTATGAATTTACAATTTTTTCTGATGAATTGATTTGTCAATTTGTTTTTTAATTTAAAACCCTATAAAATGCCCCCCCAAGGGCTTTGAGACACCAAACGCACAGAGGAGTGTCCCCTGGCTCTCCTCTACAAGTCTTGAAAATTTGGTAAAGTTTGGATTTTGGATTTCTATGTTATACACCCACAAGGAAAGTTTTCCCCAGGCACCTACAGACGCAAAATCACAGAGAAGCTTCTACTGACTCCCCTTTACCATTTCCCCAGGTTTGGTGAAGATTAGGTTTTAGGCATCCATGTTATAGACACACAAAGCGGGTCTCCCCCAGAGAGTGTCCTTTAGCAGTTGCCTTGGGGAAACCCAATCTTCATCAAACTTGAAGGGATTGTAGAAGGGAGTCATGTGAAGCTTCCTTGCAATTTTGGTGGCTCTAGGTGCCCTGTGGGGGGTGTTTTATAGTCACACAAATTGATGAAGCAAAACCCACTAAAATTTCATTGATTCATGTTTGTTGGGGGCATTGATTCATACAAATACATATTAATAAATTAGTGATTTTTGAACACACTTGGTGATTCATTTTTTTAATTTGTGCCCATCTCTAATTTAGAAATAAAATCTCAATTGAAACAGAAATGGTTTTAGGGTACCTTAGAGTTAAGCACTAAAGAAGCCATACCTACATCCCTAGAGAAAAAAATCACAATATTTTAAACCATCACAGAAAAGGCTATTTAGTACCCAGCTTCACCAATCTGATAGAATGGTTGGTGATGGTTCATGCAGATGCACCAGAATTGCAGATGAGTTGTATGACTCTATGTAGCACTTTTTGTTGCCATTGGCTGATTGGACTACAGATTGTGCTTACTCTCAGCTCTGAAGACAGCTCATGATTGTGTTTTGATGTTTCTGCCAACCTGTTACTGTGTTGACTTCATGGCAGCCAAAACATACATTTGTGATCTCATTTTACCCCATGCACTTCTTCCGCTCAATCTAACATGCACACCAAGCTTCTATAAAACAGAAGAATGCTTTTAAGTCCGGGTGGTGCTCTAGGGAACTGTGTCACAGGAAATGCCTGCTATTTGAAGGCTAACTGTACCAGCAGTTTCCAGGTATTTTTGTATACCATAAGCCTGGAAACTAATTACTATCAGAAAGGAAAAATAAAAACCAATCTTTTTCTGCTGCTTCTTTAAAACATGAAATATTTAACAGGAGTAGTGTCTTTGGTGATGCAAAAAGCTGGCTTTTTAATTTGGATTTTATTGTTGCAATGATTTTTCTTATAAGATGCAATTGTCACTTTGAATTAGCATCAGAAGACTTTTCTTGCTGCAGACATGGAACAGTGAAGTATGTCCCTCCAGAGTTTTTTCTCCAGCTGAATATATGCTAAATTAGAGTGAAATTCATCTGTTTACCTGTGATACAGACCTTAGATCTTTTTACAGTTTTTAAGCACAGGGTTTATATATTAAAAATAAATGGAATTCCAAACCCATAATAGGATAAACCATATTTTTCATGCATGAGCAATTTCTGTGTTCACATATCCTCTATATAGTTGTGTAATGCACTGCTCTGTTGTACTGGATAAATCCTAGTTCAGTGCAGAGCACATGTTTTTAATGCAGAAGGTCTCAGACAGGCATATGTGACAAATACTGTTCCCACCAGATGGGCTCCTTCTAGTCTGTATTTCTGGACAGGGTTTAAAAAACCCACTCTCAAACAGCCAGTCACTAAGGAAAAGCCTGAAAAGAAAGGTCATTGTCTGCTTATGGAAGGGAGAGGGAGTTCCAGTGTCTGGGAACAGTGACAGAGACAGCCCCCTTCCAGGCCCCCACCAAAGGGTGGTAAAAGACTTCCTGTTACCATCCTGAGGCTCTCACAGCTATCCAATAGTGAAGGATTTAGACAAGAAGTGTGGGAGCCTTGGGACAGAAGTAGGAAATATGTACATACGTTTTGATAAATTGCCTCTCCTGATAACATCATCAGCTTTATGTGGCTATAAGTTTTAGAGGGGATTTCAGCTATGATGTGAATAAAAATGCGTTATATAAATAGAAAGCTTTGCTAGCTATACTAAAAAGTAACTTTGTAACTACTTTCTAAATCACATCTGAATATAAAGAGCTTGCACCCTTATTACCACAAAAAGTGGCTGGTCACAGGTAATGTTATTAGTTGTAATTCATTACTTCTAAGCTCTGGCCAGGTTGTATAACTGCCATCTCTTTTCCTTATGAAATAGTCAATCATGGTGATTTCATGGAAAACAAATTTAATTCCATGGTTGGATCACCAGTGAGCATTTGTCCACGGTTCATTACCATAGACTGCAAGTCATGTCTGCATGCATAATGCTTCTAATAAGCATTTATTCAACAGTTACTAATTGGACTGTATTAATACAGATGCATCTGAGATCTGACTGTTTACTCGCGTATGTCAAATGTAGCTGGGGGCAGAGAGAAGTACAGTTAAGCACTGTTGAACAAATTTATGCTGTCATTTAATGCCTCTGACATATCAAGTAGAAAAGCAGAGATAACTGTGCTGAAGTAGATGGCATAACTGAACTGTGGAAAGTTTTGAACATGAAAACATGGCAGAATTTGACACTTTACTCACTTTGCCATACTTTCATCTCACATAGAGGAAAGAGTAAAAAAATGATAATTGGATATGTCCAGCAATGACCATTTCAACATAAGATTTTTTTATATTTCTCCCAACTTCAGGAGGCTGCGGTTTTTGGACTACAGCTCCCAGAATCCCCCAGCCTGCATATTTAAGAACCATGCTAAATGGGGATTATGAAAGATGTAGTCCAAAAGTTACCTTCAGAAGCTATGCATGTTTTGCAAGTGGAAGTACCCAGTTTATGTCCTTGGCACCTCCAGGTATGACTGGGAAAGATTCCTGCAGGGAACCCTTGTTTGCTTTTGTTTTTATTTTGCATCACTGCTTGGAAGAGCTACAGTAAATGTGATTATATTTTGTCACTAGCTGTCTTTAACATATTGTAGGTCAAAATCATCCATACAATGTGAAAGAAAGGCAGTGAAGAAAGACAGGGACAGAAATCAACTCATTTGAAATGTGGTGTTGGAGGAAAGCCTTACTGATACCACAGCCAGCCAGAAGGGCAGAAAAGCAGATGCTTAGTCAAGCCTTAACTCTCTTTAGAGCAAAAAGGAGTAAATTGAGGCTGAGACAGTGTGATGGAGAATGACATCATTTCTGTGGTTTGTCTAGTCTCATATAGGATCCTGCCCTCTATCACCCTTACAATGGCAAAGAGATTCATATTCTTCCTATGCCACAGGTATGCTGACTTATATGCAACAAGATTGTTAAGGACACAACATGGTTCTGCCTAGAGATTGGTGGGTTGAAATGTTACATCTGCACTAGAACAATCCAGGTTCAAACTCCCTTTCAGCACAGGATTTAAGCACATAGTGTATATGTCCTTGACTCAGTCACCACCTCTCAATCTTATCTACTATGGAAGAAATGTCCAGATAAATTTTAGAGTAGGTTTATTTAAAAGTACTACTATGGCTGTAGGGGAACAGCAAAGAGCAATGCCCAAGTAGTCCAAAACAGTAGTGAGTATAAGGCTTTTTTCCCCCTACATAGGCACATTTAGCTTGTTTATAAGGGGGGAAAGTACAGATTGCTATTTTGGTTTCGTGTTCATTAGTCAATTCATTTTCTCAATTTTTTGTGATGCCTTTATCCTGACTCTCCAAAGACCTTCAGCTTCCCTGATTCCCTTTTCTCACGTAATGCTTCACAGACTTTACAGTCATCCAAGTTTCAGCTTCTTCTGCAGTCAACAATGGTCCAACTAAAATTGTCCTTCTCATTACCACATAGGATGGATGTGGGGATAAAAAAAACAACTGGATGTCAAGGCAGGAAGAATGTATGTCACCTTGACCCTCTTGGAATCTGGATATCACTTTTCTCTGTCATTTATAATTATCATGTGTTATTTATAATTATCTATTGTTTTAACTGCCAAGAGATGTGTAAGAACAGTCAAGGACATCTCCTGATTTAAGTTACACCCCCCCTCTTTTTTCGTACTGTATGGAGATGTTGGTCTAGTTTAAGGTAATGCTCATTTTACATATAATGGAAGAGTTGTTGACACTTTAAAGACTAACAAGCATTGTTAGGTTTTTTTGTATGTTTTTGGCCCATTTAAATTAGGTGCAGATGTCCTGCAGTCCACAAAAACGGACACTAAAAAAAATACTTCTTAGCCTTTAATAGAGATACCCATTCTTACTTGCCTCATACTCACAAGTGAGGGCGATGAAATAATACATGCTCCTATTGCATTCACAAGGATGATGAGAGACTTTTGGGAGCTATCAGTTTGCTAGTTTTCAAAAAGGTAGCCATGTCAGTCTGTGCAGACATATTCTGGCAAAAATATTGTAGCACATTAAAAACTAACAGTTATATTTCAGTGTGAGTTTTCATGGATACAACCACTTTGTAAGATATATTTTGTAGTGATGAACTATATTTTGCACAGATTGTCCATTTTTAATACAAACTGCCCAGTCCACATAAAAATAGGATAACTGTGGCTTTGTTTTATGGGCATTTAAAAATCTGAAGCATCAACTGTGTTGTCTGGATCTTTTTAAACAATTAGACAGATCTTCTGTGGTTGCTGTGTGTATATGTGTGTCAGTACATGCGCAAGTTTGCTTCTCAAGGGAAAAGCACACTAACTTTCTATGTATAGATACAAATTGTAAATTACAGAGAATTTAATGTGGGGGAACTTGCCTTGCTTTTAGCTAGAGGTGAGGAATATCTCTGGGTTTCCATAATTCTTGTGGAGGTGTCTCATTGAATTCAGTCTGACTTCATTCACAACAAGGAGTTATGTGAGTACTCTGAATATTTGCAGGCTGTAAGATCCCACAGTATTCTCCATTCCAGCTTACAACTAGATTTTATTTTTTTTAATATATAATGCCTCTGAGAGCTGGTACTGCAACCACCAGCCTGATCATTTACTTAGAGAATAATATTAAAAGGGGAAGGTGCACACAATCCTCACAAGTTCATTCTTCAACTTCAAAAGCTGTGGCTCGTATCATAAAACACAAGCAAGAACATGACCAACCCTCCTGAGCTTTCTCATTAACTGAAGTCCACATAAAAAAAGATAGCAGGACATTGATTGACTCTATAGTAGAATAATTTGCACATCTAATTTTAAAAATAGTTTTTAAAAAAACCAACATTACTCTTTTTCATCCACCCAAAGAAAGAAAAATTCAATTTGTTGACATATATCATGTTTATTCTTGTATAACAAAGCCTTTAGCCAGATACTTAATCATTTTGCTTATCGTAACATTTCTCTCCAAATACAACTTTATCAATCAAATGTGATAGCTCTGCTAGTTCTGCTTCCCATCCAAAAGCCTCAGGGAAGATTTCATCTTGCCTCACAGCTCAATAGCTTGTAACATTCCTCTCTGTTCTGATTTGCTGAGACCATAAAAACTCTCGTTGGTTAAAATAGCAAGTTTATATACACTAGCTGTCGTGGGAGAACTGAAGAGTCTCTTTCATGGAATTTAAATCAAATGTGACTATAAAGGTGACTTTATGACCTTTATGAATGGATATTCATATTAATATGCTTTCACCTGTGACAGATAAGGCAATGCTGGCCTATCTTCAAGAAAACCTGTTTTATTGAGGGGGTTAGTAGACTGTAATGATGGAATATAGAAAGAGGAGACAAGCTGATTTCTGGAAGACACCATATCAATAATAGCACTAATGCTTCCAAAACCCATGATATATTAACACCTTAATGGGCCATGCAAAAAGGCACAAAAATATCTGTGCAAGTATTCAAGACGTCTGATCACTTCTTCAAGCAAAAGAAGACTGAGGGGAGATATAATAGCATTTTTCAAATACTTGAAAGGCTGTCATATAAAGGAGGAACAGGATCTGTTCTCAATCATTCCAGAGTGCCTGACACATAATAGTGAGCTCAAGTTACAAGAAGTCAGATTTTGGCTGTATATCAAGAAAACGTTCTTAACTGTTAGAACAGTACAAATCAATTTTCTTCAGAAATGGTGAGCTCTCCAATATCACAGGTGTTCAAGAGAAAATTGGACAACCATCTGTCAGAGCTGCTTTGATCTGGATTCCTGCTTTGAGCAGGGAGGTGGACTTGATGACCTTATAGGTTCCTTCCTGCTCTATTATCCTATGATTCTAAGTTAGCAAAGTAAGGAGAAGAAAGTAGGAAAATGACATCACAGAAGGTCAACAAAGCCACACAGAGAGGAAGTCATTGTAGCCACTCAGACACATCTTATAAGATATGGGATGTCACTATGAATGGCTCCTAAGGGGGGGAAATGGCCATTGATTAGGATCAGCTTAAATCTGTTGTTCTGTGTTGCCTTATGTAATGGTATTGAGAAATGCTGGTACATGTAGTCACATAAAGAAGATGGACTCTTAAATTCTGTATGAGATGATACTTCAGGGCAATGGAATGTATGAGACTGTTTTTGCAGATTTACTCCCTGGCACAGATGATGCCTGAGATAAGGACAAGGCTACAGAGAGAGGCCTGAGAAGACCAAACATGCATACTGCCTAATTGGAAGAAAGATTACGCACCTGTGGAGTTCTTGAGAATTATGGGTGGATAGTTATGTCGGGCCTTCTTGTAATTAATTGGTTAACATCCAAGAAGTGTCAGAGAGAAGGAGGACCTAGACATGTAGAAATATGATTGTTTGTGTAAGTGGAAATGTTGGTTGTTGGTGACATGTGATGAAATGCTTGCAGGATGTAACAAAGGAAAACGGTTTGTCTTTTAAAAACCAGAAGGAGGGGGGTAAATAGCCCAGCTTAGAAGCAAGATGATTACCTAGAGATTTAGTGTTTCTTATTTTAATAAGAAACAGCAGCTTTATTTAAACATTGTGGCTTTTGGATATGTCCTATGCTTAATGCCTTTTGTACAATAATGGTATTCTGATGACTTTATTTTCTTAATAAAACAAATATAATCCTTACAGAGGTCTGGTCCCTTGAACAGCAGGATTCACATCTAAATCCAGTGGTGATTTGTTAATTGGTCCTACTTTGCAAGGCTATTGTCTTGTCTAAGGAAGTATAAAATCAATGCTTAATTATGTGGAAAGTAAACAATGTTTTTCTTTTGCTAGGTCCACTGGCGAGATTTCTTCACTAGTGCAGGCCACCATTAGTCTCCTCCCCGGATAGTGCGAGACAGAGTGGTCTCGTGTGAGTGACTTTAGAAGGGAGGGGGAAGGAGTATAACTTCAGAGTTCCCGCCTCCTTTTGGACTCTTCTTCACTCTTTGTAGCCAAGGAGAGAGCTCCTCAGTTTGGGATCAATTTAAACTGCATCACTACAGTGTTTGCCTGCTTCTTTGAAAGGGGGGGTCGCATCAGCATCCCCCCCATGGTTTGATTGCTTGACAACTGTTCTGGATAGGGGGACAGTTTGCACAGTTTTAGTTCTTGTTTACTGGTTTAAAAAAATAAATAAAAGGTGAACCGGGCTGGGCTGGCAAGGGCAATCGCTGCCAGGTCCAGGCTTGGATAGCCAACAGATCGTAAATAAGAAAGCAGTGTTAGAGCATTAAAGGGGGGGAGAGAGAAGATGAATTGGGAAAAGGGGTTTTTGGTCATATTTTATAAGCGGTTTGGCACATTCGTGCTCCCCCGCCCCCTCCTGACCAGCAGGGGAAGGGAAGATTTTAATATTATAAATAAATTGGATCACTTCAAATTGGTTGATGACATCGAATAAATTTCATTGATAGACTGCATTTTAGAATATTCATTGGTAAAGTAGTTTGCTAAAAAAAGAAGTTAATTAACAATTAATACCTTTGATGTGTTTAGGTGTGGGGTTTCTTTAAGGTGGGTGCAATCCCCTTTTGTGAGAAGTGGTGATTAATTAATTACTGTGTTTCCCCGAAAATAAGACAGGGTCTTATATTAATTTTTGCTCCAAAAAAACAAACAAAAAAAAACGCATTAGGACTTATTTTCAGGGGATGTTTTATTTTACAGTCATGTCATCTTCTGGTTGCTGCCCAGTGCTGCCCAATGGTAGAGGGTGGGGTTTCACTTAACTAGGGTTGGTAGTGGGATTCAAGTTTGAATTAAGGTGGAACAGAATAGGGTTTTCTATAATTTATTGGATTATTAATTTGTTTACTCATAGTGCTGGACCTTTGCTCAGAGGTATTTAGTAACTTATTTAAGCAATCAGGCAATAGTACATCTTCGGAGCTGGTGGTGTAGGAAGTTTATCATAGTTAGAACCAAGTTTTCAATTTAAGTGTCTGGGATGGTGTCTAGAATGGGACAAGGTAACAAAAGAGAAACAGCCAGCTGAAGAGTGAGCTGCTCCTTAGATATCACCTCCCCAGTTCTCCTCTGATGAGGATTTAATGTTTTACAGCTTTACAGGATGACTGGAGGGCTGCACGGCTGTCCAGGAAGAAATCAGTGGCAGCAGCTACAACACCTCAGCATCAGAATGAAAAGAAGGGCAGGGACTGCAAACATTAGCCCAGTAACATGTGAGTCGGCACCAACACCTGACATATTTTACCAAGTAACTGCTTGGCCATGGCCGGACAGTGGTCAGGACTGCTGGCCAATGCATGTAACACACAACACACAGGGTGACGGGGCTCCAGGTGGCCCCTGGCCCAGCACTAGTACAACAGTGGAGAACTGGGCTACATGGTACCCTCACTTTTTTTACTAGCAGCCAGGTGGTTGACGTCGGGCGTAGAGGTCTGGCCTTGCCAACTGGTGCCAGATACGGGATACAACTCTATCCCTTTAAAGGCTCTGCCTTTCGTGGACCATGCAATGCCACTAGGCAGTCACCTTATTCCAGCAACTAAAAAAAAAAAGATTGGATAAGATATTCATGTTGATTTATTTGATCTCCTTGATAGAAAGGTAGACAAAAAGAACATATTTATTTATTTATTTATTTATTTATTTATTTATTTATTTATTTATTTATTTATTTATTTATTTATTTATTTATTTATTTATTCATTCATTTATTTATTCATTTATTCATTTATTCATTTATTCATTTATTTCATTTATACCCTGCCCATCTGGTCCAGGGACCACTCTAGGCGGCTTCCAGATACTTAAATAAAAACAACAAATATACACAAAATTTATGACATCTGCAAGTAAAATTAACAGATTATACAAGATGGCAGAGGAAGAGAAGGAAAAGGTAATCAAGTGTTGACTGGAGGGAAGGCCTGTACAAGCATCCATGTTTTCAGTTGTTTTTTGAAAATACTCAGTGAAGGAGGATGAACGGGAAAAGGAAAGGTTTAGGAGGCATAGGCCCATGAGAACTTGGGCAAACTGGTTGCCAGGTTTCTTGATTTGCATTGGTGTGGTAGGGAAGGCTTAGTGGTGAAGGGCCCAGTCACTACTTCTGGAGTTGATTTATAGGGCCTATGTAGACTTTGCAGGGCATGTGTGGTTGCTATGAGAAATCATTCCATATGTGGAGTGCTATTCATCCAAATTTGAGATGGAACAAACCACTGATGGGCCTTTGGCTGCAATTTATGACTACTGCCAGGCCTAATCTAGGTGATGGATTCAATAGTGGTTATTTTATAAGTAAACCAGGTCCTTCTTCAAGTTCCAATGGTGGCATGGGGTAAGTGGTTCAGCCCTGCTTGCTCTGTTGGGACTGTAACAGCAAGAGCATATGCACGTGCAAACCATGCCACTTTAGGCATGAGTGTTTGGTCTGTGGGGGTCAGCATCCCAGCATGTCATGTTTTAGGGCCAGTGGTCAATGAAATATCAGTAAGGACACTGCAGGGAACAAAAAAGGCTAACGGTGGGGGGGGGGCTCCTTTAACAAAGGGACCCAGTATAATTAAGATGTCTGTACTGGAGACCTGGTTACAGGATTATCCAAGAATGACAGATGCATAGTATTTATTAGTCAACTTTATGGAAGGTTTTAAGATACCAGTGTTACGTGAACGTAAGGCCTTTTCGCACAAATCTGGTCGGTATACAGAAGGAAGTTGCAGAAGGTAGGGTTTTGGATCCTTATCAGTGTCGCCCTTGAAGAATCTGTGGGTATCACCACTGGGAGTGGTGTCCAAGTGGAATAGGGAAGAGTATTGGCTCATTCATCATTTGTCTTACCCGGAGGGAGAGTCAGTGAATGATGCCATATTGCAGTAACTTTGCACAGTGCGCTACACCTCTTTTGACAAGGTGGTGCATATAGTCCGCAGATGTGGTATTGGGGTGAAGCTTGCAAAATGTGACATTCAGTCAGCATTTATTATTCTTCTGGTCCACCCACAGGACTTTGATCTTGTAGGCTTCTATTTTCATGGTTTTTACTATATTGATAGGGTACGGCCAATGGGCCGTTCTACTTCATGCACAGCATTTGAGAGCTTTAGTTCAATTTTTGAATGGAAGCTCAGGTGCAAGATAGGTTGCAAGAATACTGCCAATTACTGAGATGTCTACCCTTTTTGGGGTAAGAGCAACACTGGTTCATGCAGATTTATCATAGAACTTTCCAAACAATGGAGCAGGATTTGGGGTTGCCCTTAGCCAAGGAGAAACCAAAGGGCCAGCTACTACACTTACTTTCCTTGGAACAGACTTGGGCACTAGGCAGCAAGCCTCTCACTTGCCTGAGGACAAATTGAGACCCTTGAGACTCGGATGTATCTGCTCATAAAAACAGAAAAGTATCTTTGGAAGAACTACAGGAGATTGTAAGTAATTTAAATTTTGCGTGCAGTGTAATTGCCCTGGGCCATGCATTTCTGCATAGATCATGTGATGCGATGAAAGGTCTGCACTGCCCCTTTTTAGCGAACCCGGGTTACCAAGGATTTATGGCAGAATTTGCAAATTTGGAATCAGCTCCTTGCTGATTTCAATGGGATGTCCTTTGGGGAACCAAGATGAACCTTAGGGCTAAATTTCAGGTTCATACTGATGCAGCACACTTCATAGGTTTGGGATTTGTTTTAGGGGAAGATGGTGCACAGAGATGTGGCCTGTAGAATGGCACCAGCAAGGTATTAAATGTGACCTCACATTCTTGGAATTTCCTGATTGTATGTATCCTTTGGCTGAGGGCTCATGAATGGGCTAATTCGGCAGTACGCTTCTGGTGAGACACTTAAGTGGTTGTTTTTATAATAAACAACCCTACATCACTATCAGAACGTGTTATGGCATGCCTTTATTGCGTGTGTGCCTTTATTTTGAAAGCTTTGAAATTTAATGTTTGATCCAGGCAAGGCATATTCTTGGCCTGGATAACAGTTTGGCGGATGCCCTATTGCACCAACAGATCACTTGATTCAGGGAGTTAGATCCAGGAGCCAGGGAATTTTCAGAGACGCTGCCCATGAAGCCTGGCAAATTGGCATGATGATGCGGAAAGAGCAATAGACTTCGCACTGGCCCTGAGGATGCGGAAAGGGTACCTGGCAGTGAGCACGGAGTTCCAGACATTCAGAACATTAGTCGGCTTGAAACTGGTCAGGCCCTAAAGTTGCATTGCATTGGCAGGATGTCAGGATAGTGGACAAGACAATTTTGCTTCATATTGCCGATCCAAGGCTTATCACAGGTATATCAGGACACTCCCTCACATCTAGGCAGCTGCCTGGCTCTGTTTTGTCATTGCAGGTCCAGTGATAATGATGAAGAGGCGACACATCATGATTATTGGCCATAGTTATGTTCTGGCCAGATCGATAGGCAGCTAGAATTGCTGCATTCAGACTGTATCCTCTACATATGTTGATAATGCATTTGGGTGGTAATGATCCAGCCAGATAATGCAGAAAGACTTTCATCTTGGATGTAATATGTGATCGAAGATGGCTGAGGGCAGCGTGCCCTGCTACGTGCAACTTATGGTCTACAACCATGCATGCAGGGATGGCAGCAGTGCTGTCCTGCTTTAAGCATTTTATGGTCCTACAACCATCTCACAGTGTACGTGGGTAGAGGCAAACTGTGTTCAACTGTTTAACACAGCACAGAGACATGTTAACAGGGCATATGCAGAGATGTTTGCAATGGCCTTGGATCGGTGTTTGGTCACCAAGAGATCCACATGGATAGGTCTGAGCTCTTTCAGGTGATGGCGTAAACCTCTCAGATAGAGGCTCGGACATCTTTCTTCAAGTCAGTCAAGGAGGGCCTCCTTTTGGAGCTTAGGAAGCTGAATGGTGGGCATGGGACTTAGCTTAGCTAGTCCCTATGTTGTGTCGGGTAGTGTGAATAGAACACGTTTCGGCGAGTCCCCTCACAAACACAGGTAAAGTATAGCTCATCTGATCTCCCAGAGCTGCAGATTGTGTGATCACATTTCTTGGGGAGGAAGATCCAGTGGGGCTGCTCCCAGACCAACAGCCAACAATGAGGAGGGGGCCAGAGGTCCGGGGGTGATCAAATTGGGGCCAGCCGGGTTCTCACTGTCTTCACGACCACAGGTATTTGGGGCTCGGGATTCTTCCATTATTTGGTAGGGGTCCGTTGAGACCCCTCTGCAGAACCTGATTCCGCACTACCACAGGACCCCCCCCCAATGACTGAGGGCATTAATGAATAATTAATAAAGTGTGGCCCATGTTTATTCCATAATAATTGTCTCGTGTCTTTATTCCGAGGTAGGGGGCTAATAAGGTCAGGTTTGTCCATGAGGCTTATGCTACGCACCTCTGAGGCCTAAAGGACCTACCTCAAGGTGGTAGTTCTGCGCTCACAGTGACTCCTTGTACAAACCTCATACTCTCTTTAGGGAGGGTTGAGTGTTACACCTTATGCCAAGCCAAGTAGAGTTTTTGAGGTAGGTGAGATGATCAAGAAGTAACGGCAGCAAGATAAATATCCAATCCAAGTTTTCAAATCACAGTCTGGATTTCTGAATCACAATTCAGAATTGGAGTCCAGATTGAATCACAACAGGCACACATCAACCTGAACTGAACTGTGGCCAGCTGCAGATTTTTAAAGAAGTTGCACAGACTCAGGGATATAAGGAAGATGTCTTGCCATTTAGCACCAGCATCTAAACTGTGCATATGTGTTGGGCTTTATGTCTTAACACAAACATTTAAACTTTTCTAGGTAGCTTTTTGGCAACTTGGGGAATTCCTTTAGAATTGGTGTCATATGTTCTGCACTGATTGTTACATTTAGTTACCCTGACCTTCAGGTGACTCCTGCTGTAACCTGAACAGTCACAGTGAAATCTGGAGATGTTGTTCCATCATAGCACATAGCTCCAATTCTTAGTTTTTGATTATTCAGGTGAATTTTAAAAAAACCATCCGCCAACCCAGGACAATACTCTTGAAAATGATACTACCAGCCCAGAGCTATAGTTCAAGAACTATGTCAAGAAGAGAAACCTTGGGAAAAGATTTTGTTTGTAATACTGAGTGTTATCTTATGGAAAAAACTGGAGAAATAGCAAAGCAAAGCAGTGCTACACCAACGTAACAAAGATAGCTTAGCAGAAAGCTGTGTTTTAAAAATAAGACACTGCATAATGTAACTCAAGAGTGATATACTGTATTTTCCTGTGTATAAGACATTACTTTTTCCTAAAATCATTACACTAAAAAGCAATGAGGGGTGTCTTTTACATGGAAGTAAGCTGAGATAGCTGAGGAGAGAACAAAACGACCATACCTTGCCTCTGTAGAAACAATAAAAACTTCATACTTCAGTAAACAGGCTTCCTTCAGTCATGAGGCTTAGCTTCCCACAGTCAGGAGGCTTCGCTTCCTCCAATAATGAGCCTTACGGAACTGATGTGAGCTGATGCTGAGCAAACCAATTGGAACACATCTTGTTGAAGGTGGAGCCTGTAGGCTCATACATAATATCTGACATTCTGAGCCCAGAGGCTGAATACCCAAAGCTAAGATTTCTTAATTTCGGGGTTAGAAAAGTGGGGGACACATGTTATAAATAGAAAAATACGGTATGAACAGCTGCACTTTTAGGCACAATATCCCTTTTGCTCTTCATTCTGAAATTCTTTCCATTGATCAAGATTGTGAAATAGATCTGGAGACCATACATTCACACCATTTACAAGAGTGGAAGCATCCAGAACAAGGAGAGGGTGGCACTATGGTTCCTTGGAGTTCTTTAGACTGCAAGTTTCACAGGCCCTCATCACTGGCTATGCTGGTGAGATCTAAAGCCAAAATCTCTTGCAGGGCCACCCCACATCAGCAACACTGAAAGGATGAAAGAGAAGATTAAATGTCACTGCAATTTGTCTTGGTCTGCATTTAACATGGGGGTATATTGGCAATTTAATTCAGCATAATGACCCAGTATGTTGAGTATATTTTGTGTTCTGCCAGTGTAGCCCATCACCAACATTAAGTGTCATAATTCATTGTGTCCTGAAAATCAAGTCTTGCAAATAGCAGGTAACACTGGTATGACTTGGACTTAGACAATGAAGAAGCTACACAGTTCCCCAGTGCCCAGGGATATATTTCCATAGACAACAAGCCCTTCTGTAAAGAAAAGAGTATGCTCCCCACAGTTGGCTTTTAAAAGCCAACTAAAAACATGGATGTACATCCAGGCCTTCCCTCCTGTCAACACTTGACTCTCTTTTCTTTCTCGCTATTTATTATTTATTATATTTTTGCACTGTATTTGCTACTGATTGTATTGTAATGTTCCTGTGCTATTTTTTAATGTATATATGTCATATTGGAAGCCGCCCAGAGTGGTAGAATATACCAGATGGGCGGGATATAAATCGAAATAAATAAATAAATAAATAAATAAATAAAAATCAATCAATCAATCAATCAATAAATCCCATGAGCACTGAAATTCTTTTAGAAAGGATCTGAAAATGATGAGACATGCCTTTTCTCCTGGAATTATCATTCTTATTTAATGGTAGAAGAGGTAGCCATGTTAGTCTGTGCAGAGGTTTACATGTAAAAACAAAAAATAAAATAAAAGAACATATAAAAATGACGAAAGTGTGACTTAAAGACTAACTTATATTTTAATATGAGATTTCGTGGACAAGGTCAATTCCTTGGTGGTCTGATGTCCTTTACTCACACATTCGCAGAGACAATTTTTATAACTTAGATTGAGTTAAACACAGATATATGTTTCCTAAAATAACCTTCATGGCATAGCAAATCTATTCGGCATAAGAATAAGGATGGATGGAGTGTTATCTCAGCTGAAAGATTATTATAAATGGATGGGCAGAGGACCATCTGTAGTGGAATTAGATAGATATGAAATACCTACAAATAGTTATTATCTTAACAATGCTCATTAACAAACAGTAGATGGTAAAAGAACATCATTCCACTGATGAGCTGATTAATATGTATACTGTGATAAATGGTGGCATGGTAACAATCTTGCATACACTAACACTTGGTTTCAGTGAGAGGAAGGGGGTTTCACAGCCTAACACAATTGTGCGTTGACACCAAACTATTAACAAAGAGCTTTTTTTCTCCCTGAGCTTGATGCAAGCCCCCACCCCCTCTTCCTGGGATTTTGGGGGTTTTTTTTAAAAAAAATTATTTTTGGCTTCTACTATTTGTTTGCTTTCTCTCTTCCTTTCAAACAGTGCAGACATGTTTCTCTCTGTTTCCTGACATTTGGGCTCTGAGGTTACATGAATTTCTCCCTCTTTCAGATAGTTGAGAGACCCTGCCCATCCCTTTTATCCTTTTACTCTTCTAACTGTAACTGGAGAAAAGCTACTTGCACAGTGATTTTTATACGCAAATTTTAACAATTCTCCTTTACATTCCCCCTGTGCAGCAGCTGTTTGTGGTGGGTTTTTTTGTACTCTGTGCTCTGCTAACTAAAAGGAATTAACCAAAATTCAAGCCTAAGAAAAATGTGCTACATTAGAAGGTGCTATGTATGTGCACAGTCTTTAGACTAATATCTAAATACAGACTGAACCTGGGCTATTTGCCTCTCTATAAGCTGTTAAATCCAGCATTGTGAGTTTTAAATTATCATAGGTAACAGAGGATGTGAACACATATTTCTAGTCTTGGCACATTCAAAGTCCATGATGTTGAAAAGGATAATACCTTAAGAAAGCCAAAAAGAATGAATGTACAGAACCGGGCTTTTTTGGTTATGGCCCCATCCCTCTGTAACAAAATTTGAACAGTTTGCCAGGCACCTTACCTCTCACTTTTTAAGAAATTAGTTTTTTTTAAAAGAATTATTTAAAACTGCTTTTTATTAGTGCTTGTTATGTGAGATTCTCCAAGTTGTTTCCATTTATTTAAAATAGGTTTAGAGTGGTTTTTATCAATTTTATGATATCTATTTGTATGATATATTGTATTATTTTTAATGTGATTTAGTATGACTATGTTGTGAACCATCAAGAAAGGGCTTGCAGCACTGTGGGACAGGATAAAAGTTCAAACATCAAACAAACTAACTAACTAACAAAAACATGTAATGAAAAGTGAAGGAAAAGAACTGAAAGTATCAGTACCTCATAAGGAAGTGGCTTACAAGGAAGGTGCCAAAGGAGAAGACTGACTGCTTCATACCCAGTGAAGTCAAGATTTCTCCTACATGCTCTAATTGGTGAGATTCTCTGAGTGAAGTTAATGGGCTGCAGAGCCATGACTATCAATTCTGTTACTCACAGAGAGCAGCACATCATCTGAAGCATAAGCCCTTTCCACAATATGCATTTGGTAACAGCACAGCCTCTGAGAGTTTGACTTAGTAGCAGAATGGTCTCTGACAGTTTGGGGGCATACATACACTGTACAACTCAATCCCATTTTCTCTTTTGAAAAATCTGTTCTCCTAACGAGGAGCACAAACCAATCAACTACAGGGATTTTCTCCTAAAACCCAATCCATCCAAGCTGCAAATCTGAGATCTTGACAGTGAATGGGCAGGCAGATGTACAAATGCATGGAGCTCTGCAACTAAATCATTTTCTAAACAAAGCATGCCTTATTTCAACAGGAATGGCAACAGAAACATGGAGGCAGCCAAGGCTATAAAGCAGAAAGAGACCAGGGGAATAGAGTGAGACCATTGGCATTTGTTATAGCCTCACATCTGCTTTGTTGTTGTTAAAACCAAATTGATAGACAACCATACAGAGCTGAAAAATAAAATAGAAGTAGTGTGCCAGTATAAAAATATGAGAAAGAGATCAAGAGATGTCTGGAGGCACCAATCATACAGAAAGAGTACACAGATAGCAAAGCTCTCACTCTTCATGTGTAGAAGGGTGACAACACTGGGGATGGAGGGTGACAGGTCTAGAAAATACCCTTCTAGTCAATATGCATTGACTACATATTTATGTCTGGATGCAAATTTTCCTGGTGGGTGAACTCATAATGATGATTACTCACTCAAGTCTACACAGAAATTTCTGTTCAGGTATGGACTAGACATAACAACTGTCAGGTTGATATACAGTTGGCTACAGAATCATGCTCAGAGGGTGATGATTAATAGTTCCTTCTCCAACTGGGAGGAGGTAACAAGGGGAGGGTACCTCAGAACTCATTCCTGGGCCTTGTGCTTTACAACATTTTTCTTAATGATCTGGATCATGGGATACATGGGATGCTAATCAAATTTGTGGATGACACAAAATTGGGTGGAATGGCAAGAACCCTAGAATTCAAAATGATCTAAATAGGTTTGAGCACTGGGCTGAAAACAAAATAATGATATTCAACAGGTATAAATGCAAAATACTGCACCTACGTAGGAAAAAGAAACCAAACACAAACTTACAAGATAGGAGATACTTGGCTCAGCAATACTGCAAGCGAAAAAGGTTTTGGAGTCGTTGTAGATCACAAGCTGAATATGAGCCAACAGTGTGATGTGGCTACAAAAAGGAAAATGCTACTTTAGGCTGAATTAACAGAAATATAGTCTCCAAATCCTGTGAGGTACTTGTCCCTCTCTATTCAGCATTGGTTAGGCCTCATATTGAGTTCTAGTTCCAGTTCTGGATATCACACTTCAAATAAGATGCTGACAAACTGAAACAAGTTCAGACGAGGGCAAGAAGAGGGGTGAAAACCAAGTCTTGTAAGGAAAGACTGAAAGAACTGGGCATGTTTAGCCTTTTAAAAAGAAGACTGTGGAGAGATATGACAGCTTTTGAAATATTTAAAAGAGGAGGGGCGGGATATGTTCTCAGTCATCCTGGAGTGCAGGACATGTAACAATGGGCTCAAGTTACAGGAAGCCAGATTTGGCTGAATATCAGGAAAAACATCCTGACTGTTAGAGCAGTATGGCAGTGGAACCAATTACTTCAAGAGGTGGTGAGTGCTCCAACACTGGAGGCATTCAAGAAAAAAGTTGACAACCACCTGGCAGGTATTCTTTGATTTGTATTCCTGCACTGAGTAGGGGTTGGACTCGATGACCTTTTAGGCCCCTTCCAACATCTTGATTCTGTGATTCAGTGAGCACACAGAGGTTGTGCCTTTGCCCAGAGGAAAGAGGCGAGACACAGGTTGTTGGGTTAAAACTTGGGCCACCACTTTATTAACTATTTAAACTAAATTCCCCATCTACAAGGGGGCCTAAGGTACTGCGATACTTCTCCAAATCCGGTGTAGCCTTTACATCCGAACCATCCTAGAGCAAGTTGAGTTTCCTATTTCTGAATCGTGCTGTCATCTGTACATCATGTCTTCAGGAGCCCAGTGATAGGGGCACCTTCCACTGCGCCAGTCCACTGAGTCTCATGACCCTAGGTGAAGTGCTGCCCGGGAGGTCCCTTTCTGAAAACCACCTCTCCTCAGAGGATGTATTAGCTCCACCTGACAGGGAATTGAAATATTTTGCACCATATGTCTTCCATGAACTCACCCCGACTGTTCCCCTTGCACTACCCACCATGGCATTGCCTGTTCTCTGAGCTAAGTCATTTCCTCCCAGGTGAACAACCAATATATCAGGGGGCACCTCACTAATAGTCTGGAACACCAGGTCAAAGGGCTTGTCCCAGAGCATACCCCTCCTTCCCTTCCATTCCATTGTGGCCTAAAGTATGTCCCCAACCAGTCCGCAGAGCATACTTCACCGGCCAATGTATATAACTGTGGCCATACAAAACAACTCACAACTGGGTGGTAACCGCCTTGAAGCCTGAAAGAGAAAATAAACACCAACATCTATTGTGTGAGAGAACATATATAAGTCCTGAACCTGTGTGAGGACCACCTTCCTACTTTCTTTATCTGCTCTTCCCCATATCCTAAAGCTGCTGCTGTGGATGCTGCGCCTATTCTTAAAGAGTGGGTGCCAGATTTCCACCCTACAATGACCTTTTTCTGGTTGTAAGTCAAAGCACCATTTCCCATAGGAATGCATTGAAATGCAATTAATCCATTCCGGCCAAAGGGGGAAAAGAAAAGAAAAGCAAACAAACTGTGCAAGACCCTTTGGAAATGAAAAAAAAGAAAGCAAAAACCAGACAAACCCTGCAAGACCCATCAGAAATGGGGGAAAAAACAAAAACCAAACAAACCCTGCAAGACCCATTGGAACTTGGAAAAAAACCCAAAAAACAAACAAACCCTGCAAGACCCATCAGAAATTAGAAAAAACAAACAAGTAATCCCTGCAAGACCCATCACATCATAGAAATATAATCCCATGACCCAGCCCAAAACCATGCTGCAAACCCCACCCAAAACAGTTTTTAAAAAGCAGAAAGCAGCACCTTACCAGGCAGTATGAAGCCTCCTCTGATCGCACACTCTCTAACTGCTGGGGTGAAACAACTACAAAGAAGCAGCCTCTTCGCCACCAACAGTTAGCAATTTGAATTCCCCACCTTTTTTCTCTGCCTTTTCCTGGTTGTAACCCGAAGCTCGGGTCACTAGTTGAACCAAAATTTTGTGGCCGGAGCTGGTCGTAACTCAAAATGGTCGTACATTGGGACCTTTGTAAGTCGAGGCACCACTGTATTAACGCAAAAGCCCTTGAAGGTTACGCTTTCACTATGGTCCCAGCATATATCAAAAAACCTGGCAGCCAATTTGCCCAGCATCTCTCTGGTTTCTACCTGTCTGCTTTCCTGCTGGTACAGCTCATCCTAGACAGTTCTGCTCCTCCTCACCATGCTCCTCCATTTGATTATTCGCCACTGCCAGAGGCTCGGGCATCAATATACATGGTCTGGTGGTTGCCACCCACTGATTCCACTGAAGACACTCCTGCTGAAGCAGAACGCTCCTTTTCTAGAAGAGCAATACGTGACAACATTACATCACCCAGTTGCCTCAACTCAGCCATCTTACATGCCTTAGATTCTCTATGTGACCTCCTCGGGGTGGCCAAATTAGCCACATCCTTAGCCATGGCTTTCTTCCTTTCAAGTTCATTCAGCTTTCCCAGTATGACACTCTAATCAGTTTTCAGATGAATAAATTACTGGTGGAAGTCTCATCTTCACACGAAGACATTACTGCTGGAGGTCAGGCTGGGGCCTTATATTTTACAGGCTGCTTGCCTTTTTTGGAACCTCGTCCCTTTTTTCACCCCATGCTGACTAGGTTTTTTTTTCAATAAGTTCCAAATAATTCTGAAGAGATTGCACTCTTCTTCCTAATTATTTATGTATCTATAAAATTTCCCCCTTTTATATGTGTATCTATAAACACTGTGCTACAACTACTAGATAGAGCCCAACAGGGGGTGTAGAAACCAACCCAAATGCTTACTTTTTAAATAAATAAGTAAATAAGTAAATAAGTAAATAAGTAAATAAGTAAATAAGTAAATAAATAAATGTTTTCTTTCTCAATTTTTTAAATTAATATAGTACAAGTTAATTATTTAATTCAATCTATTTAAATTAATCTATTTAATTCTCTTTTCTTTTTTAAAATTTTCTTTTCTTTTCTTTTTAATTTTCAATTTAATATCTCACTGCCCCAACACCATGGAACCAAATTTCAATATTACTGAGAACTGAATTTTTTTAAAAAACCCTCTGCCGTCCTGCTCAGAACTCCATTACAGCTTTTTTTTTAAAAAAAAACATCCACGTTAATCAAGAATAATAACAACAATAATCTAATGCAGAACGCTCCCCCAATCTTCCCCCTTCTCCAAAGAAGAATAAAAACAATGAGGGGGCGTGCCAATGCACGAGCCAAAAATCCACCAGCTCCTCACTCAGCCACATGCAGGGAAAGCAAAACTGCTTTCACTGGAGCAGCGTGGCTTGCCTCTTGCTGAGCCGATGGAAGAAGAGGCCGGGAAAGAGGGATGCCACCTCTTAAAGTCTCTGTCCCTCCTCCCCTCCTTGAGAGCAGTGTCATTACTCTGTGACGCTGTTCTCCGGGCGGGAGGGCAAAGCGTCCCCGTTATGGCAGTTCCACACCTGACAAAGTGATCATTTCTGCACTTCTGGCACAATATTATCTGGAATAGTATGTCGAAGTCAGATTTCATGAACATTATACAGAAATAATCTTTCATATTTGTTTAAATTTTTGCTAAATTATATATATAGAGAGAAAAGAAACTAGAGAGAGAGAGCTAAATTACTATTTAAAGAAAATAGAAAAAGAAAACATGTAATGCCCAATCATCACCAAAGAGACACAATCCACTCCTGGCAGTACCTTTTTTTTGACCAAATACAACATTACTGCGTGGTGCAAGCTTTCATGTTCTCCAATGCTAGGAAGTGTAGGGGAGTACATTAACAACACAGAAAAATGTAAACTACATGTTCTGGCCATGAAATCTCCAATTAACTCAAAATGATGTTTGCAGAATAATGAATCAGCAGAGAACAAAGAAGCTGATAAATGATGATATGCCCGAAAATGATTTTTGTTTTGTTCTATTCTAATATAATAAATAAGTGGGTTCAAATTTTTTTTCCAATTACAAAAAGCAATATACTTGTTTGGACCAATTTTTGTCTCAGCTGTTGTTTGTCTGAAATAATCAGGCAAGCAAGCAAGTAAACAAACAAAAGATTGTACACAGCAATTAACTGAAATATGGAAGCATTGTTCACAAAAGTCTGGAGAAAATGCTGCAGAATGCATACCTTGTTGGTCTCAGGTGGTTTCTGTGTGGATTCTATAGTAAAAGCAAAGCAATGTTGCAGCCGCTGACAAGTCCATGGACTTTGGGCAGCGAGGCTGGCTCTCTGCCCTACACCCCGGATAACACAAGACTGGTTAGTCCCACGAGGCTTGCAGGTAGGAGGGGGGAAAGCCAGGTTACTTAAGGAGCTTTTCCCTTGCACGTTGCCCTCTTCTTTTTTGGGCACCGACGAGAAACAGAGAGCGGTGTGGCTGAAACCTTTTGACTGCATCCGGGAGTTTGCTTGTTCCTCAAAGGAAGGGAGGGTAGCATTGGCTCCCTTCCAGGGTTCTTTTCTTTATTTAATTTTACTAAGTTTTATTGCTGTAAATTCGATTGGTTAAAGTAATTTATAGCGGGAAACCAGTGGTCAGTTGGCACCCGCTGTGCTTTGGTGCAGTCGGAATTTTTTTTAAAAGCCTTTAAACCAAACATCAGTGATTAGTAAAAATACTAGATAAAGTAAGGAAGGGGAGGGGAGGTCTAAACCAGTGGTCATCCGGTATTACTGTCCTTCAGTTTTTTCATTCCCCTGTGCATAGGCTATAGTTCTTGAACACACTATACTTGAATAAAAGAAACAAGATTTACTAGTCATTGTGGGCCCTGGGTTTTGCTTTTGATGCACAGTTGGGCCGACCACCCCCCCCCCACCTTGCTGGAGCAATTCAAACAGCAGCAGCTACCCAGTTTACAAGCTTTGTTCCTGCCATATGCTGTATATATTAATAGCAATGATAAATAAAATAAGAAATAATAAGAGAGAACATACATATAAATTTGAGAAACAAAAGAGAGCAATGTGATGAAAAGGATAGGAAACATATAATCTAAGGATACCTTATTTTAAAAAAGAAAAGAAAAGAAACTAAAAAGAAAAAAAGAAATTAATAATAAAAATGATAAATTAATAAGAATAAAAATAGACAATAATAATAGAAAAAGGTTAAAAAAATAAAGACGAAAAGGGCAAGGTATCTTTATTATAACTCTATACCAGATGAATTAATTAATTAATTTGAATTATTGCATGAATTAATTTGAGGCTATTTAATTGGCTGTGATTTCATTAAGTCAAACAAATAGTTTATTATGAACTAGATACACAGTTGATTATATTAAGCTAATTAATTGATTATTAATTTTAGGTGCCCAGTGCACCTATAATTAGGTGCCTGGCATGCTCTGGTCCATGGGGTAACGAAGAGTTGGATATGACTAAATGACTAAACATCATCATCAACAACAATTAATTGATTAAGACCTTCCTTGTATCAAGTGCACTGCACGCTGTGTCTTAGTAGCTATTAATCGAGGAACATAATCCAAATTATTTGTAGAGGCTACTCAAGTCAGGCATTGAGAACAAATTCTTAAAGCCCTGCCTAGTCTCAAGTACAAAAGCTGTGTGGTGCTAAAAATAATTAATTAAAGGACACAGGGCATTGGAAGGGAACACTACTTGGAAGTATTTCCTATTTCATACCCAGGCAGTGTTGCGTCTTGCACCCAGATCACACGAGTTGTTGTTACATTTGATAAGACTAGTAAACTAGTAGGAAACCTCGGTTCACAATGACATTGAGGAAAAGGCAAAGCAACAAGAAGGGGAAACAGCCAGCCAAGAAAAGGCCAGCTCCCCAAGTGTCTCCTCCCCAATCCTCTCCAGATGAGGAATCTTGGCCAGTATGGCAAGAACTTCAGGAGAAAACCTCGTCATTAGAGGCAGAGCAAATGTCTAAACAGGCCTCTCAACCAAGCGAGTCTCGGCCATATAGATCGGCTAGGGACACCAAAAGCCATTGTAGGACCAGGTTGAAAGCAATAGCACAAGACCTAATGGATAGGTTTGCTGTCCTTGACTCCGAACAGCTCCCAGAAGTGATGGCCAGGTGAGAGGCAGCCGGGACCTCATCAACCCTAAGGTCACAGAACACAGAAAAGGGGAGAAGGTCACTGTGACGGTAGCGGTGATGTCATCTGCCTGTCACTGCTGTAGCTAGGGTTTATCTGCCTATAGCAGGATGGGAGGTGGGACTTCAGAGGGTGGAGCCATGGTATTTAAGGGGGGAGTGAATGAGGTGTGAGTCAGATAGGGTTTAGATAGGGACTTGTTTAGGGTCTGGTTAGGGACTTAGGGAGTTAGGGCTTATACCCGTCGTGTAGTACTGTGCTATATTTTGAGAGAAGGTCTGAAAGAGAGTGTGTGTGTGATACTTTATATTGATTGCCTTATTATTTCATTGATACCGTGATTTACCATTTCTTCTGTTATTCTAAATAAACACAATTTTTATTTTAAAAGTCATTTATTTGCCTGAAGAGTCTCAGTTGAAGGAATGGTTGGTGGCAGTGTGAACAAAGTGTGTGTATGTAAGAGTGACGTGACACCTCCTTTGTGACGTGAGAGGAGGCTGTCACAGTCATCAACCCCAGTGACATCTGAACCAGCAACTACTTGCCAAGAGGGACAGGACGAGGTGGAAGAGGTCAGGTTTGACAAGCCTTATCCAGTGCGTGGACATGGTATGGTCACGACTTCAACTAGTGAGTCATTCGCTGCACCAGGCACCTATACAATTCTCCCTATATGGCCATGGGCCGATGGAGGTCCATATAACCACATTATACACTCCTTACAACTCACAGAGTACAGGGCTAGTTAACACTGCTTGGCCATATGCTATTCCTCATTTTAGTGGCTGGGGGATGCTTTATGCTCCTCCCCCCCACCTGCACAACCAGGTAACTTGGCTAATGCAGGGGTTTGGCCATATCAATTTGTGCCTAACACAGGATACAAGACCGTTCCTTTAAGTGTCTTGCATATGGAGACTACTCCACACCCCTGGGAGATCACCTAACCCTGGCTACAAAAGAAAAATTGGTAGAGGTTAATATTTAGACATATTCAACCTCCTTAACAGAAAAGAAAGAATTAGGTAAAGAAGATGAGAAGGAAAAGGAAAAGCGCAGAAGCACGAAGATGAATAGAACATGGGCCAATTGGCTTTCCGGGTCTCTTGTCTATGCAGGAGACATAGTTGAGGCGCAGCCCTGGAGGGCTCAAGCCCTCTACCAATATTTTGACATAATATAGATCCTACGTGGATTTTGAAGGGCAAGCATGGCTTCAACACGACCAAGTGTTCACTACGCAGGGCACTATACACACAAATATTCAATGTGAAGAACCCCTGCCAAGTTTGTAGCTTCAACACATGAACCCTGCTAGGCCTAACATGGATGATAGTTTTGATAGTGGTCATTCAAATAGGAAAGTTGCCACTACTCAGATTCCTGACCTGCTGTGGGACAGGCGGTTCAACCCCACACACCTTGCCATTAGAATAGTTCCAAGGGCTTTTTTACAATGATGCCGTGTAGATTTAGACATGAGTGCATTACGGTGGAGGTCAGCACCCAAATTCATCTTGCTTCAAAACTGGAGCCCAGCGCCAGAGCAAGGGTGCAGGAGGCAGCAAAAGCCTAACAGGGGTGGGGGTATCCCTGTAAATGTGACCAAGCCCAATTCAGGTTGGGGTTTGTAAAGAATGGTTAAGGATATACCCCTGTAAAGAGGAGGCCAATTACTTGTTAGACGACAAGTGGCAACAGAACGGCATTAACAGAGATTCACATTCTTAGAATTCTCCCAATACTGGGTGCACTTTAGATATGGGCCAAAAATAGTCAGATCTGGTAATACAATTTAGCATGACAATCAAGAATGGTCATTTGACCAGATAGGCAGGATATAAATACAATAAAATAAATAAATAAATAAATAAATAAATAAATAAATAAATAAATAAATAAATAAATAAATAAATAAATAAATAAATAAATAAATAAATAAGTGGTTGTTTCCATTATAAACAACATTACGTAACATTCAGAATGGGTCATGACATTGGTTAGAGTATTTACATTTGTGCACTGCAGCTTAACATATTAGAGAGTATAAAATGTAGAGAGTATAAGATAAGATTAAATGAATGGAATATATTGTAATAAATCACTCTGGTTGCAATGGATGGAAAAGTAGAAAAAATACAATAAAAACATTAAAAAACATATTAGAGAGTGCATGTACCAGTTCTAGAAGTTGGTTGGCCAATTCATTGTTGCGCCAACAGATTGAGCTGCTCTTGGAGCCAGGCCCTGGAGCCAGGGAGTTCCTGCAGCCTCTGCACCCAGAGGTCTGATAAATTGGTGTGAAGGTGCATCAGGAGCAATAGGTTTGGACCTGGCACCAATGTCAAGTAAGGGTTATTCGGCTGTGAGGATAGAGTTTCAACAATTTAAGAAAATGGTCAGCCTGGAGCCGGATTGGTCGGCACCGGTAGAACATTTACAGCAAGCTGTGATACATTAAAGCAGAAAGGGTTTGGCACATGGAATTATTTGGGGAAGGTGATCAGCACTGACCTTTTCTTGGAAAATTAATGTTTCAGCGATTACTCAGGAGATTATAGCACAAGGAAACAATAAATGGAAAGTCCAAATAGAGGGGTAGAGTAAAAGATACCAGGGCTCCATATCACCTCCATTATTAGAGCACATCTGTAAACACTGGGTGCTCTTATGCAGGGAGGTATCCAAAAGGGTCCTACGTGAGTCAGTGTCATTAATGATGTTTGCTGAGGCTCTTAGAATTAACAAAATGGTTATGACAGGAAATGACAAGGCAAATCCAGGCCAGGAATGGTAGGTTGCTAAGGTTGAAGAAGGGAATGGTGTAAATACTTTTTTTGCGTTCCAAGGCCGATCATCTAGGCAAAGGTTCTCATATCACTTAGGGTGGTATAGTTATAAGCAGCTTCTGCCCTGTGAAAGCCTCACAGCCATAGTTAAGAGTTTAGAACAGGATCCCGGTTTTTATGTCACCTTCACAAAATATCAGTGCTGAACATTAACCAAATTATCATTAGATAGAGTGGATATCCAAGGCAGGAGTTTTGGCCCACATTCATTTAGGATGGGCGCAGCCTCCACTGTTGCAACTTTGGGTCTAACCCAAGTAAAGATCAAGCGTCTAGGCTGGTGGTCATCTTCCAGTTATCGCAGATATTTAAGAACAATACCTAATGTGTAGGCAAGGGCCTAGTCTGATTAAGTCTCCACAGGCCCCATTGTGTCGGTGAGACGGAGGCATACTATGATTATCGGCTACAGATAGGTATACCGGACAGAGCATTATGCAACTTCTTCCCCATGGGGAGTGACCAGGTTTCGAGACAGTACACATCACTTGGAGAAGGCTGTGTGGCATATGGCACAGCCAGTTTTGCAGGGCAAAGGCCCTGGGCCAGTTTCCAATTGATGTGTTGGGTACACTTTGGCAGCAATGTTGGCCAGGTATCCTGGAAAAGCGCCGATTCTGAATGTCGCACGTGACCTGAATGGTTGAGGGCCATGCACACGGACATGTGTATCAAGTGGTTCACAATCATACTTCATTTGGTGTGGAGAGATGGTAGGTTTTTTCCCTCAATGTTAACACAGCACACAGGGGTGTTAACTGTGAGGCCTGCAGGCAGTCTGCAGTGGCCTGGATCAGTGAAAGTCACAAGAGGATCCAATTGGATAGGCCTGAGTGTTCCTCAAGGTTAACACGGCACACAGGGGTATTAACCGTGAGGGCTGCAGTGCGGTCTGCAGCTGCCTGGATCGGTGAGCATCACCAGAGGATCCAGCTGGATAGCCCTAAAAACATCCCTGTGGGGGAGCAAGCTGGTGCTTGGAGCCCATATGCATATCACATGGAAAGGAATATGCAGTATGCAGTGGAATCAGTTATGCAGGCTGACGGCCTCTGACCATTCTCCACCAGATGTTCTGTTGGTACATCTTGGTGGCAAGGATTTGCCCAAGCTTACTGGCAAGACATTGATCCTGGACATTATTCGTGACCTTAAATGGTTGAATGCCGGGTATCCTGCTATGCGGATAGTGTGGTCCACGATCATTCCTCGTTTGGCCTGGTAAGGCACCAGGATCCTCATTGACGTTAACATAGCTCGGTGTGGCTTTAACCGAGAGGTACACAGAGCTGTCTGCAACGGCCTTGGATCAGTGATAGGTCACAAAAGGATCCAAATGGAGAGGCCTGAATTTTTCAGGAAAGATGGTGTCCACCTTTTTGACTTAGGTTTGGATGTCTTCTTGGAGGACAGCAAAGGGGACCTACTTGTTGAGCTTGAACAACTTGGTGGTGGGCATGGGACATAGCATGGCTAGTCCCTATGCTGTAGCGGGTAGTGTGGAAAAAAACACAGGTATTTTTGGTGTTTCCCAATGTAATATCAGGTAAGCCAAGAGCGCATCCGACCTCCCAGCATTGCGGATCATGCAATTACAGTGCCTGTGGTGGGAGGATGCGCTGGTGCACGTCCGAACCAACAAGATGGCTTGAGGTCTTATTAGTGGCTGGCCAGGTTCCTGCTGTCTTTAAGACCACTGGAATCTGGATCCGGGGACTTGTCCGTTTATTGATCAAGGGGTAGAGTGGTCTGGTAGTCCAGATAGGCGGGGTATAAATAAATAAATAAATAAATAAATAAATAAATAAATAAATAAATAAATAAATAAATAAATAAATACCCCTGCCATTTACCTGTTTCCACACTACAGCAGTCCCCCTCCTTTGCCAATGGATGGCAAATTTGAATTTGGATTTAAATCAATAAAGTGTGGCCCATATTTATTCCAGATCATTCTCTCACGTCTTTATTCTGGAGCTGGGAGGGCAAAGTGTGCTGCTTATATACCACCCGTAGCACTTCAACCACTCTCTGGGCAGTTTACAAGTTAATTATGCAGGCTACACATAGCCCCCCCAGCAACCTGGGTACTCATTTTACTGACATCAGAATAAAGAAGGCTGAGTCAATCTGGAGCCGGCTACCTGGGATTGAACCCCAGGTCATGAGCACAGTTTTGGCTGCAGTACAGCAGTTTAACCACTGCGCCACGAGGCTCATCAAATAGTAAAATTTGATTTTTGGGGAACTGACATATCACATCTTGGTGTATGAGAGTTAAAGCACTACATTAGCTTCTCCAGGATGAGGACACAGTCCCCCTACTGGAAGGGGAGACAGGACAGTTATTGAATACAGACTTCCCGGGTCCTTGGAACATTCAGGGGTATAATCCCTTCAAAGTTGAAGAATGGAAGCCCCCATCTAACCAGTTGTTGGAAGGAGGAAATGGTTGGACTGCTTTTGTTGATGCGGATTACTTGTTAAACAAACCAATAAATGTTACCCCGACTTCCAAACCGATTAAGTCTGCTGATTTATTTGAAGAAAATCAAGAGCCCAACACTGAACCCTCACAGAAAGGAAATGGAAATCATGCTGCACTGAAAGATATGAACACAAACACCTTGGAATCCATGGCCAAAAATCTGTGACCCTTTAGCTTCACATTAAGGATGCCAAAATCTTCTGCCTTTCAATGGGATGAAAAGAACATTTATGAATAAACCTTAGATTTTTAAATGTCATCATACTGCTGGGACCTGCATTTGCACTCCCAATTCGAGCATCAGGAACTGTCTAATAAAATTATAGTAATTTAATGTGGCATAGAGTAATGTTAATAAAGTGCACATCAGCCAATTATGGTGATTAACTTAAATTCCAGAAAAGTTGTATCATTAAAGAGAGAGCATAATACCTTGTGTAATTGGTTCTCACTCTCTTATAAAAATTATCTTTAAAAACACACAGACTTACATTAAAATGAAAGGCTCCGTTAAATGGATGCAAAAAGCGAAGAAAAGCTTTCACTTTCAAGTACATCCCTTGAAGAGCTAATTTCCTAAAAATAACAAAAAAAAAATCCTTGCTCCCACCAGCTAAAATTAATGAATATGTACAATGTGAATTTGGATCTCTCCCCCCCCCACCTGCCATTTTCTCTTGATTCCTTTGGCTTTTCTTCCTTTTCCTTGAGCAAAGTCAGTTTAGACCTGATTATTTAAGAAAGCCATTCAATTTTAAAGAGTTTCTTGCCCCTGCAGTGAACTTATTTATCAGAACAGAATGATGAGTCAGTGCATTAATCCTGAACCTCTCTGGAATTGGACTTTCTTCTTAATGTTTTGTACTGTCAACAGATTTTCTTTGTCATCATGGGAAACAGACTAGCTCTAGATTGCCAGGGCAAAAATTGTTGATGTCCCCTAATCTGCGTGAAACCAATTAACTATTGGTTTTAAATGGCTTGTTTGTAGGATGGTTTTCTTGAGACCTTGACACAGCTTGCAAAGTTGCCTCTTAGAATTACAAGTGTCAGAATCCTGCAGTGTCCATATTGTCTGCTGGGAATGCTTTGAGTTGTTGTGCAAAACGTTTTGGAACAAGCACAGCTTAAGCATCTAGCAAGAAGGATTTTGGAACTGTTGTAGATCACAAGCCGAATATGAGCCAACAGTGTGATATGCCTGCAAAAATTCAAATCCTAGTTTAGGCTATATTGACAAAAGTATAGCCTTAAATTCCACGAGGTACTAGTCCTCCTGTATTTGGCACCCGTTCAGCCTCATCTTGAGTATTGTGTCCAGTTCTGGACACAACACTTTAAGAAGGATGACAACAACTGGAACAAGTTTAGATGAGGTCGACGAGAATGATCAGGGAATAGGAAACAAAGCCCTATGAGGAAAAACTGAAAGAACTGGACATATTTAGCATCAAGAAAAGAAGACTGAGAGGAAATATGATAGCACTTTTCAAATACTTAAAAAGCTGTCCTACAGAGGGAGGGCAGGAATAGTTCTCGATCATCCCAGAGTACAGCACATATAATAATGGGCTCAAATTACAGGAAGCCAGATTTAGACTGAATATCAGGAAAAATGTCTTCATTGTTAGAGCAGTATGACAATGGAATCAGTTACCTTGAGAAGTGTTGATCACTCCAATGCTGGGTTCTTAAATTCAGACGCTTTTCTATTTTTTGCTCCACAAGTGGAGCAAATGCTCACAAATGCTATTATGCATACACATACGGAATACAAGTTATTTCATGCAATGAAGACACAGGCTTGTGTTATGTAAACTAATATGGCATGCCATATTTAGAAGAATATAGGCAAAGGTAAAGGTTCCCCTTGACAATTTTTGTCCAGTCGTGTTTGACTCTAGGGGCCGGTGCTCATCCCCGTTTCCAAGCCATAGCGCCAGCGTTTTGTCCAAAGACAATCTTCCGTGGTCACATGGCCAGTGCAACTTAGACACGGAACGCTGTTACCTTCCCACCGAGGTGGTCCCTATTTATCTACTTGCGTTTGCATGCTTTCGAACCGCTAGGTTGGCGGGAACTGGGAAAAATGACGGGCGCTCACTCCGTCGGGTGGATTTGAACTTACAGCTGCAGATCTACAGATCTTACAGCACAGAGGTTTCTGCGGTTTAACCTGCATGCCACCACGTCCCCTTTAGAAGAATATATGTGACCATATATATGTGGCCCTCCCTTCCTCCAGCTACAAGCTCCCACTACCATGGCCACCAGAAGAAAAGGGCTGATCAGTCTTTCTGTAGTGTTTAAACCCAGTTCTGTGAATTGCTGAACTGAGTTTTCATTGAACTTTGCAATCAAGAATCTAGTGTCTCAATTTGCTTTTCTCCTCTTCCTTCCTGATCCTTTCTACTTTTGTGCCATATCTTTTCAGTTACAAGCCTACTGGCAGGTACTGTATCATCCCTGACATTGGTAAGCTGCAAAGAGAGGGGTAAAAATGCAGCAAATAAATAAATAAATAAATAAATAAATAAATAAATAAATAAATAAATAAATAAATAAATAAATAAATAAATAAATAAATACATACATACATACATACATACATACATACATACATACATACATACATACATACATACATACATACATACATACATACATTTGCTGTATGATAAAAACATTAAGTGTAATGGTTGTTGTAAATTTTCCGGGCTGTTAAGTGTAATGTTCGTAAATCCCACCAGTTGTTGGACTCTGCCTCAATCCACATATAGCAAATTAGTTTGTGTCTGTGAAGATTCTCAGTCATCCAGATGAGGTTATCTGGAAGCTGAGTCATGGCAACTGGACTTCCTTATTAGGCTGGAGCATTCTCCTCTTCAGTGTGAGGAGAGTTGGTACAAGATCCCTGATATATCCTCCATGTTGGTTTCACTTCCCTCTTGTCTAAATAGGCTCATTAGAAGGACAAAGGACTAGGAGTGAGGGATAATCCCACTTCTGCTGTGATTCTCCACCCATTATCATGGGTCATTAACAGTCCTTAACAGTGGTCTTTCTGGTGTGTGTGGTCCTGATCTTTCTGGGGATGGATGAAAGGGCAGCATGATAAATGGGAGACGATTGTATCTAAGACCTCCACCCCTGTTGAGTGAGGGATTTCTATATGCACATGTATGACCTCCCTGACCCCTCTCTCAAAACACCTTGACATATTTAACAGGAAGGACAGCAAAGGAGTGTGCAATGGCTCAGGATCACAATCAGCAGTGTACCTTCATTTGAAGGACAAAGGATATTCATTTGATGACCAAGATGTACACATTTCGGACTGGTAAGATAGGTAGTTTGAGAGAGAAGTTCAAGCTCCTCACAGGAGTACTGGCAAGATCAATATAGAATTACTTAACTAAAACTGCCTATACCGAACTGAACAGAAAGGGAACTTTGATAAGTCAAGAGGCATGAAAGATCAGCTGCTTATTGATATGTAAATTGATACTGAAGAATGCAAAAAGACAAAAAGCAAATCTTAACATTGCCTGGATAGACTATAAAAAGGCATTTAACTCAATGCCACACAGCAGTCAATGTTTTTATTATACTGTCTATGCCTGATGTTTCTGAACAATAACAACAACAACTCCTCTTCAAAACAACAGGCACAGTCAATCAAAACTATAAAAACATTGACTGGTATTATATAACAGAAGTTTTAACCAAAATCCTAAGTATCTGTTAAATATTGGTGCAATATGTATGCTGTTCCTAATACTGTCATTTTTTTGCAGCTCTGATGGTGTTATTTCTGAAATCTGCAACTGCTTATAATACTGTTGCATATCTTAGAAATACTATAATCAGAGCTACAAAAAATGCAATATTAGGAATTATTTTTATTAATATTAAAAAATACCAGGCACAGTCAATCAAAATTATCAAAACATTGACTGGTATTATATAATAGATGTTGTTATTGCTGCTGCTGTTGTTGTTATCTAAATTGTTGGTCCCTTGGTCCAGAGCCTCCTCATACCCCATAATGTTGACTCCCAGAAGCAGACACACTCATAAACCTAACCTGCCCCCTTTCTGTTTCATCACAAGAACCTGCTCCATGACATCGTATAGGTCCCCCCTAGCTCTCAGGGTCTGGCCTAAAATAATAGGTAATGGGATTCTGTCTACCTGGTATCTCTATATTTGCAAGTATATATATATAAATTGTACCCCACAATTTATTTATTTACTTATTTGATTTTTTATACTGCCCGTCTGGAGAAATCCACTCTGGCCAGTTTACAATCAAACACAAATAGGATTAGAACAAATGATAAAAATAAAGCAAAAATATCATATGAAAATCTAGGATGAGAAAGACAAGAATAGGAGCTATGTAACTTCTAAAGTTATCCTGAATTAATACAGTGTGATGCTGGTTTTGTGTAATGCATATGTTACAAATATACCTAAAAGTACTTATGCCCTAGCAGAGAAATAACCACTGAAGGCCTCTTACTTAGATGACTGTTTGTGGCAGCAATACAAATATGTCAGATGTAAGCCAAAGAAGATTTATTGATTGCATAGAGGCACAAATTAAATCTGCTGTTGACACATAGTGTTTAGTAACATGTTTACTTTGATCTTAACCTTACAAGACTATGGTTATTTCTTTGTCTGTTTGGTTAAATGCTTCTATGCTGGAAAAGGCCCTATTAACACAGCTTCCTTTGATTTATCAGAATGCAAAACAACTTACAGTATCTCTCATCCAGATAATTATCTGAGTAAGATGAGGAAGGAACCTTTTTATTATTAATTTTTCCTTTTGCCATCAGAAAACAAGTTCTTGTGAAACAGTTTAATATGCAGTCTACTGCCATGTGCCCAAATAACCTGAAAGTGAACTCCACCTAGTATAGATCTGTTTAGTGTTGCCCCTGAATCTTTGTCAGGATAAGTAGGTGGTATGGAAATGGGGATACTTTATCTATTCAATGTAGAGGTTTCCAAAGCAGTCTCTGAATGTCCATTCAGCAGAAGACAATCGGACTCCTGTGATTGGGAGGCCTGATCAGGCAGTGCTCCCCATCAGTGGAATATAGTATGCACATTGAGCTGAATTCACCTGCACACTCCTTTGCTGCCGTTCATGTTAAAAGTAAAAAGGTCTGGGAGAGTTCTGGGTAGGATGTGAACTTACATGGAGACCCCAGCCCCAGCACCCTTTTAGCTTTGCACTGATTCAAAAATAGCACTGGAAATGAACAAATGTCCCCACCCATGCCCACCCATTCCTTGATTATTCCCAAGCTGGTGAGGAGAGTTGATGCAAAGGTTGTATTTGTGTTCAAGAGAACATGAACAGAAATTCCTTTCAGATCAACCAGTTCAACACAGGAAAGGCGGGGAATGACAATAATGTCTCCACACAACACAGTTATAGCAGTTTGTTAACTGTCACATTATGGATGCAGTATGTCCAGTAGAATCTTGGGATCTGTATTTTGCTGAGGTTCTTCAAATGCTGTATTAAAGATCTCGAATGTGGAATTTCAGCACAAGAACTCCCTTGCAGAGAATTCTAAATACGTCACCGAATGACAGATCCTAGGAGTTTATAGCATGGGACCATGGCACAAAAATATCAGACTTCTGTAACTTTATAATTTGCAAATACACTTCAGGGATGGTAAGAATGCCCTCAGACTCCCTCCCTTTCTGCCCTCATGGGAGCAGGGCAAACTCCTGCAATGTACACTTCTACTGCACAACCCACAGGAAGATAAATTACACTAAATAAGACCATTGATTCATCTCGCACAGTATTGTGAACTCTGGCAGTAGCACCTGCGTTTTTTCAGGAAGTCTCTCTTCTGGAAATCCCTGATATAGCCTGGGAGTCACTGAAGTACTAACCAGGTTCTGTGGGCCCAATCCTGCTAAGTTTCTGAAATCACATGAAGTTAGGTGTCATCAATATGCAAATATCCACCCCTTCCTCCCAAGCTTCCCTTAACAACATCATAGTTAACCCAGAATAAAAAGTTATTTCCTGTTCAAGAGAAGAAAGAATGTTGTATTGGTAGAACTTCTTATACCGTATCTCACTTAGTGTTATTGGATTACTACAGGGTGACCCCCTCCCATATAAAATATAATTTAAGAATGTTTAATTTTAGACATCATGTCTTCGGCTGTTAAAGTGAAATAATATATTTCACCAAAGATTGTATTTAAAACAATGCTATCAAGTGCATTTTTTTCACCAAGTGTCCTGGTGAGTAGGTGGCATGTCAAAAACAATTCCTCAGTTAGACTTCATTGTTTAACACAGCATTGTAGCTCCTAGTATTTCTGAGGTAAAATAAAAGATTTACATTTTCTTTCTTTTTTTAAAAAAATCTGAGGGATGTGGTGAAAAATAGTCATTATGATTCTGAGAACTGTAACGCCTTATTAAAGTTTTTTTTTTGTTACAGCTCAATGACCCTGGAATAATTAGCACTAAGTATCTCTTAGGAAAATTGCTAATCTATGGCATCTGACAAGAGGGATTTTTTTCTTCCTGAGGCCCTCATGATGAATCACAAACCTCCAAACTTTTCTTCCTTAAGAATACTACACAATTTTCAGCCACTTATTCAAGGAAATTAGGTGAAGCTGCTTTTCTTTTTTCTTTTTACTTTTTTGACAGAAAAATTCTTGACCAGTGACAAGTTGGACATCAATAGATTATATAGTATTCTGAGATATATGCCCTGAACAAGTCAGGCCTTATTTAATAATATAAACTGAACTCATTAGGTCAGCATATAGGCTTTATGTCTAGCAGAAGCTAGAGTGTTATATTGTAGCCTAAAGAAAACCATAAAAATTGAAAATGGAAAATGTGCACTTTTTTCCTTCAACTAATCTCCCAGCTGGAAATCTAATATAGGAAATCCCCTCTAGTGCTCTCCAAAGTTTATTGGAACTATCAGATGAAGGGAATAGAGCCACATGGAGAAAACTCAACAGAATCATCAGCATTGTTTCAAACATTATAGATCTCGAAATGAAAAGGTAGTTCTCACATGCAAAAACTAGCCATTGCAAAATGAAGACATTCTTTGTGAAATAAATTCTTCCTACATAGTCTTGCAAGCCTAAGATGTATCACTGTTCATTACCTGACGGCTGGGAAAAATGGGCCCCAAATGTTTCCATTGGAGTTGTAGTCCAAAAGATCTAGGGTCTCCGCACACAGCTTTGAGATGTACTTTGTGAGAAACAAGAGAAAGAAGAATTAAAAAAAAAACAACAGAGGGCAAAGGCTGTTGAAATGAAAGCATATGCTTTATCCCATGTATAAAAAGAGGGAGCTAGCAAAGCAAAGTTGCAAGAATGGAGATATGTAAATTCTGACTTGGTTTTTTCTCACATGCCAAATGAGAGAAATAACTTCTTCTTAAAGGGAATATGCAAGTATCAAGATTATGGTTGAGACAGAGTGACCAACATAAACCACTCAGACACACTGTCCAGAATTTTCTGTGGGTAAACTCAGGGTGCAGATTTAATGTGCTGCTGACTAAAGGAAATCTTCCTGTCCAGTTCCTTCCCAACACTCTGAGTCACCCTGACTCCTCAGTACTCCAGGGAGTTACCAAGAATGTACCAGGTTGCAGACTTTAACTTGTATGCCAACCCTGTAGATTGGGAATACCAAAATAGTCATAAATATAAAGGGATCCAGTAGGTGCATTAGATAAGGTCTTTCTTTGGTACCAACAACCCCCTTCCCAGAGTAACTCAACTGCTGAAAAGTTACAACAAATAAAGTCACAAGCAGTTTCAAAAATTAGTTGCAAAAAGTTCAGAAGCAGTCAACAAGTTGTAACATAAATGCAATTTCAAAAAGTTTTTAAGCTAGAGCAAAGCCAGAACAATTCTCTCAGAAAATAAGAAACCTAATTGTTCTAGACTGCATGCATCAAAACAGATAGAAATATCCTTTATTTGAGCCATTTGGCAACATGTCTCCAAAGAAAGTCCACAGTTCTCATCCTTTCAATGACAACAGCCTTCTCTTGGGCTTTCTATATATGTATGTTTAGCTTCCCAAAAGAAAACGTGCTGGTTCCCATCTTGGCCTCTGAGATCTCTGATACATCACAGATCCAGACCTCACAGGGCTTGGGGATTCTTTGGTAGGCTTTCTCACTGCACTGAGATGCCCTGTGCTAAGTACAATCTCAAAAACTGTGAGCTTTGTCACCATCCTGGTAGAATGGGAACTCAGCTGCAGGGTGGCATTCATAAATCAACCATTTGCCTTAGCTGTGCAAGGATTCTTCCCTTCCTGATTCTCCTTAAACTGTTTGTTTTCGTTCCTTTAGTCGTTTAGTCATGTCCGACTCTTCGTGACCGCATGAACCAGAGCACGTCAGGCCCTCCTATCCTCCACTGCCTCCTGTAGTTGTGTCAATTTCATGTTGGCGGCTTCGCAGACACTGTCTGGCCATCTCATCCTTAAACTGTACTTTACGTATATTGGTATTAAGCATCTCCAGATGATCTCTGGGCACGTGCATCTTTCTCTAGATATCTTATTCTTTTGCTCTCAGTCTTGGACAATGAGTTATCATTGATTTCAGTGCTTCATATTTGATCGTTGAAATGGTGTATTACTGATATCTGGCATGCAGTGTGTTTGCTGCTATTATGTCATAGTACTGCATAGCTGAAATCTAGTATGGGATAGCTGCCACTTCCTCTACTGGACCTAAAGTATGTATTACCATATTGAGAGCCATCAGTATTTCTCAGAACAATGGGTATTAAAACACAAAAGAAGACACAGTATTCATTAGTGTCTCTGTTTCCTTGAAAGATAGGCCACTGTTCACTGTAGGCTACTAGTTTTCTGAAGTTCCCATGGCTGTTAGTTTCTTTCTTGATCTTCCTCCTTCGAGTGCCTGCACGCTGGCTGACCCAGCCCTCAGATTATTTATGGAAGTGAAGCTAACAGCATTCAGCACAGATTACTTCCATGTAATTGTGCAATAGCCTTAATCAGTACTAGATTCTAAAGGAAGTCTGCAGGTCCAGCATGTCAAATGTCAGATTTATGATTTTATTTTTAAACACACAGGAAGAGAGAAAGCAAAGGAAAATGATAGGAGAGAGACAGGGACTTTTATTCTAGCATATGGGCCCGTCTCTTTCTTTCTCTTCCTAGTCATTTTTGGACCCCTGCAGGATGTTATAGGCCATACAGATCACCTCTGTCACCTCATGAAGGCACAGTAAGCCATCAGTGGGTAGCCAGCATGCTACACACAGACTCATTTCATGACTCCTTCCCATAGGAAGCATTGCAAACCCAGGAAATTAGGTATATCATTGCAGCTAAAGGGTATGCAGCTTAGATTTGGGGAAAATATAATGACTTGGAAAAAGATCTGGCACCCTTTGTGGAATGGTGAGATTAGTAACTCAGACATTTTTCTGGGCTTCTGTTGAGGCTTCCCACTGGGATCCTTCTGAAAATGGATCTGTGATGTAGATAGCTTTTTATGTGTTGAATATATTTCACATCTTTCTAAAGAACCAACTGGCTACTGTGCATCATTTGCTAAATGTCAAGAGGTTATTTCAGATATCACAAACATGGCTCAAGCAAACAATTTCCTCTGCAAACAAGTACTGTCTCTAATTTCAGTGTAAAAAATCCAGTTGCTCCAAGTCCAAGATAACTACATAAAGGGCACAATAAGCCGCTGGACAAGTACTTTGCCTCACAGTGGCTATCTGAACTGTGACATTTCCTCACAGCTACAGCTCATTAGATGAGGAGATAACTTATTGTTTCTTAGCTTAGTTGGAAGATGGGTTAAAGAGTTAAAACTAATTAGAGAACAATCTTATATATATTCTCGAAGGCTTTCACAACTGGGATCTGATGGTTGCTGTGGGTTTTTGGGCTCTTTGACCGCATTCTGAAGGTTGTTATTCCTAATGTTTTGCCACTCATCTTTAGAGGAGTCAGAACTCTGTGCTCTGGTGCAGTTTCTTCGGATAGTTGAGTATTTATAGCTGTGGGATCAGCTTTTGTCCTTTTCAGGAGATGGGTGATTGTGGTGATCAGTGTGTTTTTGTTGTGGGGGTATTGTTGTGATAAGGGGAGAGATTATCTGTCACTGTGATTGACGGGTGTAGTTAGCTGGTCTTTTGTGTGCAGTGGTCACTGGTCCTTGTGGCTGGGTAGAGCTCGTTGACCTTTTGCAGGCTATATTTTTCAGTGCTGGGAACCAGACTTTGTTGAGTTTTAAAGATTCTTCAAAAGACCAGCTAACGACACCCATCAATCACAGTGATAGATAATCTCTCCTCTTATCACAACAATACACCCACAACAAAAAACACACTGATCACCACAATCACCCATCTCCGGAAAAGGACAAAAGCTGATCCCTCAGCTATAAATACTCAACTATCCAAAGAAACTGTACCAAAGCACAGAAAGAGTTCTGACTCCTGTCCTCTGAAGATCCTGGCCACAGAGACTGGTTAAACGTTAGGAAAAACAGCCTTCAGATCATGGCCAAAGATCCCGAAAAACCACAACAACCAACAATCTTATACTTCTTTCCTAGGATGCGTATCCCAGTGAGCTACTTGGAGCTCATTCTGAAGTAAATGTTCATAATTTTGCAGCCTCTCATTGGTTACGTTTGCTACACTAGGACACTGAGTAGTAAAAAAACAACGAATTTTACTGTTCCAAAATGTGCTAAGATTTGTCATACATTTTCTCTTCCTATAATAGTGAGCTAAAGTTGTGAAGGGATACAGCTGCACAACCAATATGAGAACACTGGGACAAAAGGGTGAGGTACTCACAGAGCAACCCGGTGTTCAAAGAATTCATCCAACTGCAGTTGAGATAATATGTGCATAATCAGCCATAGCTTTTTTTTTTTTTTAAAAAATCATTCTAAAAGTATAAAAGTTTTGGAAATATTAGTGTTTGGAAGGTGGAGCCCCATCTGACAGCTGTTGCTCTTCCCTTGATTCGAATTGGAAAAATTATTTAGTAAATATTCACATATTTACAGAGTCTACCACTGCACGTCTTAAACATACATAAACAATGCAGAGCAGTCTATTGTTATATCCATTGATTCATGTTTTCTTTTCACTTCCACTCATTTGGTGTCCCCTCAGACTGTCTTCGGCACAGAGCAGCTGAATCTGAGGTCTGAAGAGTGGTAGCAAAGGAAGGCTATTTAATACTGAGCAGAAGCTGCAGCAGTAGTACCTCTTTTGCTTCTTTCTTTAAGATTCCCCATGGTGAGGGACAGAACTCTGCTTGTGCAGGCACTAATATGCCATTTAGTTTTCTTCTCTGGTGCTGACACTTTTATTACCTGCTCCCAGAAAGCAGATGAGTGAGAAACTACAAATCTGACACAAATAATCTAATCCATATTGTTTCCCTATTAATCACAGGTTTTTTGGGCACACAAGGGTGCAAGTTCCCAATGGCCTGCATGGCAAAAGCATGCCCCTATTGTTATTCCTAATGTGTGTTTCTAAAATAACTCTTATATTCAAGTATTTCATGAATTCTGAGACCAGGATTATTTTATAATGGGCTTTCTACTTAAGCAATCCAGGTTTTACCTTTGTACGAGACACGGTGGCTGAATTTCAAAACCTGCCAATTGTATAAGAGCACATTATCCCACCACTTGCATTATTCATTGTATGTCACTGTGTAACTGTGAATTCTGAGTTAACACTGTGAAGTTATCTTCCCCAGATGGAGAGTTCTCCATTGCAGCTGATTTACGGCAGTGTTAACAAACATTAATGTTTAACTTGCTGCTATTCTTTTGTTAATAGCTCCTTTCAATAAATTATTTAAATTCCTTGTGGTGATTAACATTTTGGCAATTCCCTTACAAAAGGGGAAATGCATAATTCTCCTTTTTCTTGTGAGAGAGACAGCAAGACTAGAAAAAAAGAATCAGGACAGAATGCTCAGTTTCCATCTTTCTGCACATTTGGAATTGTACAGGTACAAATATACGGCCATGCTATAAAGTACAATTCCAGATCACACTCGGGAGTGATCAAGTTTGAATGAACCCTAATACTGAAAGGGTTCATGTGCTTATTCAGGCTAGCACATGGGTGGCATATCCTGGTGAGTGACAGAGTAAGCAGAAAAAGGACACAATCCTGTTGTTTGTTTGTTAAAATGCTACTACCATATCCTGTATCTTAAGGAAAGAGGGGACATGATTAATATAACAATTAAACAACAAAATATGTACACTGAACCAAAGTCTCTGAATACATGCAAAAAGCCCCCCAAAAGTTAGCATAAACATTCAGAATCACCAAATGGAGATTAAACACTGAACATATTTTAACAAGAGTTATATAATTACACTGGTGTTTGTAATGTTTTATGGCAGTTCATCCCCAGGATTTTGACATTTCCCATAACATTATGGTTGTGTGGATCATTGGTTGTATGTTAACTTTGCCACTACATTTTGGTACAAAACAGGGGTCTTATGTTGTATACATTGCAGAAATGGTGGGGCCACCAATTCCCCAGCAGGGAAACTCATAAAGGATCATGTGGATAGGTCCTCACATTCCAGTATACCTTGGGAGCATGCATACCTGTGCTCATCAAGGCAGGCTCCCATTGCTTGCCATTTCCTATGCTACCCCAGAATGCAAGGTGAGGCAGAAAACTGGATACCACTCTAGATGAATTGTGATAGGATTCATGTCTTATGTCACACTGAAAATCTGTATGTTGTACGCAACAAAACTGGTACTGTTGCATTATCCTTTCCTGATACAGGCATGCTTGAAACTCTTCTTTCCAGCAGGGGCTGTATTTCATATTGTACCCATGGTGATTATGCTTTCCTTGTGGAAGGTCCCAGATTAAATCCCTGGTAGGGAAAACATCTTCCTGAAATCCTGGTCAGCTTTTGCAAAACAGTGGCAATAATGCTGGGCTAGATGGACAAACAAGGCAGCTTTTTTGTATAGTGTTTGCCTAAATCCTATAAATTCTGCTAGTTGAATTGTGGTGTGATGTTGTAACTATAATCATATAATCTTAGAAAAGCAGAGCTAGAAGGGACCCTATGAATCATCAAGTCCAGCCCCTGTCAAGGAAGTATAGTGAGAAATTGAACTCGCAAGCTCTGGCTCCACAGCCAGGTACCTAAACTACTGAGCTGTTCAGCATGGTATTGGTATATACCAATTTGGTACATTGGTATGTTCATCATGGTATTTGGATAAACTGAACTGAAAACCACCGGAGGAGTGGAGTAATATGAGTATTAGGGCTTGAAAGCTCTACATTTTAGTTGCACTGGGCCAACTGATTGTGTAAGCTTAGGCCATTCAGTTTGTTGTAGGCAGAGAAGGGACAGAGGAGTGCAAAATACACCACCCCGACCTCATTGGAAGGAAGGTGAAATACAAATGCAACCAATAAATAAATCAATAAGATCCTATTCTCATTCAGCCTGATGCACATTCAGCTAATAACTTATAAAATGATAATAACTGTTTGAGGTCAATGTGGCAGGCTTGTTAAGGAAAACAATGTGGTTTACATCTCACATGTACATATTTACTATACATATCCTATGTATATCAATATGTAACATATAAAAAAGCACCAGATTCTTTTTGAGACTGAGTTATACTTCAAGAGAAAAGTCAGCAAACAATATCATGAAACTTTAATTTTTTTGTATTGTATATATAAGGACTTGCCAATATCATGAAATTTAAAGTTATATATATTTACTGCCACTGAATTTTGATGAATCTATAAATGGTTGCATTTGAAGCCGTTATTTTCTGGTAATTAGCAATTTATTGATGGGTAATCTGACAAAAACGGACAATTCCTTTAATATTTACAAAGACTGGGAAATTGTTGACCTCAAATCACCTTATAAACAAAGACAATATGTTGACATCATGGGAAGATGCCTTTTTGATATGGATGGCAGAAGTTTCCCTGAGCCTGCTTGCACCATCTCAAGCTTAAGGGGATGATTTGAGCTTGTAGCAAATCTGTGCTTTGAACTCTGCAACCTGAGAATGACTGTGTAACAAAGAAAAATGCAGTGGGTTTGTGAAGAGTCTTGTTCTAAAAATCGGTAAGATCAGGACTGTTGAAGAAATAGAATGATTAGTGCTTTCTTTGACTTTCTCATCACCTTCAGCTGGACCTGAATATTTACAGATTCGTTTGAAATATAATCCTGCCCTTGGGATTACCTGATGCAGAGTGCAACACAGGACAATGTGGCGAGTAATGAACATAAAAAGAGTCATTTTAGGTGAAATAAAAGACTTATCTTGTTCTGCATTCTGTCCTCACAGTGACCAGATGCCCACAAAAACTTCACAAGAAGGACATGAGAGAAATAGCATTTTCCTGTTTGTGCCCCCCAGTAACTAGCACCAGGTTATACTGCCCCCAACATAATGTAGTATCACATTTAGCCACTGTGAATAGCAGACATTGATAACCTTTGTTGTTGTTGTTTAGTTGTTTAGTCGTGTCCAACTCTTCGTGACTCCATGGACTAGAGCCCCATGGACCAGACACCTCCTGTCTTTCACTGCCTCTCGGAGTTTGGTCAAATTCGCGTTGGTAGCTTCAATGACACTGTCCAACCATCTTACCCTCTGTTGTCCCCTTCTCCTCTTGCCTTCACACGTTCCCAGCATCAGGGTCTTTTCCAAGGGAGTCTTCTCTCTCTCTCTCTCTCTCTCTCTCTCTCTCTCTCTCTCTCTCTTTTTGGACTTATATACCGCCCCATAGCACTACAAGCACTCTCTGGGCGGTTTACAATTTTAATTATACAGGCTACACATTGCCCCCCCCCCAGCAAGCTGGGTACTCATTTTACCGACCTCGGGAGGATGGAAGGCTGAGTCAACCTTGAGCCGGCTACCTGGGATTTGAACCCCAGGTCGTGAGCACAGTTTTAGCTGCAATACAGCATTTTAACCACTGCGCCATGAGGCTCTTCTCATGAGATGGCCAAAGTATTGGAGCCTGAGCTTCAGGATCTGTCCTTCCAGTGAGCACTCAGGGTTGATTTCCTTTAGAATTGATAGGTTTGATCTCCTTGCAGTCCAGGGGAGTCTCAAGAGCATCCTCCAGTACCACAATTCAAAAGCATCAATTCTTCGGTGGTCAGCTTTCTTTATGGCCCAATTCTCACTTCCATACATCACTACAGGAAAAACCATAGCTTTGACTATGTGGACTTTTGTCGGCAAGGGGATGTCTCTGCTTTTTAAGATGCTGTCGAGGTTTGTCATCGCTTTCCTCCCATGAAGCAGGCGTCTTTTAATTTCGTGGCTGCTGTCACCATCTGCAGGGATCATGGAGCCCAAGAGAGTAAAGTCTGTCACTGCCTCTATCTCTTCCCCTTCTATTTGCCAGGAGGTGATAGGACCAGTGGCCATGATCTTATTTTTTTTCAATATTCAGCTTCAGACTGTTTTTTGCACTGATAACCTTTATCATTTTGATAACCTTAATCCATATTAATTTCCCTAATTTCCTGTTACAACCACCCAAGCTGATGGCTATCAGTACATCTTAGGATAGCAGGTTCCACTGTTTAGCTCTTAACATAAAATGCTGTGGTAAGAAGCATTTCCTTTTGTCTGTGCTGAACTTCTAACTGTTCAACATCCTTGGATGGCCCTGGATTCTAGTACAATGATAGAGAAAAATGTATCTCTAGTAATTTCTAAGCTAATTGATTCACACTATCCTTTTTCAATTCTTTGATTATTTTCATTGCCCTTTTCTACACCTTTTGAAAATATACTGTATTTATTTCTAGGTGTAGTAACCAGAGCCATAGAGATATTTAAAAGATTATGATATTGCCAATTTTACTTTCAATTCCTTTTCTAATTATGCAAAACATGGACTTTGTCGTTTTTGTTGGCCTATCTAGGACATCCTCAATATATATTTTTAATAGTCAGTGTGGGACCAGTGAGGGCCATTAGGCTCTCCACCTCTCAGAGAATCCTGGTTGGATTACCTCCCCTGCAGCTCACTTGTGGTCTGGGGTGTTGGCAAGGTGGAGGTAGACAATGCCCTTGAAGCCACAGGTGTGGCCATGGTAGGACTTGGTTTTAAGGAGGAGCAAGAGATAGGAAAGGAGGACTGCTGGGCCAGAGTGGTGGATTGGGAGGCATGTGGGGCTCAGGAGGTGCTGCCATTGCCACCAAAGTTGAAGGCCAGCTAGGAAACAGCCTGCAGCCATGATGAGAACACCAGCAATTGTGTGGAGTTGCTAGTCCACCAAGTCCAGACAAGGTGCTATGAGGCTCAAAGACTCAAGAACTAGCAGTGGGCCCATCACTGGAAGAAGAAGCATCAGGCACTAATGGCTTTGTCAGAGAAGCCCCACAGCCATTCACCTACTGAGCCCCATGAGGTGTCCCACATCTCATCGCCCAATAATGCAGGAGACAACAGCCAAGTTCTCAAAGAGTCTGGTGGGGATCGAAGGGGGTTGGTGGGGGAGGGAGCCTTACATTTTGCTTACATTAATCTCATTCACCATTTCAATGTCCATTCTCTCCATTCACAGATATCTTTTGAGACCACATTGGAACCCATCTTTGTTTCAACCTAAATAATTTGGTGTTGTTCGCAAACTCAACCACCTCATTGCTTATCCCTATTGTAACAATTGGTTATTGTGGGAGGATAAACAGACATTCTAGTAATATTCCATGGGATCTTCTACCTAGCATGCCACTCCTAGGACCATAGAAACTTACCTTGCACTAAATGGGACCATGGGTCCATCCAGCCCATTATTGTCACCTCTAACTGACAGTAGCTGTCCAGAGTTTCAGACAGAATTCTTTCCGATCCCTGCTTGTGGGTCCTTGGTATTGCCTGGTGCTCTTCATGCAAGTAATAGTCATGCTTACTCCTGCTTAAGTTTTCCAATCAGGCCTAATCAGGTGTGTTAAAGGTGATGTCTCCTAATTCCTAGAACTTTTTTTTTATCAAGAGAACGTAGGGAACTAGGTTGATCCCAGATAAAAAGATTGGTTACAAAGCACAATCCAGAGACTTAGATGATATCAGATGAGCGCCTTGATCTCATAGCTTTCCAAGACACACCATCCACTTGTTCCTGGAGAACTCACATCAGTACAGGAAAGCATTAAAACCTATGCCTTGTTCTTTTTATTCAATAGGAATTTTCCTCTTTTATTGCTTTAAACAGATCCTTCTTCTCCAATTCATTTATAAGTAAGTTTTCAGTCTTGCATCCATAAATACCATTCATAGGAACAGTAGGAGTATTCTCTCTTTGATAAAAGGACATCAAAGTAGTGTGTGGGGTGTGTGTGTGTTCAGCGATGTTGGTTTATGTCATGTCAATGTTATGGGAGAGCCAGCTTCTTGGCACATCAAGTTTGTATACATAATGAGACTTAATAGGTTGAAAGAACTGTCTCTGTGCTTCTCCATTAGTTCCAATCATTGTTTGTTTTATTCACATAGTGACAGGCAGCAGTGGAGTTTTAAGGAGTAAGTAGGTTTTGAAAACCCTCCGTCTGTGACTCTTTCATCATATTATTACAATAGTATTGGGTGAAGCATGGGCCGCAAGGGGAAAATGCTGATGAAAGATTTATTCTGTCTCATTTGCTTTTTTTCACACTGTTTTATTGAGTCATCATCCTTTGAGCTGCTCACTATTTATGATATGCACAAAATACATAATTAATTGTCCAATTCAACACCACTAGCACTGTGGCCTCTGACAGCCTTCCATTTATTTAAATTGTATTTTTCCTCTCTTTCTTTGGATTTATGCTGTTGCTTAAGAAATTAATTTGCTCAGATCCCCCTAGAGGTTGAGGAAGGCAAACCATTCTTTTCATTGCATTGAAACCATTGTTACTGGATTTGAAAATGTCCCTTTAAACAAAGAATTCATTTACATACATTAGCAGTTAGCAAGTTCTAAAGAACAGAGCTTATAAAATGCATCAAGACATATTTTTGAAATTAAAGCTTACTCATTTCTTCAGTGAGCTTAATTTCATGCAGTTGAAACCTTTCCCTGATCACCTATTCTAAACTTCAAAAGGGTAATCAGAACTTGGAAATGTTAATGATAACAGGCAACACTGAACACAAACACATTAACTATGATTTGAAGATTCATGTTAGAGCAATCTGTTACTCATGTGTAATGAGAAAGGATGTAAAATCCTCACTTGTCTTATCCTTGCAGGCAATGAAGAGAAATAGTCTTCACCGGCAAGAATGTCTAGGAATTTCCTGGGCCGTTCCAAAAAGAACTCATGTTAGGAGGAATGATGATGCACACAGTTCTGCCTAATTTTTTTGTGCAAAATTGCATTTTTGTACAAAACTATGCAATCTGGATTCTGAAGGAAATCAACTGGAAGGACAGATCCTGAAGCTGCGCCTTCCATACTTTTGCCATCTCATGAGAAGAGAAGACTCTCTGGAAAAGATGCTAATGTTAGGAAAGTGTGAAGACAAGAGGAGAAGGGGATGACAGAGGACAAGATGATTGAACAGTGTCATCGAAGCTACCAACATGAATTTGACCAAACTCCAGGAGGCAGTGGAAGACAGGAGGGCCTGGCATACTCTGGTCCTTGGGGTAACAAAGAGTTGGACATTACTTAACGACTAAACAAAAACAACAATAAATGCAATCTGCAAAAGTGGGGCACTTGTCACCTCACATTAGAATGATTACTATTTAAGGATCTGAAGCACCAGATGAGTAGTTGGCACTATTCTTAACAATTAGTCAGTCTTTTAGTGCTTGCTGCATATGCGTACATAGATGTTTTACATTTTAAGGGGAAATACACTAGAGACATTTTACACAAATTGGAAAGACCTTGAGAATGAAACAAGAACTCTTTGTCTCACTGGCAGCAAGAGGCAACATTTTTCATAGGTGCCTCACAATTCCTTACTGAGATGCCTAGATCACCAAGAACAAGATGGTCAAATAATATTTTCTTTTCATTTCTATTAAAAAGACATGGTGGTACTGCAGATTAAACCACAAAAGCCTCTGTGCTGAGTGAGCTCTGACCACTTGTCCAAGCTCCCACCAACCTAATGGTTCGAAAGCATGCAAAAAGCAAAACTGTGAGTAGATAAATAGGTACCACCACGGTGGGAAGATAACAGCGTTCCATGTCTATTTGCACTGGCCACGTGACCACAGAACATTGTCTTCGGACAAAACACTAGCTCTATGGGTTGGAAACGGCGATGAGCACCACCCCCTAGAGTCGGACACGACTGGACAAATTGTCAAGGGGAACCTTTACTTTCATATCTATTAAGGAGCAATTTAAAGGACTGCTCATGGCCAGAATACTACCAGTGTTCACATAATTTGCTGGGGCTAATTGTAGCTAACTGAGGTGCCAAGGCTTCCTGAAGATGAAGACTGGAATATGTAACAAAAACTTAAAATTGAGTTTGAGAATGTGGCCAATGCTATGCATCCTGTGTTCTACTGTATCACATGGAGTTGTGGACTTTAACACAGGGAACTAAAATTAAGATAGAAGCATTTGAAAAGTGAGTTATTACAGGATGGTAAGAATTTCTTGGATTCAGAGGTTGACCAACAAAGAACAATGATGAATGAAAAAAGAACCAGAAATCATAAAAATTATGAAAAACAATGTATTATCATACTTCAGTCATGTAAAGAGAAATGAGAAACAGAGATCATTACTGCTGAATATTCAAGGTAAGGTAAATAGGAAAAGAAGGGCAGAAACAAATTATTGGTTAAAAATCTGGGAAAATACTTTGAATGCAGCACCACACTGTTGGTCAAAACTGCCATATCCAAATTTAGGATAGCCATGATGATTTCTAACCTCCAGTGGAAGAGGGGAAACATCAAGAAAGTGGCAATCGTTCTGTGATTCCAGTGTGTGTGTTCTTTATTTCTCTGGGGGGGGGGGAATGGACTCATTTTGTGCAGAAAGGTTTTGAGCCCTGTATACACCACACATACACAACTTGCTTTATTCTTGCTTGGAAGAAATGAATCTCACCGGGTATGAACGTTTCTCAGCAAGTGTCTTGATGAATCCATGCAGCCTACATCAACAAGGATGAAGAATTTAGCAAGTATCCTCCAGGGTGAGTGGATGGAGATATAATCAGTGGGGTAACAGGAAACTGAACTGATCATTAACTTAACAGTGGTAAATGGGACCATACATAGTCGTACAGGAAGTCTGTTAATTTAAGCATAGGTAGAGAGCATTTGTTTCATTAGTAAGTAATTCAGTCAGTCCTTGAACATACGAGACTGAGATTAGGTGCAAATGAATCTGATTTTTGCTTTCTTTCCCATTCACTCTTTTAAAAGAAAATTAAAAGTTATTCTCTTAGGAAAAAAAACTGCAAATATTCATGTAAAAATGGAGTCAGATAAAATTGCCTCCATCTACACTTGCCAGCAGAACCTATTGTATCTGTCTGCCATGTAGCTGTTAAAGAGAGACTTTTAAGGAACCTAACTGAATAGAAGAGATTCAAAGGCAGGGAGAATTAAGTATAAAGAGCCCTTTGCTTCGATGTAAGGTTCACGTCCCCTGATATTCCATTTTTAAAAATAAATCTCTATTGAATTTAGAGACAACTACACATATTTCTGGATTGCAGAGATGCGGTACAGTTGTATCACACTGAAGTAGGTCTCAAATGACAACTAGAGGCATTTTCAGATTATTTCTTGATGGAACATCTAGAGGTGAATTACAACATGACAAAAGTAATGGTATTCTCAAAATGATACAGAATCTGTAAGTGGGTCTTGGATTGGAAACTATCTTGCAAAATGCAGAAGTTCAAAAAGGCCATGTTAGAACAATCGGATGCCTTATTTTTCTTCAGGGAATGTAGAGTGTAAGTGCAGAAGTACCCATCACATCTCATTTGACCCTTAGAATATCTGACCAAAAAATCCCTAATGATTCATTTTCACTTGGAATGTTAATGAGCTTAAAATTCTTCTTTAAAAATTTGGTGCCCTCCCCAAAAAAGAAGAAAATAAGATCTATCCACAGACATGTTCTGTTTAGCAGAGTCACTTGTCCTGCAAACAATGGAAAATTGTTTGTAGCGTTTCATTTTCATTCAGTCTATTGTTTTCCATTTAATAATGGAACAATATGGAAAGTGAGCTAGATACAGAAAATGCTGTGATATGGAACATACTGAACATTTAATATATTATTCTGTTGTCTGTCCTAATATAGTGAATTTTCAGGCTGAGGAGATCCTCTGTGAAGTAATGCAGGAATCTGCCATGGTCTTGAGTCTGCTGGCAAGTATCTATCTGGAATTTGCAAGGAAAGAAGGCAAGAGATCACAGTATATCTACATTTAGCAATGGTTAAAATATAGAAATGCAATGGTTGATTCTACCTAATCAATATAATGAAACAAAAAAATCTGTATGAAAACAAATGATAAAATATTTTGATAAGCAGCAGATTACCTGAGGGCATTGGCTTTGAGCTGCTGTATACTCAAAGCATTGCTATGCTATAATCTTCCACTTGGGAATTTTAAATCATTCTCATTCAATTTGATTTAAAAAAATTACTGTTAGAAAAAATTTTTAGTGAAATTCTCATGGTGAGCTCCAGAATTCTTTTCCTCATTTTACCTATGAAACAGAATACATTAAATGTCCTGTCTTTTGTGGCACAGTCATATTTGTGGGAGGTAGCAACTTCCCCAGTTTCCCACATTTCATTTAGAACCTGGGAAACACGTAGTAAAATACCGCCTTTGCCTACCCAGCCCAAAAATAGACAACACAAGTTGTTGGGTTAATCCCCTGTCTACAAGGGGGCCTAATATAATGTGATATTTATCCAAATCCAGTGTAGCATTTACCTCCAGACCATTCTAAAACAGGGCAAATTCCTATTTCTGAATTGTGCTCTCTTCTGTCCAGCATGTGTTAAGTTTCCCTGTGATAGGGGTACCCCCCACTGCCTCAGCCCACTGAGCCTTGTGACCCTAGGTGAACCGCTGCCCAGGAGGTCCCCTTAATAAAAGGCCACCTCTCCTTGGAGCCCTGCTGACTCCACCAAACAGGGAGATGGGATGTTTTTCGCACCATGTGTCCTCCAGGAACTCACCAAAACTCTTCCCCTCACACTACCCACCACAGCATGGGGCTATTTATATGCCCCAAGTCCACCATCACAGCTGAAAATTTCACCCCGAAGGCCCCCTTGTAGATTGTGCAGAATAAGGTCCAATCCTGCATCAGAAAAGTGAACTCTGTCACTTCTGCATAACTCTGGTTGGCAAACTCTTATGCCAGGATGCCTTATCACTAACCCCAGTCCAGCTCACATGGCTCTGCTTCCTTTCCAATTAACACCGTGACATGCAGTCAATGCACCTTGGGTCACAATCAGCCCGTCATATAATGTTTGACCAGGTTAACTTTGTTGCAGGAAACTTGGCCTTAATGGCTTGCAAATCATTGATCACCTGCAGTATTATTTATTTATTTATTTATTTATTTATTTATTTATTTATTTATTTATTTATTTAATTTTATTTATTTATTTATTTAAATTTATTTATTTATTTATTTATTTTTATTTATTTATATCCCACCTATCTAGTCATTTCGACCACTCTAGCTCTGCGCCTGGTGGAGTGAACATTCACAAGGATTTTTTAAAGCTATGGAACAGCCAAGGAAGCTGTAGGGTAAAGAGGAGAAGAATAGTAGAAAGGGGAAAAAATGAGTGTAGGACCCTCAGCCACCTCAGATGCCATTCCCACCCCCAACGCACAAGCATTCTGAGATGTCACCTTTTCATATTATCAGACTTACTGTATTTTTTTTTAAGTTGCCACTCCTCCTCCACCACAATCCATTAGGTAGAGGATGTTGGTGTTAATGTTGCTGAACATTAACCACAACCCACAGCCTATGCTTCCATGAGCTTTGGTCTTATTATGACTGACAGGTACAAAGACAGCGTTGTTGGGACTGCAGTAAAGACAAAGGGTTAAAGACTGATATATCATGCCATGGTTTTTGTCCTGATCAACTGCTCTCTGTCACCAGTTCTTTGTCAAACAAAAATCACATAGCTGATCAACATGAGAAATGTCAAGTTTAGTTTAGCGATTAGGTTCCAAGCCAATGCATTCTGCCTTGTGTTCAGATTAAATTCAGGCCAAATTGTGTACATAGAGTACTGAACTGTGGGGATGCATGCCAAGTCTCTCATTTTATGAAATGACAACACAGTTGATGTAGCTGGTGAAACTGAGAAATGTTACCTCTGGTTCCATACAAAGTAGAAATGAAGCAGAGACTATTGGTTATTTAAAGCTGTGGATTACTAAGAAGCATAAACATCTAGCCAGTTTGACCACAAAATGAAGATGTGAGAAATCTGAATGGAAACACTTAGTCCTAAAGCAAATTCAGTAGATATAGATAATGAAAAGGTTTGTGGCACCTTAGAAAAAGAACACATTATGGCCTGTGCTTTCATGGACTCCCATAAAACATACAAAATGTTGTTGTGAGTTACAGGGGTTTTTGACAAATAAGTAGAAACAGTTAGGTCAGAGGGAAATGAAATGCAGAATGTGGTATATGTAAGCGAAAGATGGTGACTGATTTCATGAGGGAGGTGAAGTTTCTGTAAGATTTAATATAAACTTAAAAGAACTAGTCAAGATTCTGAACTAAAGATTGGTTTCAGAACCTTGGATAGCTCCTGTAAAGTTCAGATGCAACCCAGAGTAGAGTCCATGCCCCTCAAAATTAGAATGACCAACCTTGCATTGTTACCAATGGCCATTCCCCAAAAGTTGCTGCTGAGAACACAAACATACTGGGACTGAGTAACCCAACAAATATACCTCCAGATACTGTTTTATTATTATTATTATTATTATTATTATTATTATTATTATTATTATTATTATTATTATTATTATTATTATTATTATTATTATTATTATTAAAATTTAATTGACACTTCACTTTGTTAAAAAAATACAGTTTATTTTCTGCTGTCTTCATTTTTAAAAAGCAATCGTTTTTGCAATGAAGAGAAATATTAGCTTACATTTTAGTCCGATTTTCATTATTATAACAACATATTTCCTTTGGACTCTGGAACATAATTCTTTGGATGTGCCGCTCCCATGGTTTTGCTAGTTACTTAGAAATCATAGAGAAACATGGCAAACTGTGTCATTTTGCCAAGATCACACACTGTTAACATCTTTTGAGTTGTGACTTTGAAAAAATGAACATCAAGGCAAGAAGCAATTGTTATTGAAAGAAACACACAATCGATTAAGTCTTCCTGTGTGAAAAGATTACAGGTACTTTTTGGGCAGTATTGAATAGAACAGTTAACACTCTGGTGTTCCTCATAAGCTCATTTACAGTATCTAGTAGGTATTTGTTGTATAAATATTATTCTGGAATTAGTTTATATTGGAAGATCTTTTAAGCAAGTACATTTCCACCCTTAGTAGAGTTGATGTTATGCTCACCCTTTCTAGGCCCATGAATCTGATGATGATATTGATGTGTCAATAGGTTGTACTGTTGGGTTACATTAATGATAGTTCATAGTTGTGGCTTGTCTTTTTCAGATAAAATACTGGTACAAAGTTATCATTTGTATTGTTTCTTAGCACACAAAATGCCATTGCATTCATAATTTCCACCCAGAGCTCAGCAGAGGAGACCAAACAAAACAAAAGAGAAAAATAGCGAGCATTCATTATTATTCTGGAGATAGAAGAGTGGAGTAAGTCTTGCCATGTGCATGTGTGTGTGCAGCTGTGCACTGTGATTTACTGTATTTTTTGCACCACAAGACTCACTTTTTCCCCACAAAACAGGGGGGTGGAAAGTCTGTGCATCTTATGGAGCGAAGAAAACAGATTATATTTTCCTGTTTTCTTCTCCTAAAAAATCGGTGCGTCTTATGGAAAGGTGCGTCTTATGGAGCGAAAAATACGGTATTCTTTTATTATACTGAAGTTATATTTTGGAATTGATAAGCAATATGGCAAGATTCTATATGGGGGCGTATTAGGCCAAAACCAAAAGAAAAATAAAAAATAAGGAAGAAAAATGTCACACCTTAAGACTGTCCGCTATATTTTAATGTGAACTGACAACTCCACTTCCTCAGACACGAAAGCTAGGGTTCTCCATAACAGCATAGTGTTCACATATCAATGCATGATTTGACAGGATACTTTCATCAGTTTACTCAGAGCCATAGGCTACAGTCCTATAATATATATTTGGCATGGGACTTTTTGATTTCTTGGACTCCTGTCCCTAGAATTCACCAAAATTGTCCCAGACAGAATTCTCAGGGCTTTTAGCCCCTAAATTAAACCCCTCACAAGATTTTCAGTTTCTTACAGCTGGGTAATAAAGGCGTCATCAGCCAGAAGAAGACAGAGGAAATGGATAGGAGGGACTAAACTTCATAGGAGCTGCAAGGGATTAGGGTCTGGTAATCTGCAATAAATCTTATTTTAAAAGCAGAAAAATTGCTCAAGGACACAAAAGGACTCTACTGTCCTTTCCTTTTGGAGAAGCTGAGCTTGAAAAGGCAGTCCTGACCTTCTGATTCTATAAAGACGAAGAAATACAGTGGGGTCTTGACTTAAGAACGGCTCGAGTTAAGAACATTTTGACTTAAGAACCACTCTCATAGGAAAATATTGACTTGACTTACATACTTAGATTTGAGTTAAGAACTGAAAAAAAACCATGTGGGAGGCAGGGAAAGTGCAAAATTTGAACTTTCAGTTAACTGTTGACCAGTGAAAAGGGTGCCTGTCTGCTTCCTCACTCCTCCCAGCGTTTAGAGAGTGGATTGGGAGACAGTCTTCGGACTGCCTGGTACTGAACTGCCTGGACTGTATTTTCCCTGCCTTCCCTGAACCTTTCTTGACCTAAGAAAAAAAAAAGAAACAAAATATCCCCCTCTAGTGGTCGAAGGCAGAGTAGCAGCTTCCCATTAGTTTCTATGGACGGAAAAGAGCATATACGGATCAAATGGTTTTCAATGCATTCCTATGGGAAATGCAGATTTGACCTGAGAACCTTTTGACTTGAGAACCGCCTTCCAATACGGATTAAGTTCTCAAGTCAAGACCCCACTGTATAACTTTTATATCAGCCTGTACTGTTTGTCCTGGGCAAATATTTTAACCTGAAGAGGGAGATAGAAGTCTGAGCTGTTTTTTGTCCAGGGAGAGACCCTTTTGTTCTTTCTTTCTGCAGGTATCACTGCTTTCTGCAGTTATTTTTTGGACCTCCTAAGCTACTGATCTATTATCACTGAATTATCAAATACAGATTTTCTGAGAAGTGGAAGGAAATCAAAGGAGGGATTTTGCTTTGACTTAAAATTCCAGATTTTTTAAAAATCAAGGCTATGGTTGTCTCAAAAATTGCTCTGTCCTCTTTATTAAATCCCCAGTCATCCTCAGAGCTTTCCAGGTGATCTTGATCTGTCACACTGTCTTATATCATTGTTGCTGTTCCCTTCCCCCGGAAGGAAGGAAGGAAGGAAGGAAGGAAGGAAGGAAGGAAGGAAGGAAGGAAGGAAGGAAGGAAGGAAGGAAGGAAGGAAGGAAGGAAGGAAGGAAGGAAGGAAGGAAGGAAGGAAGGAAGGAAGGAAGAGGGTGGAGACAGAGAACACAAATTGAATTTCAAATCACTCTGGAAAAAATCAGGATACACTACCCAATTTTGTCGCCAAATCAGACCAAGAGACTCATGCACAGCTCTAGTATGCACACACTTTACAATATGAAGGCCATCATATATAAAAGATAACAAATATATACAAAGTGATTTAATCAATGGATAAAATTGGTGAAAATGTGAAATTAAATATGAATATCCAGTGAGATGCATCAATTGGACCTGCACAGTATGAGAAGGTACCAAAGATGTGTATGAGTTTCAATGTGGAATATAAATATGGCACCACCTAATATGAAACAAAGGCGTGAAGCAATACAGGTGGACTTGGGAGAAATGCTGCAAGAACAAAACTGAGAGTCAGAAGGAGTCCCACTAAGTTCACTGGAATGGATATTTGGGTAAATGATTGAAATTTTAAAACTGCAGTTCTCTAAGCTGGATTACACCCAATCTATGGATAAGTAACTGTTAAGTAGAGATATTGGAAATTAACTATTTGACACAAAATATTCCTATGACAGAGGGTGTGTTTTTAATATTCCACATCTGATTTCTTTTCTCCAAAAGCATGTGGCATCATGGAAAACATACAGAGAACAGAAACATAACTTATGCAGAGAAAGAAAACAATTACTTCGTTGTGCCCTGTCTTGCTACGTTGCATCTATGCTGAGAATGCTTCTGACAAACAATGTGTGTGGAAAGCCAAGTAAAAGTCTCTTTGAAGAAACCACCCTGTTTCCATAACAACTTAGATGGGCAAAGTAACCCAGGAAATTGAGCAGGATGTTCATATGACTTAGTGAAACAATTTCAATCAGTGATTTAGCTGGAGCAGAGTGTGAGAGTCAGAGATCAGGCTGGATAAGGATTGACCCTGGAGCATATTAAAATACATTATATTAATTAAACTGAGTGATTTCATGCATTGCAGGGCACCAACAAAATCATTTTCAAGCTGTTGGTGTGATTTTGCTGTCCTGTGACTCTGACCTTATCTTAATGATGTGCATTACAATAACAAGCTACTTGCTGTCATTAAAATGCAGAACCATAGCATCCTAAGCTCTCCTGCTCCTCCTGGGGGTGATGCCTCTTCCCTGTAGAAAATAACAGCTGTGGTGAGAGCTTAGCAATCCTGCTGCTTGAGCATGCACTCTACTTGTTTGAAGATATCCACTAATGTAATTATAAAATCTGAAATTCAGGTGCATATTATGACCATTCCTGGCGTCACATGCTGCAAAATGCTACCAGCTGCTTTAATTTATCAACAAACCAGTTCTATCCCTTTATATTTTGGCCATGGTCATTTGTAAAGCCAATAGCTCTTAATTGCCCTTTCAGAACTATGCCATTCTCAAACATTTTGCATTACCACCATAACTGCCTATTTCACTAGGGAAACTCTGTCTCTCTCCATCTGGACTCAGGGTGAAACGGGCAAAATTTTGCTGCAGCTTGATTTATATACTCTTTTGATTGTACTTGGTTTAGGTGATCACACAAAGACCCCAGATGGTTTTGGTGCCAGTGTCCACATTGGCCCTCAATTTGATGCATAGCCCATGGCCCACCTTCCTTTAATCCCCAGCTCTCCTTTCTTACCTTTTTTTGCCTGTGCAAAGGTGATCTAGTGCTAAACTAATGTATCAATGGAATGGTTGTTGTGGGTTTTTGTGCTCTTTGTCCATGTTCTGAAGGTTGTTCTTCCCAACATTCTGCCAGTCTCTGTGGCCGGCATCTTCAGAGGACAGCACTCTGTGCTCTGTGCTGTCCTCTGAAGATGCCGGCCACAGAGACTGGTGAAACATTAGGAAGAACAACCTTCAGAACACGGACAAAGAGCCCGAAAAACCCACAACAACCATTAGATCCTGGCCGTGAAAGCCTTTGCGAATATATCAATGGAATGATAAGGTGATCTGGTATTAAACTTATAGTTGTTTTAAAAAATATTTGGGATCACTAGGGACAAAGATTGCAATGATGAGTGTTCCCACTGTCCAGCTTAGTACATCACCAGAATCCCATCCACAATCATGCTCCCCATCCTTTTGGAGAATGAAATAAATGATTACACAAGAAAACACAGTTCATATTGCTCTGGCTTAAAAGTAGAAGTCCCCATTGGCAGGCGAAAAAAACTTTGCATATATACGTATAAATGGATGGGCTGACTTGCATTGGCCTTTGTCACATGTTCAGTTTTTAAAAAATCAAATATATCTTTCCACTTCTGCAGCAAATTCCATACTATTTGTCAATGAAGGTGCAGCCTTGGAGGGAAAAGGGAAGAGTAAGCTGGTGATGGGGTACAGACAAGTCATGTCATCATTGCTACAGTGGACCCTCGACTTACAGACGGCTCGACTTACAGACTTTTTGAGTTACAGACTTCTCTGGCCACAAAATTTAGATTTGACTTGCAGCCAGAGAATCGACCTACAGACCAGAAAAAAACTAAAATGGAACAAAAATAGAATAAAAACTGCCAGTTATGGGATTAATCGGTTTTCAATGCATTGTAGGTCAATGGAGATTCGACCTACAGACTTTTCGACTTGCAGCCACCGTTCCAGTACGGATTAATTCCTTAAGTAGAGGGTCCACTGTACTAATAAAAACTTTTTTAAGAACTTCTCTCATGCAAACTTTGGATCCATAAGCTAGCCTCTTTCATGGAGCCTTTTCTTATCAACAGGTGAAATAAACCTAACTATAGGACGTGGTGGCGCTGTGGGCTAAACCGCAGAAGCCTGTGCTGCAAGGTCAGAAGACCAGCAGTTGTAAGATCGAATCCACGTGACGGAGTGAGCACCCGTCGCTTGTCCCAGCTCCCGCCAACCTAGCGGTTCGAAAGCGTGCAAATGCGAGTAGATAAATAGGAACCACCTCGGTGGGAAGGTAAACAGCTTTCCGTGTCTAAATCACACTGGCCATGTGACCACGGAAAGATTGTCTTCGGACAAATGCTGGCTCTATGGCTTGAAGAGCGGGATGAGCGCTGCCCCCTAGAGTCGGACACGACTGGACAAAAATTGTCAAGGGGAACCTTTACCTTTTTATAGGCATCTAACTAACTATATTTTTTTTGTGTTGTTCCAACGTAATCTTACGTATATAGGTAACTATCTTATGCCCTGACTATAGGTACCTAACTATAATCAGATTATAGGTACAATAGGTATGTAAATAATTCAACCAGTATCCAAAGATCAGTTGAAAGACTAACAGGTTTATTTCAGTGTGAACTTTCTTGGACTAGTATCTCCATCACCACCTCCTCTTCTTCTCCTCTGTATTTTTACCTTGCATAATTAACTGCAATGATCAGTATTTTTTGTTTCTCATCATGTGACTGAACTGGTCCTAGCTTTCCACATTTATTGGCTATTATCCTAAGGAACAGCTCCCCTGCTCTGGCAGCCTCCCATCATGGAAATGAATGTTGTGGACCAAAATCCAAAGAGGAGGTAAAGGAAAGGAGGTAGTGGAAGTGATGGAAGATATCATCCAAGAAAGTTCACACAGAAATAAAAATGTTAGTCTTTAAAGTGCGACAATATGTTTCTTTGGGTGGGACTTTCTTCCCTTCCTCCTCTTTAATTTGGCCAAAAACTAATTTGTAATTTGCTTAAAGAGAAATTTGGTTATTAAGTGCTCATGTCTTTCCAATGGTTCTCTTTCTAATTTTTACACATACCTAGCTATCCAGAGCTCTTTTTAGAAAAAACTATTCTGAGATAATGAAATAAAAAACTAATAAGAACATTTGGATTTATAAGAAAGAGAACCTGTGCCCTATTTAATGTTGTGAGGTGATAACAAAGTGGAAAGATTTGTCTGAAACAGATGTTTGTTTTAAAGCCATTCAACCGTTATATGACAGATGCCTTTTGCATATTTATTCAACATTAAAATTGTAATGCTCTAATAAAAACCTTTTTATTCTGGCTCTTTCCAACATGGCTCAAATAATGTCATTTTGCAATGCCTTCCTCCCAAGATGTCTTCTGTGTTTATATTGTACACTGGAATTTGCCCTTTGGAAAGAACCAAATCTTCACTCTCTGTGTTCCCAGTTGCTGCTTCAGTCTTTTGTTACTTCTCTTTGCCAAATAAGCCAAGAACACTTTCAACAGCCCCTATTAGGTTCCCAAGGCAATATCTGAACATGATTTACCTTGTCTCTTTAAGAAGTATACAATGCCCAGAAGCCTCTCAGAATATGACTGTATTGTTAGAAGTGTGGATCTGGTATTATTTTTATAAGTTGAGTGACACGTTTTTAAATTTAGGAATACATATGGGCCGAATTTGGGGTAGTGTATACATCAAAAGACAGAAAGACATTGCTGTCCAATGACAGGAAAGAACAAGAAATCCAATATTGCCCTCAAGAAAGGCTGGCCACCCCCAACAGATTGTGCAAGTTTGTTCCAGCAGTATTGAGGATAAAGTAGTACCAGGATGAAACACTATAGAATAGTGTTTCCCAACCTTGGGTCACCAGATGTTCTTGGACTATAATTCCCAAAAATTCTGGCCAGCACAGCTAGTGATGAAGACTTCTGGAGGTTTTAGTCCAAGAACATCTGGGAACCCAAGTTTAGGAACCACTACTATAAGAGAAGACGATTGAAAGCTGAACCATTAATGTATCCCCAGAATGTTCCTAGGCAAACCAACCACTTAAATCCTAGGGAAAGATCAGAGTGAGATTATGACTATCTGAAACGTAAACAGTGAAACTCATTCCCAGGCCATAGCCTTTAGTTTTCCACACTTATTTTTTTTTCTAAAATCTGATCTGGAAAGGTACGAATAGCTACATGAACCCAAGAATAAAAAAGTTTAGGCCACCTCCAAAACAGCTCAGAGCAGATCAGGAACTGCTACCACATTCAATAATTTTATTTTTCAATTTAATACCATTCTTTCTGAATATCTGCAGATAGCCAAGGACAAATTGGATCAGACCATCTCCAAAATAGCTCAGGTTGGTCCTGATCTGCAAAACATATATTTGGACACAGATCAACTTTGAAAGTACCCCCACACTCATATTTTTATTATTATGTCATATCACCCTGGAGCTCTAGATGACTGCTTGTTGTCCTTTTAAAATGGGTGATACAATTATATTATTTGGAATCAACTTGATGGCATATAATTAATACTTGGGATGTCTGTGTACATCTGCATCTCTGGGATGTTCTTTTTTCCATCTCTGTGTCTAGTTCATGTCTGGTTCCTTTACATTCTGTTCTCTGAAAATAAAATGCACCTTTTTTGGTGCATAATTGTTTTCTCTAATGTGGGAATTTATGTGAACATTTAAAAAACTGTGCCCATTGCTTGAATGCAGTCATCCCCTGAACTAAAGTATGTTTAAACAGTGATTTGTGCATGTTGAAAATGTGCACATGCTTCTATGCATACCTTAGACCTGTGTAACTTTTCAGATATCTTTACTACCATTTCTCAGAATGCAGATTCCAGAGCAGAAACTGTATCTGGCCTGTGAACAGTCCATGAATTCTAAACTGGGCAAAATCCACAAAAGTCAACTGTTGCAGATTCCTCTGAAATCCATATCTTGAATGAAGACCTGGCCTTTTCTAGGCTTGATAACTAGAATGATAGCAGGCAGTTGTCTTTCTCTAGGAAAACTATACTGAGAGAGGTGCAATTAATATGTACAGCCTCATTAAAGCAAAACAGACAATCTAGGGCAAATAAAGCAATTTTTTTGCAATAAAAACAAAACAGAAGTGCTAAACACAAATTAGTATCAGTTAATTTAAAAAAATCCTCTCTCCCAACAGACTCACACATGTCTTGTGCTATATATTTCTGGATGAGGTTTTCTACAAGGAAGTGCCTGTCTTGCAAAGGTCCTGCTCTAACTAACCATCAATCTTATTTTAGTATTAGAAGGAAGAGGGAGCAAGACAGCCTCACCAGATCTCAAAGGATGCGAAGGAACATATGGAGTGAGTGACTCTGAAAGAAGATGTCTGGTGAAGTGGCCATTTAATTGCTTTACAATGATACTCACAAGGAGATACTGAACCGATGAAGCTGATGAGAGGCAAGAGACAAACTGCTTATATGTGCTAAATCATTCAGAAGGGAGTTGCACTACACTAAATGTGTCATGAGCTTTCCTGTCATTGGGAAACAAATGAGCTTCCAAACCTGATCTTGCCAAGTGGGCTGTGTGATTCTCCATATTAATGACAAAATGTTTTTGAAAGGCTTTTGCAGTGACTTCTTGGACCATGTTAAAATCTCTCTGTGCCTTAAACTGTTTTTCTTGAAAGATAAGAGCAAAGAGCAAAATTCTGCCATGCAAACCCATGAATATTAGTCTCTCAAGTGCATTAGGTTCTTAGCTTTGAGGAATCGAGATAGATTTTATTTTGAATGCAAGTGCATGTCCCATTATGCGAGTAAACACAAGGAGTAATCTTAAAATAGTGCCTTGGGTACACATTTGAAAGTCAAACACGTCTCTCATTGTTCTCTCAGTACTATTCACTGTTCTGCCAATCTTCAGATACTTCAGTGCTTTTCTCTCCCTGTCAGCTGTGTTTTTCTGTTTAGTAAGAAAAATGAAAAGTAAGGATGTGCCCTATTTTTTGACAAATGTGCAAAACCAAATAAAACCAGCGGTATTTGTGTATTTCTTAGGTGATTAACGGGTGGAACAAAGAGACTTGAGGCATTAAGGGGGTAGAGTGGCACCTTTTGTTAAATAATTGTTGTGTTTCATGTAGAAATTAGCAAAGAGAAAGAAAAATTCAGGCAGATGAAGAAAAGAATGCTGTTTGACTTAAAAATGAACCTTCCTTGCTTTTTCTGCTGCAAAGTCACAGACTGAAACATAAAGGTCTTGTGGCCATAGTGCCGCTATTTTCAGATTCTGGGAATAGTAAGGAGCAGAGGGAAAGGACAACTGTGCTCTTTACTGTTATAAATTCTGAGCATATAAATATAAATTATTTATAAATAATTTATACACATATAAATATGATATATGGCTCGCTGATGGTTTTAAAAAGACCTAATCTGCTAGTGTTTCTGGTTAGAACAACCCATATTTCCCTTCTAAGAGCTGTTGCACACCTTTCTGGCCCAGCAGTAAGGCATTCATTCTTTTTGGCATGCTCATTTTAGTCAGGAGATGGCAGCCTCCAGCAGCTGCAGATTCCAAAGGAGAGTTTTAAAGGGAAATTGTGGGTGTGTGGGTGTGTGGAGGGAGGATGAAAAAGTGAAGCAGGAAGCGGAGAAAGGTAAAAACAGAATGGCACTCAGATGATGAGGGAAAGTGCTTAATTGACAGTTGATCAGGCTACAAGGGGTTCTTTGAATAGGAGAAGTGTGCCAAATGGCCATCACTCCTCTCCCTGACCTCAACAGACTCTTTGTAGTCTGATCTGCCCCACATTCAAAATGACCAGTCAGGACAGGTCCTTTCTCCCTTCCTCCCTTCCTTGTGGCTGCCTTAGGAAGCTATCTGGGACTTTCTACTAAGGGAAAATTAAAAATGAAACAGTGTGATGACCTCTGTAGCCTGTCACAGGTGTCCTTCCATCCTGCATGCACTACTCAGACTATTGCCTGGCCTTGTCACTCAAATTTCCTCAGTTTTAGGAAAAGAATCTTCATGGACAATCCAAAATGCACAAATAACACCATGGGCCTAGACAAGGATTAGGTTGGAGTGCTACCAAAAGGGTACCAGGCTAACTGTCCCCAACCTGTGTTTCTTTTATTCAGGCATGGAGCAGGCTATTGGGGGGGGGGCTCTGTACATCCTGGATGAAAGTGGTTGTATTTTCCCAACTGAAATGTAGGTGAATCAAACAATAAACTTTATATTGTAATTCCTATTAGAACAGTCATACCACCAAAATTACCTGAATTCATCCAAGATGCTCTCTCATTACATGAAAGCAGCATTGGGATGTTGCTATGTGCCCAATGAATATTTTTCAGTCAGTGAAAGCTGGGCATAGGATACCAGAAGCAGTTGAACTTGAACTGTTTTACATTTGGAGCGGAACCAAAGTCCCCTGTAAATTGTGCAACAGTGCAACACAGCACTGAATCAGGGCCATGTGTGTAGCGAAGCCAGGTTTGCCTCCTCTTTGCTTCAGATCACCGCCCATTTGCTTCTGGCCATGGTTCGAACCCATCACCCAGTGCTCTGGAAAATTAGAGGGATTGTTGAGCAGAACCATGAGATAACCTTTCCTGAACATAGCAAGGACAAACATCTCAGACATTATAGTGACAGAAAAGAGCCTAAGTCTTAAATTTTACTTTGAAAATATATACCCCTATGTACAGAAAGCATGCATGTCAATGAGAAAAATATTGAGTTCCATAATGAAATTAATTGAGCCATCTCTTGAACGTGAAAGCAGAGAAAGGAGCAGTGAATTTAGGAGATGTTAGCTCAAGGCAACTAATTGTGTAAAACAAATCTCACTGAGGGTAGAGACAAAAGACCATACTGAGATTAATGCTACCTTGAGAGCAAGCCGTTTCTACACTAGATATTCTGCCCACGTACTTGCAAGCAAATTGTCCACTTTCTGAGGTGTCCAGAAAGAATTACTTGACATGTAAAAAGAGTACATGGAGAATTATTGAATGTTAATTGTGCAACATATTCTTCTAGTATGGACGCATTCATCAGTGTTCACAAAGATGGGAGTGTGGTAAGAATCAGTTTGTACGAGCCTCAGAACTTGGTAAAGTGTGAACATAAAAGTTGTATTCAGTTGAAATCATGGCTGTAATTAATGGACCAGACAGCACAGCCTACTGGAAAATGATTTTCTATTTATGATATGCTAGTCGAAAAAGAAATTGTACAATTTTCTTTGTTCATAGCTTCCACAGCAAAAGATAATGTTTTAGGGCCATTTCACACAATACAGGGAAAACCCTAAGCTGCCATCAAATCAGATAAAAGTTCTCAGTTTATAGCATAATGTCAGGTGTGAAGATGCTTACAGTGTGCCCATATAATTCATCCTCCTCCAGGGAATACTTGGAAATACTGTCCTATCTTAGATTCATGATTTTCACATGTCACTAAAACTGAAATTCTGAGATATTTTGCTTTATAAAATATGTGCCCCCAGAAGCACCTTCCTGGACCTAAGTGCACCCTAGCTGATGCTCTGAAATCATAATATCATAGTATTTGCCCAGAAGCAGAACACCAGCTAGATGGATTGAGGATTTATATATACTGAGTGGGATTTCCCCTTTACTTAACTGATTAGCAAACCCCCAAACTAATATCACAAGGTGCAAAACAAATTACCACAATTTGGCACCTGGAATGAGGTAAATAAGTTGATGTCCAAGACACTCATATTCCCATTCAGCATATAGAATATCACTCCTCAGCCTGCCTGGGAGCAGATTTCTCCTAGCGCTATTGCCAGGATGGAGGTAAATGGGAGACCCAGTGTCCCAACATTGATCAGGAATATCCAACAAAGGAAGAAGGTCTCTATCTCATGTCAGATGATGTTGTCCCTCCAATAGCTTTTCTGGATCAACCTGTCAAATCATCCATTCAAGAATGACCATAGGATTTTTTTTTCTGGGAGGGAGGAAAATATGAATGTTGCCATAATTCTAGCAAACATAATAGAATCTACTTCTCACTAACTGAAGCAGCACCACATTCTTTGTAATTGTGCTTCCTTTGAAAGATATTGCCAAATAATAATGTAAATGTTGTCAGAGATTATTAAAAGTAATTGTAAGAATGTGTTATTAGACAAACCTGTTTGAGCCTGACTCTGACGATGATGTCTATAAATCTTGTGTCACCACATTTGTGAAATGCAAATGTAAACTTTGCTTTGTCTTGTAGAAGCAAATTGTTGTGTATTATCAAGAAAAGAAAACAGTGCAAATATTCACATACCAAAATGAACCTTGCAATCATGGTCAGGCTAATCTATGCATCCTAGGGAAGAAAGGTAAACAGGACAAGTTACCCAAAGAAAAGGAGAGATGCAAAGGAGCCCTAACAAAAATCTTACAATCAGATAGCTTTCATGGATCAAGGCCTACTTCATCAAGCCTGCACTAGTGTCTTGCCATTATGGCAAAATAAGTTTTAGTCCCAAATGTTCACGGCAGATGGATTTGCCAGATGTATTTCTTAGATGTAAATAAGCAAAGATACAGGTTGCACTGGAGATGCGATTTTAAAGTTACAGGTGAAGAAGCAGTTGATTGGATATCGCACTCCAGCTCTTCAAACAAAGAAGCCCAGGCATTATGCATATACCTTCTCGCATGGCCTTCCTTTGAAACTACACATTTTTATTCAGTTGGGAAACACACTCAAAAAATGATGGTCACCTTTAAAGGAGAGATAACTTAAAGAGTATGAGCTTAGGAGAAGATGTTTTAGGTAAATGTATTGTAGTAGTAGGCATCCTTCAGTTTTGAGAGAATATGGTAATGTGCTCTGTACAGAGGTCTTCGAACAGCATCTAGTGTGGCTGAGAAGGCCAATTCGAGAGTGACAATCCCTTCCACAATGAAGACAAATACAATCTGTCCCTTGTCCAGCTCCCTGGTTTTGCTGGTTTTGAGACTGCCTCTTTGCCTCAGCCTGCTGGACAAGGGTATCTTCAAATTGGGAGAGGCCATGTTGCACCACCTGCCTCCAGGTTGAATGCTCTGATGTCAAGGTTTCCCATCTGTTGAGGTCAATTCCTAAGGCCTGCAGATCCTGCTTGCAGATATCCTTGTATCGCAGCTGTGGTCTCCCTCTGGGGTGATTTCCCTGCACTAATTTTCCATATAGGAGATCTTTTGGAATCCGACCATCAGCCATTCTCACGACATGCCCAAGCCAACGTGGACGTCGCTGTTTCAGCAATGTATACATGCTAAAAATTCCAGCTCGTTCTAGGACTACTCTATTTGGAACTTTGTCCTGCCAGGTGATACCAAAAACATGTCAGAGACAATGCATATGGAACGTGTTCAGCTTCCTCTCCTGCCATGCACAAAAGATCCAGGACTCACTGCAGTACAGGAGTGTAGTCAGGACACAGGCTCTATAGACCTGGATCTTGGTATATGTCATCAGCTTCTTATTAAGCTATACTCTCTTTGTGTGTCTAGAGAACATGGTAGCTGCTTTGCCAATGAGTTTATCCAGCTCGACATCTAGAGAGTGTGTGTCAGAGATCGTTGAGCCAAGGTACACAAAGTCATGAACAACCTCCAATTCTTGCGTGGAGATGGTAATAGAGGGAGGTGAGTCCATGCCCTGGCCCATGACCTGTGTTTTCTTCAGGCTGATTGTTAGTCCAAAGTCTTGGCAGGCCTTGCTAAACGATTCATGTGTTCTTGGAGGTCTTCAGCAGAGTGGGCAACAATGGCTGCATCATCAGCGAAGAGGAAGTCCCGCATGCATTTCAGTTGGACTTTGGTCTTCGCTCTCAATCTAGAGAGATTAAAGAGCTTTCCATGAGATCTAGGCCAGAGATAGAACCTTTTGTTGCAGTTCCAAAGGCGTGCTTCAGCATGACAGCAAAAAAGATCCAAAACAGGGTTGGCGTGAAGACACAGCCTTGTTTTACTCCACTTCAGCTGTCAAAGGGATCTGATGTTGAGCCATCAAAAGCTATTTATTGAAGGCTCTTTAAAAGTATCCACCTGGGGAGGGAAATTGGCCAGAGAAGGTCACCCATCATGTTTTCTGTCCTTCTTCACACTAGTTGGCAACAGACCATTGCTCCCCCTACCCTGGAATAATGAGGCAAGACAAGTATGGTATAAAGATGGCTACATTTCATTTAATAGCCATTATAGTTACCCATAAAAGTGGGGTCCCGAAGTAGTGTGGAATCAGGATGTCCTTCTAAGAACTATGACAGATAGTTGCTTAGGGAACCTATTTCTCACTGCTGGTAGTGCTCACAAATGTTCTTATTGTTAGTAATTTCTAATGATTTTCTGAGTGTTTCCAGAATGAAATTCCTTGCCAAGAGCTCCATGAATTCTGTGGAAACAAGTCCTAGGTTTTGGCTCCTCCACCACCCATTTTTTATCGTTTCTGAATCGGTGCAGAATTCATCGTGTAACTTCTGAGAAATCCCGGAAATTCCTGTGATATTTCTGAGAGGGAGAGGGAGAGGGAGAGGGAGAGGGAGAGGGAGGAGTCTCACATAGAAAAATCACTGTCTACAGAAATATTTTTGTTTTCTTGGCATCACTCTAAGAGTGCAAGGCTGCAAGATTTACATCTATGCCGAACAAGCAGATGCCCTCAAGTTCTGATAGCTTCATCCTTTCCAGAACATCCCAGCAATAGTGAGGTGAATCAGTGAATGAGCTTAACTTCAAGGTGAGCTGATGATAACAGACACAGACCACTTCAATTAACAAGCTGGCATATGGTGTTGCATAGCTAAGGAAAACAGCAATAGATTCTCCTAGCTCTCTCATGAAGTTGTATGATATCTACACAAGTTGGCTGAATTAATCATAGGAGTGCCCACTACAGATCTTATATATTAAGTAAACCTACTGCCCTTTAAACCACTTTTTCTCTCAGTTTTTTGTTTTGAACTGAAGGAACCGTGAATTGCTTTGTTCTTTGAATCCTGGTCTATACCTCTATGTGGCTCTCCTCTTCTTTTTGTTCCCTAATTACCGTTAAGAAAGAAAGAAAGGAACTGTCATGTCTTTGTCTTAGTTTTTGGAAGGTTGTTTTTGTTGGGTTCTAAATTTAGGAGGATTTGCTATGAGAAAATATCAAAAGGCAGACACTGTGTGGATGTGAAATAGAGTAATATGCTTTTTCCTCAAGGACCACAGCTCATGGAATTGACATTCCCATCTCTTTGAATCTTTGAATTTCTGTACAGTATTTCTGGAAGCAGTATTGATCCTTTCATTTTTTTTTCTAATCATGCTCAACACTCTGACATAATCCAAACAATTTGCTGGCACCCTTTGTTGCTGTTGCAAGTATGATGTACAAAAGAAAAAACATTTAAGTTAGCGGCTAAAATAGCCCTCATTTCTTTTAACAAAGCAGCCACAAACACACCGATAAAAGCTTGCTGTAATGCTGGACTAGCTGCAGCAGGGCTTCACATAAGAGTGAAGAGTGATTTGTGCTAACAAACCATGAAAACCTGATAACAACACCTTGCTGACTTGTTATTTTTCAGGAAATGAGGATGGACAGAATAAATGTAAACAGCACATACAGATGAATTAAAGAATTATATTGGCATCAATAGCTAATATCCTGGAAGAAAGAAAGCAAAATTCACAAAGATCTTGATAACTTCAAGCACCAGACTGAAAATAACAGAATAAATTTAACAGGAGTAAGTGCAAAGTTCTATAAAGGATAAAGAAGCCAAATGCAGTTACAAGATTGTGAATACTTGGCTCAGTATGCAAGAACGATCTCGAATTTGTTGTAGTTCAGAAGCTGAATATGTGCCAACAGCATGTTATCGTTCCAAAAATGTCAATGCTATATTAAATTTTTGACCAAACTCTGGGAGGGCCTGGCGTCCTCTGGTCCATGGGGTCATGAAGAGTCAGACATTACTTAATGACTAAACAACATATTAGATTGCATTAACAGAAGTACAGTCTTCAAATCATGTGAAATACCTGTTCCGGTACATTTGGCAGTGATTAGGCTTCACAATGAGTACTGTGTCCAGTTCTAGACATTAAGAAGGATGCAGACAAACTTGAACAAATTCAGAAGAGGGCAACAAGGATGATCAAGAGACTGGAAATCAAGCCCTACGAGGGGGAAGGATGGGAACAACTTGGTATGTTTGGCCTTCCAGAAGAAGACTGAGGTGAGATATGATAGCATTCATTGAATACTTAAAAGGTTGTCCTAAAGACAAGGAGCAGGATTCGTTTTCAATCATCCCAGAATGCTGAGCAAATAATAATGGGCTCAAGTTACACTAAGCCAGTTTTTGGTGGAATATCAGGAAAAAAATCCTAACATTTGAAACAGTACAACAATTGAACCAATTACCTTGGGCGGTTGTGAGCTTTCCAGCACTGGCAATGTTCAAGAGAAAGTTAGATAGCCATCTGTCAGATATACTTTAATTACATTCTTGTACTAAGCAGGGGGTTGGACCTTATAGGCCCCTTCCAACTCCATGATTGTATGATTCTGTTGCAGTCACATCCTTCTTTCTAGGTCTTCCTTGCAAAAACAGGGCTGGACAAAGTATTACTGAACTTCAGTTCCCAGCATTCCTCACCATTGGCTGTGCAAACTAGAACTGATGAAAATGGCAGTCCAGAATCATCTGGTGTGCTGGACTTTACATAGCCCTTCTCTGTGACCATGTTGAAGAAGAAACAAGCTCATTTTATGTTGTTTCACAGGGTAGAAATCAAATTGATGGATTCAAGTTACAAGGAAATAGGTTTTGCTAAAATAGTACAAGGACAATCCATGTAATCATAATATCCTTACAGTGTGTTAGTGTGTTAAGCAGTATGCTTTAACAATCAGTTATTGTTTGCAATATTTGTTAGCCATTCCTAGTGATTGCATTTTAAGTGGAAAAGTCAAGCATTTTTAATGTCATTCTATCATTTTCATGTCCCAATCTTGTCTGGTTTTGGAACCTATGTTGGGTCTCACTTGGTTACTACTTGAATGGGAGTTTAGCAAGGCCTAGGAAAGAAGTCTGCCTGAAACCACAGAGAGATACTGTCAATCAGTGATGACAATAATGGCCTAGAAGAACCAGTGATATGACTACGGCAAGGTAAATTCCTATATTCCTTATGATGCAGTGTACTTGAATGAACACTTGACTATATTTCCACAGAAGGAAACATCTCAAGCTCTATTCTTTGAGTTTACATTACATTAATTCTCTAAATCCTTCCATATCTGAAGGAGACAAAACAATAACATAATGCCAGACCTTCCATCTGATGACACTAAGCAAGGCTTTTACTCTGTTTCAACAATATTTAAAGCAAAGTTTAAAAGCTGGTATAATTATGAGCTTTGTTAGAGGATTGGTTAAGTGATTGGCTAGTTATTTTTAAAGTGGATGTATAAATTCAGGCTGATATGAGTTTGTATATACAATCAGAAATTAAACAAGAGGGATCTACAGAAATCTTATTTACTAAAATGCTTCTGAGCTCCTCAGATCAAAATAATATTTTAAAACATTTAATAAATTATTTGAACAACAGAAGACAATCAGTAACTCTTTATTAAGTTATTAATACAGTGAATGAAATCCCGTTGCACAGTTCTGGCTGCACAATGGGAATGACATCAGTAGTGGCAGCAAATTACTGTAGCTTTTTTTCACAATTTCAAAATAAGCTCAACTCATACACAATGCATATTTCAGTTGTTTATTTTTGAAATTATCAAGGTGCTTTTTAGCAAAGAAAGAAAATAATAATCTTGTTGCAAATATACAAAAATAACATCCTAATGGCTGCCCTTTGCATTAGAACTAAAAACTGGAGGAAGATTTCTTGCCCTCAAGGTTACAGAAGCTTGTATTTTCTTCCATGCAGACTTCAGCATATTGACATAATGGACACAAGATTTATAGTTTTTCCAAAAAGAGAGAGGAGGAAATGAAATGAAAGAAGAGCCTTTGAAGGATAAGAACTACAAGGTTTTTGTTCTTTAACCCTAGCAGATAGTGTCTTGTGGCAGAAGCAAAAAGCTTTGGCTTCAAATGAGCACAGGCCATTTCCGTACTTCTGCTGGCTGTATTGGTAAAGCAATGTCCTTGAAGAAACTGAGCAGCTTGACATGATGATATCTGCCTACTTCACTGCCATTTGTGAGAAATAATACATTGTCTCCTAAGAGAACCTGCACAATAAGTGGTTCATTTAAGTCTAATTGCTCATAATAGCTGTGTAGACTTATAGATACTGGTTTAAATGAGGAAAAAAAAACTTCAGTACAGTCTAAAAATCTTGTCTTATTGGATGGTGTTGTGTGCACATTATGGCAGGTTGTTACAATGCTGTGTATATTATGTATTTTCTAATGTTCCTCCTGATAAAATATCTAGGCTGTTTTGAATGATTTGTGTTGACTTTATATACATTAATGCACAGTACATATGATTGCAGCACTGCCTCTGGGAATAGGAGTAAAAACTGCAGGTTATTGTATCTTTTCTAATTTTCTGGAATACACTATTACATTGGCCCCTGTATTTTCCTATCGTTATGAAATTTATAATACACCTAAAGGAAAAGCTGGGGGAGAAAGTCATATATTTTAATACTAACATATGTAGTTCTACAGCTGCACTCACAATTCCTGAAAGTTCATGAGCAAAGGCTTGTGGGTAGGGCAAGTAAACAGGTATGTTTTGCGTGAGATAGGTGGGAGAGACGAAAGAGGATGATACCATGTTGCTTTGGTCTTGCCAAAATCAATCAATCAATCTGTTTTTCATCAAAAACATTGTTACTTTTCATAGAGCAGTGTGAAGTCTGTCCTTACTTGTGGCAGAATTAAAGCAGCAATGGAAAGGATAACACTGGCTCTTTGCCTGGGTGGTGATAAGGAGAGTCCAAGAGAAGGAGCCCCTGTCCCCAAGTTTAAATGGGACTCCCGAAGGGGAAGTTGTCATTTGGACAGTGACAGAAACAGGTACAGAGGGTGTGTGAGTGCCTCATTTACCCTGTTAGAGAAGGAGCTGTCATACAGTTGTACTCTAAGGTTCTGGAATCTTGTGATCATGATGTATGGAGACACATGGACAGTGAGGGAGTTGCTTCAGGTGACCTGCAATATTTTTGCTGTGTTTCTCTAATGGAAGAACAGAGAAAGTTATACATGGAGTAAATTCAAGTTGGTTGACCAGCTAAAAGAGAAACTACATCAGCTGCATTCCTAGCTACAAACACACAGGCTCATGAGGGAAAATTAAGTCTTTCTGGTTAGAGCAGATCAGGATCTTCTGTAAATGTGGGATCTCTTAGAAAGAATGAAGAGTACTAAGTGCAAGAAGGAAGCACTTGGAAGAATGTGACACCAATAAGCATGACTGTTGGGAGGCATGCTGTGTCTACAACACTGATACTAGGCTCTACCCACAGACTATGATTCTAAACAGGGATTGAAAACAGCAGAGATAACAGAGGTGTTTGTGGAGGACTCTGTACATGAACAATTTCTGGCACATTCTCAGGGATGAAGATATTTGTGGTGACATTAGGGGACTCCCTGCCGAGGGACACAGAGGACGCAATTCAAAGATCAGGAGTCAGGAGATTTCCTATCTCCCCAATTCGAAGATTCAGGTGGTATAATGACAAGGGAGGAAGGAAGATTTTCCCACCACAATGAAATGTCTAGTTCAAACATCAAAAGTTAGGAATATTCAGTACAAGCAAAGTCTTTATTAAATTATATTTTTCCCTCCCCTTATGCTTATATTCATGATTGCAGCAGTTAGCATAATTTTTGGTGCAGTGGGTATTACTTGCCGGGAATAAAATATTTGGCAATATTAAACCTGGAGAAATAATTGCCCTCAGCTAAGAAATGTCTATGAAGGAAAACTTTCCCATATAAATATAAAAGGATAAAGAGGCAACCCAAAGAGAGGTTGATATATCTGATTAAGACCTCATGAAAACCAACACAGACAGTGAGACAAATAATAAAATATTCAGAGGCGAGGAGCTTAAGCAAATGATTTCTATTTATTTCAACTGGGATGTATTATACTACACAAAGTCAGAAGAACTCTGGCATACACAATGAAGCAATTAGGTGCTGACAAATTTATTCTTGCTGCTTGCAAGCATAATAGGAAAGTTATTTCTAAAACCAATCTCCTGCATTGCATTTTACTTATTTCCAAAACACAGATCGTATACGTGTCATTTACACTTTGCAGTAGTCATCAATACAGCAATGTCCTTAAATCCTCAGCTGGAAAGCTAAGGAACTGATAGAATCTAAACCATGTCTCTTTTGCTGTATAAGAACAGAAACCGGGCAGAATCTTATTGGTGTTCACCTCAGATGTGAGCAATTTGCTGTGGCTAATTGAGGCTAATTGATGAGGTGCCTCTCAGTTGTGCTATACTGGCTAAAATTCACTTGTCTAGAATTATGCTCACTCAAGCTAATGATGTTAGCAGCTGCAGGCTTTTATCACTCATGGAAAGTTTCTCCATGAGCCTTGTGATTTATGCTTGGGAAGCCTTTAATGTCCCAGAATTGCTACCACCAGTCTTGCCAGTGGGATCGGGGCCACTGGTGATGATTTGGGGGCATTAAACCCCCCCAATGATTTTTGAATTTTACCAAGTTCATTAAAAAGAACACAGAAACAACAACAACAACAACAACAACAACAACAACAACATGTACACATCCACACTGATCAAATTCAGCCATTTGAGCTAAGAAAGATGAAAAGCCTGTCAGAAAAAGACATGGTAACCCTCATTCAGCACCAATATGACTGAATACACAGGCTTTTAGGAACAAAACACTCAAAACCCGGGACTTGGGTAAATATACCTGTTCATTTCAGTTTCTCTCACATTCATTTTAAAAATTATTGTTATTCTCAAATTATTTCCCTTCAAAATATTCTTAAAATGTGAAGTTTAGAGAATTCTGATTTTTTTAAAAAGTGAAATGTATTGACATGTCATCCCCTCCCCCCCCGGCAACCTATGTTTGAGTTTATGGGTGGGTCTGAACATGTTTATGAATAATTGGGTGAGAAAGGCCATATTACTCATAAACATATTTTAAGTTTGTGGCGTTCACCCTAAGTTAAACGCATTATTCATAAGTTATATGTTAATGTTTCTGTTAAAAGTCAGTACTGAATGGACCTTAGTCTTTCATAAGAAAAGTAAATTGATAAAGAGATCAACTGGTGACAGTGTGTTAAAGGGCATGTTGGGATACCTTCGTGAATAAGCCGGGGCCAGGGGTAAACATCACAAACTTGCTTATGGGTTCAAATGTAGGTTGCAAAGAAAATATGAAATATCATAGATATCCTCCCCTTAGTAATGAAAGTCTAACTCAACCTTATAATGATTGATGCCAACAAGGATGGAACATGGTCTATCTTTGGAAAAACAAGGAAACCTAGACTGAACTGGGATATTTGTGCAATTGCAGGACAATTATGGGGATGGAATAAAGAGGTACTTATAACCCACAAGCTAGATCAACACCCCATGGATCTTTTGTGTTCCATCTAGCAAAAGGATGTCTAGCAACTGAGAAAATGGGAACCAAAGAGACTGAGCTACTGGTACCTAAGTGGAAGGTGAGTGACATCTGAATGCTCTCTCTTGGACATCCAACTAATAAAGCACTGTGAAGAGCTCAGACTGAGATCACTGTGCACTATGCATCCCATTGAAGCTGCTCTGCCAGCCATTTGAGTAGGTGTAGGGCCAAGTGGAAGACTTGTGTAATCATTGCTAGCTAGGATTCATATTCTAGAACCTTCTTTTTCCTTTCTTAGCTAGCTTGTTTAGTTTACTAAAGAGTCTACAGAGAACTGAATGTATGTGTGAGACAGTTGATGAATGCTCATGTTTCTCTTGTAGGGTTGTGACTAGCTAGGTTGCTCTCCCTCAAAAAACAAAATCCCAAACAAAACTTCTGCCTTTTTCCTTCTTTGTAGTGATGCAAATTCCACTGCTTGCTAATCTGCTAGAAAGCTGCCTGTGGGCAGTAGTAACACATTGCTGATTAAACTGATGGCACTGCATATTCCTCAGCTCAGGTCATATCCATTTGCATGTTCCTCGTTTATGGAAATGAAACTTTTCATAGAAATTTAGAAATGCACAAATACTGCCACAATCCTAGATATGCTTTGGGTCAGAATGCTATCAAAAGGGAACAGGGCATCGGAACAAGGCCTAAAGGTGTGCCTTATTCAGGCATAGACCAGGTTGGGTGGCTGTTGCTAAAAAAAGAGAAGTTAATCCACATTGGAGGAAGCCCAATAAAAGAGTAGAGCAATCTAAGAAATTGCTCTACACACCTTGAGGGTAGTTAAGGGTGACAAGGATGATCAGGGGGCTGGAAACCAAGCCTTATGAGGAAAGGCTGAAAGAATTGGCATGAATTATACCAGATATCCCGGACAACCCAGATAATGTGGTTGCTGACATTGAGACAGACATCCTGGAGAGTGAAGTCAAGTGGGCCTTAGAAAGCCTGGCTAACAACAAGGCCAGTGGAGGTGATGGCATTCCAGCTGAACTATTTAAAATCTTAAAAGATGCTGCTGCTAAGGTGCTACATTAAATATGCCAGCAAGTTTTGAAAACTCAACGGTGGCCAGAGGACTGTAAAAGATCAGTCTACATCCCAATCCCAAAGAAGGGCAGTGGCAAAGAACGCTCTGGATTATGGAGAAAGCAAGAAAGTTCCAGAAAAAACATCTGCTTCTGCTTCATTGACTATGCAAAAGCATTTGACTGTGTGGACCACAGCAAATTATGGCAAGTCCATAAAGAAATGGGAGTGCCTGACCTAAAAAACCTATACGTGGAACAGGAAGCAACAGTTAGAACTGGATATGGAAAAACTGATTGGTTCAAAATTGGGAAAGGAATATGACAAGCCTGTATATTGTGTCCCCCCCCCCCTTATATGAAAAATACATCATGTGAAAAGCCGGACTGGAGGAATCCCAAACTGGAATTAAGATTGCCAGAAGAAATATCAACAACCTCCAATATGCAGATGATACCACTCTGATGGCAGAAAGTGAGGAGGAATTAAAGAACCTCGTAATGAGGGTGAAACAGGAGAGTGCAAAAAACGGTCTGAAGCTCAACATTAAAAAAACCCAAAGATCATGCCCACTGGTCCCATCACCTCCTGGCAAATAGAAGGGGAAGATATGGAGACAGTGACAGATTTTACTTTCTTGGACTCCATGATCACTGCAGATGGTGACAACAGCCACAAAATTAAAAGATGCCTGCTTCTTGAGAGGAAAGTGATGACAAACCTTGACAGCATCTTAAAAAGCAGAGACATCAACTTGCCAACAAAAGTCCGCATAGTTTTTCCTGTAGTGATGTATGGAAGTGAGAGCTGGACCATAAAGAAAGCTGACTACCGAAGAATTTATGCTTTTGAACTGTGGTACTGGAGGAGTCTCTTGAGAGTCCCCAGACTGCAAAGAGAACAAACCTATCCATTCTAAAGGAAATCAACCCTGAGTGCTCACTGGAATGACAGATCCTGAAGCTGAGGCTCTAATACTTTGGCCATCTTATGAGAAGAGAAGACTCCTTGGAAAAGACCCTGATGCTAGGAAAGTGTGAAGGAAAGAGGAGAAGGGGACAACAGAGGATGAGATGGTTGGACAGTGTCACCGAAGCGACCAACATGAATTTGATTCAACTCTGGGAGGCAGTGGAAGACAGGAGGACCTGGCGTGTTCTGGTCCATGGGGTCATGAAGAGTCGGACATGACTAAACAACTAAACAACAACAGCAGCCTTGAGAAAAGAAGGTTGATGGGTGATATGATAGTATTTTTTCAAATATTTAAAAGGCTGTCATACAGAGGAGGGGCAAGATCTATTCTCCATCATTCCAGAGTGCAGGACACAAAACAATGGGCTCAAGTTAAAGGAAGACAGATTTTGGTTGAATATCAGGAAAAACCTCCTAACTGTTAGAGTGGTATGACAGTGGAACGATTTACCTAACGAGTTGTTGAGTGCTCCAACACTGGAGGCATTCAAGAAGAACTTAGATAATCACCTGGCAGATATGCTTTGATTGTATTCCTGCATTGAGCAGGGAGTTGGACTTGATGGCCTTGTAGGCCCTTTCCAACTTCACTTTTCTGTGATTCTATGAAGACTGTCTTTATAAAGGAAGGTCTTGCAGGCTCTTTCTAGAATAAATAATTGGTCTTCTCTTCAATCTTCTATCCTATTTGTGAAAATTAACATATAATCCCTGCCACAGAATCAAATACTTGGGCTGAATTTCATATTTATTTCATTCCATGTTTCCACAGGCAAATTACAGAATTTGTTTTTTCCCCGCAGAGATAGTTTTCACAGGAAAAAGAATCCATACATTGTGGTTCAGCATTTTCTTCATTTCCACTGAGTCATTAATAAATGAGGAGAAGGGAAGTTTGTAGGTTAGGCTGATCTTACATTACTTTGGTGATTTCTTCCTTTTTTGCCTTGTAAATTGAAACAGCTGAGAAATCATGTTCAATAAAATGAGCAACTTGGCTAATTTAAGGATTTGCAAAATATCTGTCAATCCCCCATCAGTTTGGATAAAAGCTTGGAAAAGTTACATGCTGGGGAATGCTGGGAATTGTGGTCGGTGGAAGTAACTTTTCCCCATTCTGTTCTGAATCATGTGGTTAGCCTCTATAAATGGAGGCAATTGCAGAAGTTGTTGGTGCCACTTTCACAGTCCCCTTTCTCAAGTTGGAAATATTATTTTGGACTGCCCTTCACAGAAGTCCCCAGCCTTCTGGGAAGGAATTGAAGTTATAGTCCAAAGACATAATGCTCCAAACTCTTCCATTTCCTCACACGTTTAATCAGCACATAGTTGGAATACCTGAATAGTGATATAGCAAAAGTGATCTTTGCTCTGGTTTAAAAGTCCTTACTTCCCTGGAGAGAAGCACTGTTGAAGTTCATCTCTGTTTCTGTCATGGAAAGAGGAAAGAGATGTTACCACGGGGCTGGGAAGTTAGCTTGTCCAATTTGTCATTAAAATCCCTCTGGAAAACTCAACTAAGAATGTCTGTAGCTTTGTATAATCGTGCTTCATCATAGAACTGACACTGCAGAAGTCAGCTGGATTTGTGTGATAGATGTGGCCACTGGCTAAAGAAGGATGACTTTCAAGTATTCTCCATCAGTGACCACGTTGTGCTGCGGAGTGCTGTTGGATCTAATAACTAGCTGTCTGGCAGATTTGGGGTATAACCTTATTTATTTATTTATTTATTTATTTATTTGATTTTTACCCCGCCCCTCTAGACCATGTCTACTCGGGGCGGCTTACAAAATAAAACAAAACAGTATAAAAATATATAAAATCATAAAATTACAAATTTCAATTTAAAACAATTAATTTAAAGAGAGGATGACCAAGATGGAAGAGCCAAAAAAACAAAAAACAAAAGAGAGAGAGAGAGAGAGAGAGAGAGAGAGAGAGAGAGAGAGAGAGAGAGAGAGAGAGAGACTTAATTGACTGGAGGGAAGGCCTTCTTGAATAACCAAGTTTTTAACTGGCTTTTAAAAACACCCAGCGAGGGTGCCAGCCGAATTGCTGTTGGGAGGGCATTCCACAGCTGAGGGGCCACCGCCGAGAAGGCCCGGTTTCTTGTTTTTTCCTTCCGGGCCTCTCTCGGCGTCAGACCCCTCAGCCGCCCCTGCTGGCTATATCGGGTGATCTGGGTAGATCTGGGTGGGAGAAGACGATCTGCCAAATATTGAGGTCCCAAACCGTTTAGGGCTTTATAAGTGATCATTAGCACTTTGAAGTCAACGCGGAAACGGATGGGCAACCAGTGCAAAGCAGCCAGGGTGGGGGAGATATGCTGGTGTTTTCTCACCCCACTAAGGAGCCTGGCTGCTGCATTCTGGACCATCTGAAGTTTCCGCGTCAGCCTCAAAGGCAGCCCCACGTAGAGTGCATTACAATGGTCTAATCTCGAGATTACAAGCGCATGGACTAGAGTAGTGAGGGCCCCCCGATCAAGATATGGTCGCAGCTGGGCAATCCGCCATAGGTGAAAATAGGCAGAGCGGACCACAGACGCCACCTGGGTTTCCATGGTAAGCGCCGGGTCCAGATGTATTCCCAAGCTGCGGACCTCACTCTTTGCGGCAAGGGTCGTCCCTCCAAAGGAGAGGGAGTCACCTATGCCGCTGACAGAAGGGCCGCCCACCCTCAAGACCTCCGTCTTGTCCGGGTTCAGCCTCAATCCATTTGACTGCATCCATTCCAGTACAGTGTCCAAGCAGCGCTGGAGGGACCGGACGGCATCCACTGAAGTTGGTGTAAAGGAGATGTAGAGCTGTGTGTCATCAGCGTACTGATGACACGATGCCCCACACCCCCTGATGACCCCACCCAGCCCCCTGATGACCCCACCCAGCGGCCTCATATAGATATTAAACAGCATTGGGGAGATGATCGACCCCTGTGGAACCCCACAATTGAGATTCCACGGGGCCGAGACCCTCTCCCCAAGCTGTACTCTCTGGGGGCGATCCTCCAGGAAGGAGCGGAGCCAGGCAAGTGCCAGGCCACCAACTCCCAACTCGGAGAGCCTCCCCAGGAGGATACTGTGGTCGACGGTATCAAAGGCAGCTGAGATGTCGAGGAGGACCAACAAGGACATGTTGCCCCCATTGGCCTCCCTCAACAGGTCATCCAACAGTGCGACCAGTGCCGTCTCTGTACCATAGCGCGGCCTGAAGCCTGACTGAAATGGGTCCAGAGCATTGGTTTCGTCCAAGAGCGCCTGAAGCTGATCTGCCACCACCCTCTCAACCTTAGATGGATTGTTTGAGTCTTGATCTCAGCCTCATATTTGTTAAAGCAGATGACAACATTTTGCTCATGCTCTCTGAGCTTGTTATATTTGTCCTGAATAGTGGAGAAACGGCCATATTTAATCTCATGAATAGTTTAGAACATAATTATTTACTTCATGCTTTTGATGCTGAAGTAGCTTAAGAGGTACTGATAATCTTTAGTAGTGTAAATGGACAGGTAGACTTCTCTACATTGTTTGGAGCAGTCTTGCGTATAATAGGCACTAATCTGATATGAGTTTAGACCACTTCAAAATAAGATTGTTTTTAATGTTTATCCAGTTTGAACTCCAGATCTTAGTCTTCCCTTCTTTCTTCTTTTAGTTCTTTACCCTTATAGACCTGCTGAGACTTGAGATGGAGCTATTTGTATTATTTATATGCTGCCTTTCTCCCCATAGGAGACCCAAGGGGGCTCACAACAACTAAAACTACAAAACAATCAATAGTTTTAAAATACCATATAAATATCTTACTAAAAAACAAACATACATCAGGACTACAACTAAAACAAAGTTAGATAGCAAGGAACACATATTCCCTATAATTAACTCATTTTCCCTCTCATAACAGAATTTCCTCAAAGAGTCATACCTTAGCAATCAGACTCAAAAATTAAATGTCTGAGATTATCTTCTAAAAACCAGTCACAAAACCAAACACTATTAATGCAATATATTTAGGTGAGGAAAATTATATTTAGTTTGGAGTGCTACTTACAATTCCCGGCTATAGAGTTATAGTGCAGTACTGCACAACTCCAAATCCTAAGATTTTCTGGGAGGGAGTCATAAATCTGAAGTGGTATCAAGCTGCTGTGACTGTGTAGTATGGCTGCCCTCATAATTGTGAATCTTAAGCAGGGACCATTCTGGCCAGAGTATATGGGGAAGTGTTGTATTAAAAAAGGAAATCTTCTCATTAGGAGCTGGGCTCAATGATCCACAGGGACATTGCGAGCTCTGCAGTTCTAAGAATATTCTAAGATTATTAAAACTAGTTGAACTTAATCTGATTAACTTCAGTTGAACCCAGTGTGTTCTTTAATAGATCTAGAAGCTAAACTGGGCAAATTCTGTGCTTTCTTAAATCTGAAGTGCAACACAGAATGAACATATAGTGCTCTCTCTACCTCATTATTTTAGAATGTTTGCACTTACGTTTCCCTCAGACACAGGTTCAAATATGAAGCAAATTTGGCTATTTGTGTGTTTCTGGGGCAACCCTGAGGTGAAGCAAAGGGCGGACAGGCATAAACTGGGTGAAGCCCACTTGAGAATAAATTTTCCTGAAGAACTAGGAATATATGAATACTGGCACAGACCCAGACAAGGACTAAATCAGTCTCCCAAGATGTCAGGGAGCAATCTGTCTATATATCCTTATTCAGGTATGGAGTTCAGGGGGAGAGAGCACTATGTATATCTCTATTTAAAACATCTAAGTAATTCAGATGGAGAAAATAGAGAATAATAAAAACTACCTCTCCAGCAACTATAAGGGCACAGGAGAGCTGTTTAGCGGACTTTACTGCAATATGGAGCACAAGATTATACACAACAGCCTTCATTTAAAAATAGCATGACTTCACTGGATATATTGCACCTGTCTAAATTTAGAAGCTGTTTGTCCTCTAAGAGTTCTATTGCTTCTGCAGCAGTAGTGATTTCAGTGCATTTTGGAACATGTAATGAAGCAGCTCTGTTACACTGCACATAAGTGTAGCATTAGGTGCCAGTGCAGCAGTTAAGAATACTGCACAAAGATCCGGGTTCTAGTTGTACCCACACTGCTTCACAAGATTGTTCTGAGAATAAAGGTGGAAGGAGAAGGTCTTAAGCACCATGGAGGATGGGCAAGTCAGAAATGTAGCTAATTAAAAAAATGAGAGCCAGTGTGCAGTGGTTCACAACCTTGGCTCCCCAGATGTTCTTGGACTAAAACTCCAATAATCCTTCACCACTAGCTGTTCTGGCCAGGATTTCTGGGAGTTGTGCTCTAAGAACATCTGGGGACCCAAGACTGGGAACCACTGTCACAGTGCATAAAGTAACAGACTAAGACACAGAAATTCAAATCCCTGCTTGACCATTGAAACTCTCTCTCCGTGTTGGTTGTTGTGGGGGTTTTTGGGCTCTTTGGCCATGTTCTGAAGATTGTACTTCCTGATGTTTCGCCAGTCTCTGTAGGCTGGCATCTTAAGAGTCCTCTGAAGATGCCGGCCACAGAGACTGGTGAAACGTCAGGAAGAACAACCTTCAGAACATCGCCAAAGAGCCCGAAAAACTCACAACAACCATCAGATCCTGGCCATGAAAGCCTTCAAGAATTCTCTCTCTCTCTCTCTCTCTCTCTCTCTCTTTCTCTCTCTCTCTCTCTCTCTCTCTGTGTGTGTGTGTGAGAGAGAGAGAGAGAGAGAGAGAGAGAGAGAGAGAGACTGTGAAACAAGCCCTTAAATATATCACTTACATTGAAAATCCTGTTAGGGTTGCTGTAAGTCAAATGTAACGTGAAGGCATGTAACAATAAAACAAAAATAACCAGAATGTTAGCCAGATATCAACTTTCCAGAATTCAACAGAATTATAAAGTAGTAGGAAAGGGGATACATTCTCAATGCAAATCCAAGGCAGACCTTTCAACATCACAGTAATCCAAGTTTATGCACCAACCACCAATGCTGAAGAGGCTGAAATTGACCAATTCTATGAAGACTTACAAAACCATCTAGAACTGCCACCAAAGAAAGAGGCTCTTCTCATTAAAGGGGACTGGAATACTAAAGTAGGGAGTCAAGAGATAAAAGGAACAACAGGTAAGTTTGGCCTTGGAGTTCAAATAGAAGCAGGGCAAAGGCTAATAGAATTTTGTCAAGAGAACAAGTTGGTCATCACAAACACTTTCCAACAACACTCTATCTGGGTTGTCCGGGACATCCAGATCTTTCTGGTATAATTCTTCTGTGTATTATTGCCACCTCTTCTCAATGTCTTCTGCTTCAGTAAGGTCCCTACCATTTTTGTCCTTTATCATGGCCATCTTTGCACAAAATGTTCCTTTAATATCTCCAGTTTTCTTGAACACATCTCTGGTTTTTCCCTTTCTATTACTGGGGCTCTGATCATCAGCTACTGTACTTATAGCAAAATTCAAGCTTAAACTGAAGAAAGTAAGAAAAACCACTGGGCTAGTCAGGTATAATCTAAACCAAATCCCTTATGAATACACAGTGGAAGTGAAGAACAGATTTAAGGAACTAGATTTGGTGGAGAGAGTGCCTGAAGAATTATGGATGGAAGCTCATAACATTGTACAGGAGGCACCAACAAAAGCCATCCCAAAGAAAAGGAAATGCAAGAAAGCAAAGTGGCTGTCCAACAAGGCCTTACAATTAGCAGAGAAGAGAAGGGAAACACAATGCAAGGGAGATAGGGAAAGTTATAAAAATTGAATGCAGACTTCCAAAGAATAGTAAGGACAGACAAGAGGGCCTTCTTAAATGAAGAGTGCAAAGATATAGAGGAAAATAATAGAAAGGGAAAAACCAAGGATCTGTTCCAAGAGAACAAGCTAACACTGTATTTTCTATCCTATTTGTCTCATGTAGAGAGCTAAATCTTAAGAAGAGAGTGGTCTGGACCCCTGATGCTTCAACACAACCCGAAACCCTGAACATTAGGTGCTCCATACACTGTTCTCTGAAAAAGAGGTGGAGGGAGGTTTGATTCACAATGATATTATTGGTATTCTAGTACCTATGGAATAGGAGGAGAAGAGCTAAAACAGTCAAGTATGCAATATATTGGTAGTTCATGATTTAGAGATCTTGCATGGAAAATCCAGCCACACCCAACATAATTACATTTTTATGTCACTCTGTACATAACACAAACCTTTCTGTCAGAACCATCTGCATGAGAAAATTTGATGGTTAATTTAACAGGAATGAATGCTAGTTGCAGATGCTCTGTGAGTGAGGACTTTGGTTTGAGCCGTAGCAAGGGATTTCATGTGACAGCTGTTCAGATGGAAAATAATTGTACACTTTCTATAGATTTGAATACTATATCCCAAAAGCATGTGCTGGAATTGGCACAACATCTTCCAGCTTGCTGTAACCAGCCAGCTGCATATCTGTATGTGAGACTCCCTCAGAGGGTAAATTGAATTCAGTGGATAATTAAACCGAGCAAAAGCCTTGTGTACTGTTGGTAGCAGATTCAATGAAGAGAGGTATTGATGAAAAATCAATAGAGAGTAGGGGGAGAAACAGGCCCCACAAAGGGACTGAAGGAAGAACTCAGAGGAAAATCACAGCAGTAGTGACAGTGAAAAGGGCAGGGAAATCAAGATGGAGGTGTAGATCTTTTGTTCTGAGAAAGGTTAAAGCAAAGAGTTACAGCGTGGAGAAAGAGAAAGATAGTAAATAGATTGAGGCATTCAGAAGAACATAGTAGTGCAAAAACAGAAAGTATTCTCTGAGGCAGGGATGTGAAACCCACAATTTCACAGGTTTGTAAGCAAGATTTCTCCATAAAGATTTGCTTTTTCCTGTGATATCCCATGAGAAATCTTGCAAAATTTCCCACCAGTTTAGTGGTCACTTTTTTCACGGAAGAAGTCCCAAACAATGCAGAATTTTTACATTTTGTGTGCAGACAGATAGCTCTCCTGTGCAGGATCCAGCAGAAGGGGCTTCCAGCTGCCCAGCATGTGGAAGTTTCTTGCCTGGAAGCAGAGGCAGAAAAGGAAAGGGAAAGGAAAGGAAAAATTAGAAAGTCTCACAGCTTTAGAGAGAAGCCTCATGGGACAATCTTATCCTTTTCAAAGAAAAGTCAAATAAGAAGGTGTGCCTGTGCATGGCCTGTGCCTCTGTCTGAAAAACTGGAGTATGGCATCCAATCCACTGCTGCCTCAGCTGTAATTTTAAATCATCTCCACTTTGCATCTTTCCTTACATTTAAGAAAAATGTACATGGCAAAATCCATCTTGCCAAGAACTTTTGGACTTTAGTTCTTCACTCTGGTACATGCCTGATGAAGTAATCCTGATCCACAAACGATAGCAGATTGAATTATATATTTATATATTTTAAACAGAAAAAAAAGAGAATTATATATTTTTAGTAGTCTATAAAGGTATTACCTACACTTGCATTTGTATTTTGTACTGACCACGTGGTTCCCTTTTATTTCATTGGTATGACGGGACTCAGGAAATAACTGAGAATAAATTTTTGGAGTATTTATCACTTTCCTACTATGGGTAGCAAGAAAAATTTAATAGAGAGTAAGTTGAATATTAAAACTTCTCACCCCTAAATTAGTGCAATGATATGCTCCTCTTTTATGAATACAAAGGTTAGCATGGGTCTCCAAATGATTGCATCCATGTCCTTTGACTTCTTTGTTATACAGAGCTTTTTTTAAAAAAACTGAGTGCTGTTTTTAAAATAATTTGACATATGACATCTTCTGAGTTAGATAGTATATAGAGATAAATTCAGAGAATACTGCAAAAGGAAGACTAAAAATTCATGTTGAATATACCTATATGCAAGGTACTTCTGAAACTGAAATACCATCTTTTTGCACTTAAATACTTTCACATGCAAATAAATGAAGACTGTCTTCTTCAGACATTTCTCCTGAACAGCTCTACTCACAAAATTGTCTTTATAGTTGCATGAAACAACTGTTAAAGCAACTAATGGCCATCGGGTTTGGAGTGTAATTGCCACATTTAAGTGATACAACCGAACTTGTTTTTTTCACATTTATTCATGACAATATTATTTCATCTCAGACTGCTTGTCTTAATATATAAATGTGTATCTTATTTATCATGCCATATTAAACTAAATTTTATGTAGAAACATTTCTGATTATAATAGATGATTAAAACAATCTGTTTATCATAATTTATATCATCCTGAGTAATTAGCAAGAGATAACTCTGTAATGCCAAAGAGGGACTTCCCTTTTCAGCCCAGTTTCTTTTTTTACAATTTTTAAAATTCATTTTCGTAGGGGTTATGGTACAAATAGGGGGCCAGGTGGAGGAGGGTGAGGGTAAGAAAGGGTAAAATTCCAGAGAGCGAAAAGTATTCTTACATCCACTTATACAATTGTATTAAAGATGGAAATCATACAAAGAGGGAAAAAACATTATAACAATTTTCCATAATATTTATCATTACTAATGTTACATTTTCTTGGACTTTTTCTATAGGTTTAATATTATTCTGCCATCTTATATCTATTATTTTAAATTGTTCTATTGCTAAATCACTGTTACAACCATTAATTTGTGTTTATTTGATCATATATTCTTCACCACAAAATACCTTAGATTTAACAATGTTTATCCCCACTGCTCTATCTCCATATTTTAACCAATATTTTGTGCCCCTGTTATCATGTCATCTTTCATATTCCGTCTTATGGATCATGGATCAAGAGCTTCATCCACTCCAGGTATGGTCTCCTTTGCCTCATCTGCCACAGCATGTATCTCATCATCTTTATTCTTCTCCCTTTTGTATCAAAATTCATAGTAATTTGATGCATTTCTGCTGTTGACATCTCCATAAGGGGGATTAATAAATTGGCTCTCCACTGCATTGTATCTTCACCTTTTTTCTTCTAGAACCCTCTGAGTTTTAAGAATAAAATTGTCTGTCTCTGTTTGTGGTTTTAAAAAGTTGATTCCCTGTCACGGTCTCACTTCTTTTTTCTGTCTTCACTATTTTGACTGTAAATTCCATTTGTGTCTCCATGTCTTTAATTTGTTCAAATAGCTGATCCATCTCTGTTTTCATCTGGTGCAGTCCATTAAGTATAATGTTCTGAATATCCTTAAGGATGTCTCGTTGTTCCATAATTAGAGGTATTATCTGGATTTCTTTCCAGCAGGTAGTGATCACAACAATTATTTACAATAATGGTGGGGCAAAAAGTTGACAGGAGGAAGGACTTTTCCCGAGACTGTTTCTGGCTGCTTCACAGATTTAAATCGATCAGTAATTTATGGTTATATTGTCCTGCAGAAGTGAATTTTATCACCACAATAGAAGTAGAGTTGTTTTTTCCTCCCTTCCTCTTCCTCCTCCTTTCTTTCTGTTTCGCAGCCAAGCCTCAGATGAAGGGGGGGGGGAGTGTTTGCGGTCTGGCCAGATACAGAACTATTCACTTTCTCTGACAGATTACACCCAGTCTCTTCATTGTATTAAGTCCTTAGTAGTTCCTTATGTGAAACAAGCCATTTACTTGAAGTTTGGTCAAAATTGTTTTTCCAAAATCCTTCTGTGCTTTTCTGCTCTCTATCTTGGGGCATTCATAACATTGTACCAAAATGGTGCCTTCTCAGTTTCTGATTTTCAGATTGCAACTTCAAAGAGCGGTCAATCCAGGGATCTCCCAGGTCACCCCCCTTCTCAGTCAGATTCTGTTGCTTCAGACTTTCACTTCTCCTAATAAAAGTCATTCCCCCCCAGCTGCTCTTGCTGCAACAAATCCCTGCCTCTCTTTTCAACCCAGTTTCAAGCTTCATTCTGATTTATTGAGGAATGGGCAATCTCTGTCCCTTTTATTTTCAATATTTTTCTGTTTATTTCTGTTCTTGTTTCATGAAATAGTACTGAAAATCCATGGAAATTCAGATATATCTTGAATACCTGTGAAATTTCTGAAAGCATGAAGTAGAATATGATTTCTAAACCCTGTCTGCAGACTTATCTATTTCATTTTTATGAGTATTTATGTATATAAATCTTCCTGATTTTTAGTATGTTGTTCTTATATTATAGTACTTTTATGTACCACATGCAAAGGAATATGGCTACTACAAATAAAGTGAGAGAGAAGAGGGAGAGGGAATGTGGGGGTGTCCATAATTGGGCATCAGAGCAGATGTGGAAGTTTGTATTTGCTGGGTCAGGTCAAAGAGAGGCATTATAACAGAAGAAAAATTCTCAATCACATAGTCTAAACATCTTAACAGAGAAAGCCATTCTTGTTGTAGCTGTCTTTCAGTAGTTGTTTTTATTTATGCATTTCTGCACATGTTCAGTTGTTACTTTGGAACTTTCCACTTGGAGATGTAAAAGAGCAATTGTTTTATTATTTGCTGAGACACATTTTACATATATACCATTTTTGTGTTAATGATTCTTCACTTTCAAAAGCTGTAAAGTTTATTGTTATATCACTAAGATTCATTAAATTAAATTAAATTAAATTAGAACCATGATGACTGGAAGGCTCTTGACTGGAAGGTTCTTGGATTAGCCCTGTACGGCTCAGTTGCTAACAGATGTGTACAGACTTACTTACAATCTTACTAAACAAGGTAGAGAGAAATCAATCTTTTTCTTATTCATGGTTTTTTTTACATTCACAACTTCCACTATCATGTTATAGCTGACTATAGCTATTTACAGCCATTTCTTCTTCACAGTTGTTTCTATCAGCATAAAACTAATGGGCCTGTTCCCAGTTTTGTTTCTTCCAAGAGTTAAAATAAAATAAAAATCACCTCGAAGTGCTTGTGTGCATATGTTGTTTGCAAACTGCTCTTTTACAGCCTGATATTTGAATTGCACATTACTGTTGCATGCACCTTATTTCTCTGAAGGATGAGAGGTTTGTGAAGCAACAGCAGCTCTACCCAGTAGCTTTCCAGTGGAGAACAGAGTGATGGAGAATTTTGATGGAGGCTGTGCTGATGGAACCTGCAGATGCTAATATGTGTGTGTGATATATTCATAAATATACAAGCTGATCATAGGTGGAGGCAAGCAGCATCTTTGCTCCTGCTCACTGATTTGCACTCAAAGTGGGGTACTTTGCATATCAAGAAGGGTATTCAGCTCATACGTCTCTTCAAAACTCTCACACATGTTCCAGAAGGCTTTTAATTGAAATAATATTAGCTGTGGGTCTGATGGCAATTTTTATATATATTTTAATTGCATTTTAATTGTTCTGAATTTTTATTGTATTTTAAATGTTGTAAGCCACCCAGAGACTTTTGGGTAGTGTGGGCGGCATATAAATAAATAAATAAATAAATAAATAAATAAATAAATAAATAAATAAATAAATAAATAAATAAATAAATAAATAAATAAACTCTTTTTTTTATTCTCATTCTCTGTGTTTCACCCTTGCATGCACATGTGTGCACACAGACACAAGCATGCCCGTTGCCCTTGCTTTCTTTATATGCCAGGTCCATCTGTCATTCAGGACACACAAGAAAGATCTCTAATTATTTGTACATCTTCCTTCATCATAGAAGGGAAAGCTGATTTTATTGCTCCTGTTGGTAAAGTCCCAATCCACTCTCTGGTCAGGAAGTAAACTGAGCCTTTACCAAAAGAAGCACATGTATTTTTTAGCATTCAAGGGAAATATGTTTCATTATAGACATTTTTCCCTCGAATGCTAAAAAATACATATGTTGTGCATATATAGATGCACTCACAACCTTCGCAATGTGTTCCAGATTATTTTCCCAAATCAACAAAGTTTACATAGAATCCAATATTTTTTTTCAAGTCACAACCCTCTTTTTTTAACCCCCCCCCCTCAATGTTTGCATAAAAAGGCAAAGGTAAAGTCATCCATTCTCAGAAAGTAGAGACTTATTTCTTCCTCTAAGGCTACATTTCTCACACATGCATATATATTAATATCCTGCTCTGGAAGGTCAAGGAAGAAATTAATTACTCGTAAGAAGGGCAATAACACATGTAAGGTGACCCATGACCCCCTAGAATACACTTTGTGACCCTCTTGGAGGTCATGATCCCCATGTTTGGAAACACTGGTCTAGAGGCAAACAGACTAAGCTACCGCTATCTTTTTTTTTTCAAAAATTTTAAATTTTATTAATTAAAAATCTCTAACATACAAAAAACCATAAGACACTAAAATAAGAAGGAAAATAGGAAAAGGATAAACACGGAGAAGCAGGAAATAAAAGAAAAGAAAAGAAAACCAGACTACGTAAAAACAACCCTAAACTAACCCCTCTATTGAAGTACCCCCACCCCCCTTTGGATTCCAGCCTCATTAGCCCCTCTATTCTCCCCATATCAGTTTGCAGTTTATACTAAATTAGTTCATACATATATCACAAGTTTCACCTTAAAACTCCTGTCTTCTTCTGGGCCCAGAAATATATTAGTCCCCAGCTTTGTTTTACATAATCTCTTGGCTGTTCCCGTGGTGCTTCTGATAGAGTGTCCAACTCTGCCATGTCCCATAGCTTCTTTAGCAGCTCTTCTAGCTAGCACTATCCAAAGATCCAGTGTACATCTAATTTCTACCGTAGATTATGTCTTCACATCAAAAAAAATTTAATCATATCTACTACCAATCCCTAAACCCAGGAGGTCAGGTACAGCATTTTCTTCTTACTATAATGTTTGAGGAGCACACATTAAAGCATGTGTGCATACATATGTGTACTTGTACTCTTGTGGACGCCTGCGTGTTTTTTTTCCAAAAGTACGTCCCCTCACCTTATCATGTGCATTTATTCTCCAATTAAATATGTCATTAAAAGGTTGAACATATGTGTTCAAGAAACAAACATGGATTTGCTTCCCTACCCAGCATTTATACCTGCTTTCCCCAGTGACTTTTGAAATCAAAGACATTATTGGTTTACTTTCTGATTCTTGCCAGCTTTTGGAATAATAGATATATAACTCAACAACTGGTCATCAACAAAACAGGTGCTTGGCTATTTTACTTTTCACAAAGAGGAAACATCACAGATAATTATGATGCTGTGTTAGCTTTGTTTGTTTTTTTAATTTAAAGGCACTAGATGCTGGTGATACTCTGAACAGCACCATCAGTAGTACTTGAAGTTAAAATTTGGTTTGTAAATCAGGACAGATTTTCTGACAGCAAGGACGAGCTGGCAGAGAACACCCTTTGTAATGAGGTGTTCAAATGAGATTAGATAAGATGAGAGATGAGCATTTCAATTCTTTTTCTATGGTGCTTTCTTTTATTCAGTAAAGAAGAGGGAATCAAATGAATTTGTAAAAAGTACTTTTACACCAAATCTCCACCTATATTATAAAACAGGATCTACTGTATTTTACCATGTATATGAAGCCCCCAATGTATAAGATGACCCCCTAATTTTGACCCTTTATGGAGGTGAAGGAGCAGTTAATGGGCAACTGCTCCTCCACCTCTGTCTCTCCTCCTCCTGCTCTCTTCCCCGCCCAATCACTTCATCCATTGCGACTGCTGGGGCTCACCTCCAGCTCATGTCTCGCTGCCTTGTCCCCTGCCTGAAGGGAGCGCTGGAGAAGGCGATGTGGGAGCGGCAGCAAGAGGTGCCCAAGTGTGTGCAAGTGCTCCTTTGCCTCCACCTCCTGCTGCTGCTGCCGCCGCCAGAGGAGACAAGGATGAGGGAACAAGGTGAGGATGACATGAGCTGGAGGTGAGCCCCAGCAGTGGTATTGGAAGGTGGTGGTGGTGGCAGCAGCAAGAGGCATCAGAGTGCACTTGAGTGCTCCTTTTCCTCTGCCTCCTTCCATGTATAAAACAACCCTTGATTTTTCATCTAATTTAGGAAAAAGTGTCATTTTATGCATGGAAAAATATGGTATATATTTTAAGGCCAATTCACATCAATGTGTTTTACACAGGGAGATTCGAGTGGCAGAATAAAGTGATGTGTTAGGCATGTGAATTTTCACACCTAGATCAAGCCAGTGGTTCCATAGCAGTAAGTTCAATGTGCATTCTCATTAGTTATTTACTGTACAGTTTATTGACTGCATCATCATGGTGACATCAGGGAGAGCAGGCAGATCCACCCTTGCAGCAGGACATGGGGGAAAAACCACAATAAAGCACATTAAATTTGAAGAAACCATTAGTGTGGTTCTAGCAAAAACCAAATTGCAGCTGAAATAGGAAGAACAAATCCAATTTTTTCATGAATAGAAGAAGCTGGCCTGTTGGATCAAAAAAGGTTATCTCCATCAAAGTGGGGATATAGGGAAGTTATAAGCCTGTATTAGCCATACGGTGGTCTCTTTCAGTTTTGTGGTCTCACTCACCTGCCCTCTGATTCTAGTACAAACTTATCAAGTTGCTTCAGAGCTGGACAAGAATGTTTGGCCTTGATCACCAGACTGGCATATTGAATGACAAATGGAACGTTTTGCCTGTCCTGCACTGAGTACCCATGGGACACCACATGCAGTTTGGAGGGTGGAGTTGAATTAAATAGATGGTCACAGCTAGATGGACCAAGTGGAATGGCAGTGAGTAGAGGTGAGTCCCAGATGGCACCTTTAGTTGAGAGGAGGTCTCAACAAGTTGACTCTTCAGATCAAGGGAATCAGGGTCTTGCTTGGTGAGGTATCTTTGAGGCTGATTGAAGTCACACCCTAATTAAAGTTATGGGATTTGAGTGGGAAGCAGACATTGGAAGGCCTCTTGGTGATGAACTGGCCAGTGCCAGGCTATAGGGGTACACTAGGACACAAGTGCTGGTGGTTCACTCTTAGAAGACATGTGAGAGGCTGAGAGATGACTCCCTACTCCTGATTTAGGATCTATACTCATTACCTCTGCAAGGTAGGGAAGTTAAATAAATAATAAAGCTGTGGCCCTAGTTTAAACCCATTCCTCATCTCTCACCTCTTTATCTCTGGGTTGGCGAAGGCAACGTGTAGGAAAAGGGAGAAATAGTAAGCAGCAGCAGACTTCAGCAGTCTATCACCCAGGTTCTGACCACCCTTGGCTGTTGTGCCACCAACCACAAGGGGCAACAGCCACCACAACATGCAACAGATTTCCCCCTAGATTTTGTTGGGTCTCAGAAAAAAGCATCATTTTGAAACATGCATTGAATCCAAAAAGAAGATATTTTATCGAATCTGTTCATCTATGAAAAATGCCTGTATTTAGATGACTATTCACAGGGAGTTTTGAAAGAGAGTAAAAACATTCATTACCTGGGCAGAGTCAAGACGGAAACAATTTGGAAGAAATAATAGAGGAAAGGAGAGATAATGTCTAATGAAATTAGGAAAAAATCTTTGCTTGTCTGTACAACTTTGACAGAAATTGAACCCTTGTCCCTGCAGTACTACAAAATGGCACATCACAGCAACAGTGGAGAGGTGTTGTGTTTCTCCACTGCCCAGGATAATATATAGGTTTCATCTGAACTATGTACTATTATCATTTTGGCCAATTTGATTTCATGCTTACTTTGTGATCACTGATTAGCTAGGGTCATGTATTGATGATAAAGAAAGAGAGGACAAATATGGTGCCAAAAGAACAGAAGAAAAGTAAAAATACAGCAGTAGTGGACAGTTATGAGAACAGATGAGAAAGATATCTGTGTGAGTGCGGAGAGATATAATATAGCTTTAAAAAACATATTTTACATGTCCAGAATGTTTGCAAAGGGACATGTGGAACACCCTAACTCAAAATATTGCTATGCCATCAGGAACTCCTACCCACTCTATCTCTGCAGGATTCCCTATACCTTATTATTATATTATAGGGAAACCCATCATAACTGAGAACTTACCAGAAAGCTCAATGACTTATATATCCAACTAAGGAGTGAGAAGTAGGGAATTTGATTTCTTGCTATGCATCTCAACAGAAAAGCTAGCCTGTGTAGTCTTGAGCAACCTGCACAGTCCCAAGGTGACCCTGGAAAAAGGAACACGATACCTAGAAAGCTTTGGAAAGAGTCACCCTAAGTTTTGATTGCATGCAATTCTTGTTGTCTTGGAAAAGAATTCCATTTCACTGGAAGAGCAGCTGTGGACCTATGGATCAGGTTGACATGGTTCAAATGCTTGTGTAAATAATGTTTTGCCAAAATCTAAGTGACTTGAGCTCTTTGAACTTGGAAGTAAGTCTAGATAATGTAGCTACAAAACTGAACCAGCAGTAATTAGATATACAGACAGAAGCCAATTATGCAACACCTATTAGATGACAACATCAATAATCTAATTTAGAATTGGGCAATGTCAATGAGCATGGGACTAGTTTACATTTTTCCCCCTGGAACATCCCCTGGCATTTCCTGTTCATCTAAAAATGCTGTTTGTGATTTGATACCAATGTTTAGGAACACACATTTGACACCAAGCTTCAGCACCATGTTTGGAGAGGTGGATGGCCACGAAAACAGCCTCTGTGAGATACTTTCTGTAAAAGAAAACCCTTGGACTTCTATTTTATTAGCACTTCCCTGGTGTCCTATATTTTACAGCAAATTTATGTTTCTGACTTATTTATGTGTTAGTACACACATTAAATCAGGCCATATCTGAAATTTCATCACAATGAACAAAGAGCTTCAATTTAGAAGTGGAAGAAAACAAATATTAAATATTTCAAGAATTAAATGTATTCTGGAAAACATAAATCATTGAATACAATCACAATTTATTTGATTTCCCATCATCTTTACTCCTTTTCTTTCCTACAGTCTTTTATGTGTTGTTTGAAAAATAAAGCATAAAATATCTACAACCTGTCTTGACTTGCCATTTTCAGGTCACTGCCTGCTTTGAAAAACGAACAACTCCTCTATTTACAAAATAACATAGGCAACACTTTCTGCTCATTTCTTTGAAATGCATATTGGTACACATAATGGATACCAAGTACAGAATTGTTCTAAAGCGAAAGAAGAAAGAAAAAAAGTTTAATTTCTCTTTAGCTCACCATAACAGTAATACTGTTATGCTCAACCACAGTCAATAGATAGAAATAAAGCTTCAGGATATTTTACTGTTTCTGCAAACTTCCACTCTGACTTAATTTCTAATGAAGGGCTCCATTTGCCCAGAATGGGAGACTGAGATTCAGTGTTGCTTTCACATCCTACTTAAACTGTAGCCATAGTGTTAGCTGTGTTGTTTGGAGTTTCATCTTTTAACTGATGTGTGGCAGAGAGAACTCATTCTCAGGACAGGAATGCAATGGCTGCCTCCCCAATCTCCAATATTGCTTGCACTGGATCTTTAAGCAAAGTTCCATCTTATTTGAAGTAAATAGATTCTTTCCAATAAAAGTTTGTGGATCTAAAAGTTTTTCTAGGTTCTTTTCTCTGAAAAAAATGGTTTAAGCTAGGGATCTGTATGGTGATTTGTTTTCCCCTTTTTGGGTACTTTTCTAGGCCGGAGGAGGTTCCTCTATTATATTCATATTCTTCATGCAATGATCCTTGTGTTTAACATGAAAAGGATTGCCTGTTTGGGATAATTTCATTTCAGTTTTCCTCACTCATGCTTTCTGGCACCAGTCTCAAAAGCCCTAACAAATTCATAAAAAATACCACAAAAAACAGAGTTGAGGGAACAGAGAACAAATATACTACAAAACCGACAGTAAAATGAATAGTAAAGCCAGCATAGGAAACCACCAAACAAAATTGTCTCAGTTTCCGAAATTATACATTTTTAACTGAATAAATAAACATTAAATTGCAACATATGCACCCCCTCCAAAAAGCAAGAAAAGTAATCAAGTAAGAAAATAAAGGCTATAATATACATATAAAATCAAAGCCTCTCTCAAAACAAATGACTTGAAACTGAGAAGATTTCTTTATTTATTTTCTTCTCTTATTTGAGTCCAGTACAGCACCTTCTCCTGAGAAGAGAAGACTCCATGGAAAAGACCCTGATGCTGGGAAAGTGTGAAGGCAAGAGGAGAAGGGGACGACAGAGGATGAGATGGCCGGACAGTGTCACCGGAACTACCAACATGACTTTGCCCAAACTCTGGGAGACAGTGGAAGACAGGAGGGCCTGGCGTGCTCTGGTCCATGGGGTCACGAAGAGTTGGACACGACTTAAAGACTAAAACAACAACAACACAGCACCAGGTGGCAGGAACCAAAATAATTCAAAGACATTGGGAGATCCCAAAAAAATAAAGGTAAAAAGGAAAACTCAAACAGAGGCACAGGAAGTCATGCAGCAAGGGAAAAGATGCCAGAAAGTCACATACCCACAAGGCATGAAAGTGAAACAAAGAAAGGACACTTCCAATGGGTTCAAACCAATCCTGGCCCTTTTACAGCTTCAATATTCCCACTCCTAAATATTCTGATTGGATGCTGACAGCAGCCCTCGTGATGCTAGTTGATTAAAAAAAATCCAGGTGATTTTTACAGACAAAAAGTGAAGTTAAAGATAAATGATAGAGGGAAACAGGAGACACAAATTATTTGTTATTGAAAAGGAGTCATCCTGAGTCCAACTACCTGGCTGAAAGGCAGCATACAAGCACAATCAATCAACAAAACAATCAATATGATTTTTTTTCAAAGCTATTTTTCAAGAATCAATAGAATAAAATAAAAATTAAAAATAAAGAGCATCCTTCATGTTTTCATTTTTTTTTGTTAAAACTAGGAAGTCCCATCCCTAGTTTAAGCCTCATAAAACTCTGATGAAGTACACACTGATGTCCTGCATAAATAAGGGTAGTTTACTCTTATCAGCCAGCTCCGCCCATTCACCCATGGACTTCAATCTAGCATATACCCATGCTTTCACCTTTTTGTTCCCAGCCTGCGTTCGTTTATTTTTGGTTTCACTATAATGCCTTCACTTCCCCACCCCCTCCAGCTTCTTGTTCCTGTCCTAGGGATAATGCACTTATGCCTACTGAAATCAATGGATGTATATAATGAAGATGAAGGCAAGCCACACTGATTTCAAATGATGACTAAATTAAAACCCTTAAAATCCACTCCATGGCTACAAATTTACAAGTCCAACTAATTATAAGAACAGACTTCTATTTCTTAGGTTGAACTTAGGGGGACTTTTCGAAAAATGCTTATTCTTGATTAGATAATGAACAAATTCTCTCTCTCTCTCTCTCTCTCTCTCTCACACACACACACACACACACACACACACACAGAGAGAGAGAGAGAGAGAGAGAGAGAGAGAGAGAGAGAGAGAGAGAGACGTGGGGCTGTAGCCTGTGCTTGACCAAATGATGGCTACTCTCTAACTTCTGTGATCACCCTATTAGCATAAATATCTGAGACAGAATAAGTTTCTTGTGAAGAGCTTTACCCAGAAAGCCTTCTGAGGAACACAAATAGCTATGATCAACTTTCCAGGCAGCTCTACAAATGCATATAAATTTGGGTAAGCCTTATCTCTTTGACCATTTGGTTGGAGGCCTTTTGAACCATTTTTTCCTATTATAGTGCTGAACAGTATTAGGTGAATTTGTGAAGTGCTTCTTTTCTGGTCAAGACAAACCACCCAATCAACATTCTCCAACAACTGTGAGAGTTCTCACCCCCAGTGCAACAGGAAGACAAGTGCTTTTTTTTTAGTTTTCCACAAATAGTGATGGAGTAGACGTGGTCTAGAGGGGCGGGGTAAAAATCCAATAAGTAAAATAAAAATATAACCTTTTCTAGGGAGAACTACACACAGAGCAAACCCAATTATAAAAAATCACATCTCTGTTATCTTTGTCTCTATCATAGGAAGATATTCCAGCTGAGGGATGAAAGAGACACAAACAACCCATTCTATGCTCCTGCATTGCCAGTTCACTTATTGCATTTTCCAATGAAACACATTTAATAGAAATACATAAAAATCAGTCTCATATATCATTTTCTAACAATGCACATTTTATTCTAATGCACAAAAATCAATGTCAACAGCTTTGCAGAAATTTTCCCCATCTTGTGGTGAGAAGAAAAAAATATTTTGTGCTGTCTCATTTACTATAATAGAACAAAACAAGTCAGGATTTACATGCCTTAGATAATATGAACTACATATTCAAAAACTTCAAGGGTACTTGTGTTTCTTTGTGGACTATTGGCCATTTTCTTATAATTTATTGAAATTCTAATTTAGACACTGCATTTTAAAGAAATGTGGTTGTTAATCAGATGTCTTAATTATTGCATTCCCTAATGTTCTAAGCTTTCAAGTCCTTTTTATGCTACTCAAGGAAGATCTAGTTTGTACTATGTGAACACAGTTTAAATACTTTACCTGTCATGGTAGTGAAGACTAATATTTAATGCCAGACAACTGATCTAGTGCTGAGGGATTTTGTAGCTCATGAGGTTAAAGTATCTAATTCATAGACCTCCCAGAAGGAAATAACAGATTGTTTGATAATCTCCAGTAGCAAGGCAACTTTACATGAATTGAATATGATGCTTATACCGCATGATATCACATTATCCACTATGATGAGAAATATTCGTCACCTCAGACATTCTAGGCTACCATTGGCTATGCTGGGTAGGGCTGGCAGGCATTCTAGGCCAAACCATTCTAGGCTAGCCAAAGGTTAGCAGCTCCTGCTTGAAAGGTTCTTGTGAGGTAAAATGGAATGGCCTTAAATAAACCAACTCTGAACTTCATTTTTAATGTATTACTGCATTTTAATATATTTAATGGATCAATGGATCTATTTCTGGGCACAATTTAAAGTTCTGGTTTTAACATATAAAGCCCTGAACAGCTTGGACTTAAGCTATTGAAAAGACTGTGTCTCCCATTATGAACCTGCTTGGGTATTAAGATAATCAGGAGAGGCCTTTTTCTCAATTCCACTGCCTTTACAGGTGTCTTCAATGGGAACACAGGAATGAGCCTCCTCTGTTGCTGCTCCCACACTCGGGGACCCCCTCTCATGGGAAGCCAGGCAGGCTTCATCTTTGCTGTCTTTCTGCAAGCAAGTGAAGAGAAAGGTCTCTTCAGGCAAGCTTTCCCTCAGTGACTGGCTGCTTGATCGTGATCTTTTAGATGGGTTTTTTATGCATTACTGCTTTGACTGTGTTTTTTGTATTGCTTGTGTTTTCCACTTCTCAGAAAAATATTTGTTTGCTTCTTTTTAATATTTCTTTACTTAGTGTTTTTGTCTTTAAATACTGTCTTTTAATGATGTATGCCACCTTTATATACTCATTGTTTGGTGTTTAAATATTTTCTTTCAATCGGTGTCCTTTTTAAGGAGAAAGGTGGGGTAAAAATATTTTAAATATATATAAATACATAAACATAATGACTCTTCCATCACCATGATAACATCTCCAGGATACCCTGTATATTATATTCATTCACATATATCAGAACCATAGATGGTAAGTCACTCATGTTCTTGCAGTAGGAAAGCTCACTCTAGGACAATGTTTTGACCTGAAATGATGAAGGCCTGGGGGAAAAAAGAAGAAATCTTCTTCCCCATAACCTTTTCCCCCTGTCATTACACATGAGCATTTCCTCCCAGACATTTGCCTCTCTACTTTTGTCTAAGACTACTTAATACATTCATGGTTGGCTTGACAGTCAGACTGAATGTTACAGATAGCATGGCATTAGAAGAGAGAATTCCTTCACTTCTGAAAGTCATCTGACTGTGGCATCATAAATTTTTCATCCCTCACATTCTTTGCAAAATTATTTTTTTCCATTAGCTATCAGGAGGTATATGATGCTTCCTTTGGAAGGATGATTGCACAGGTCTACTGCAATCACATCTCTGGCATTACCAAGATTCCAACTATTCATCATTCAAATTAATAGTATTCTAGTTCCTTGCTTATGCTTTTCACTGCAAAATTACATTGACCCACATACTGCTATGACGTATTACAAACAAACCACTTCATTGTTATAAAGTTATACAAAATAAAGTGTTTAACAGTAGAAGAGTCTCACTGCACACAACTGCAGGGTCTCATGTCTAATTTTTTAAAAAAACAAAATTCCCATTGAAATAGGATGATAAGAAAAGAATAATTACACGTGCCCTTAATTATACAGCATACATTGTGAAGATAAACAGCATTTGCTCACTTTCAGAAGCAAATAGTCATAATTACTGTATAGCCTTTAGAATATTTAATTGCTTTTGAGTAATTATCCTTCTCCTTCCTTTTTATACTATGATCAATTTAGTTTGTACAATGATTACAGAGTAGAACAGAAAGGAAAGTTGACAGGTTTTTGTTGTTTCAAATTTCTCAAACTGTTTTTTAAAGTTGTTTATACATTTCTAATATTGCTTTGAACTAATTTCCAGTTCTTACACATTAATTAAGAGGAGCTTTGCTCATGGCTGCTCATCTTCAACATTTAGTTTAGTAAATTAACCTAATAAATTGATATGTTACTCAGAAGTGTGGTATGGTATTCAGGCCATAACCAATAACAATTGCAAATTCTTAAGTCCAAATATTTATTTAGCCATGAAGCTCTGTATGTGAGCCTGGGCTGTTACTATCTCTTAATCTAAGTTACCTAAGAAGGTCAGTTTGCTCATCAGAACGTTTACAGGATAGGAAGGGTTAGCCAGTGGCACACTGATTCCCAAGAGATGCCTGAGTGTACTTGCAATGCCTTCCACTCTTTGAGGAAGCTCCTTCTATGTTCTACATCAAAACCAAAGATCCTTTGTTGAATATCAAGGGAGGCACAGTCACTGGAGAGATCAAAGGAATAGTCTCCCACAGGGTGGCATCCTGCCACCATTACTTTTTAACATTTGCACAAATGGTCAACCAACATTCCCATACTCCAGGAGTTTCATCTCTGCTGATGTTTTTGCCTTGAGGGGAAATTGTGGGACCGTTAAGCACTAGCTAAGATCTTACCTTATACTATAAAAACAACCAGCTGAAATCAAACTCTTTAAAACACAGGTCTGTGCCTTTAACTTAAAGGAGAGAAATGAGCTAGCTAAGAAAGCAAGATTTTGGAACATTGTTGTATCCCAAAGTATTTGGGCATCACTCTGGATCAAACTTTGATCTACAAAAAACATTGTCTAAACACCAAACAGAAAGTTGTCACTAGAAATAACTTACTTAGCAAATTGGTTGAGCCAGACTGGGATGGACATCAACAAACAAAACAACAGCTTTGTCCCTGTACCATACAGTATAAATATGCTAATATCATATGGTATAAATCAGTAAATGTCAAACAAGTGGATGTAGCTCATAATGAATCATGCAGGATTATTACTGACTGCCTGTTGTCTGGTGGGCATCAGCCTTTTGGAAGTACATGTGTCAATAGTTGCTAGCAAATAATAAACAAAATCAGGTAATGCAGCACCAAACCCATCTACTTGATGGGCACCAACCACCTAGATGAAAAGTTTTTTGCAAACATCTCAAGATCTAAATATTGAACCAGAAGAGGTTAGGCTAAAACTGTGGAGAACAAAAACAACACATCTTGCCAGATAGATGAATGCCAACGATTCTGACTGGGCCATCTGGAAGTCATTTAACAAACCTCAATGTGAACTTGGAAGACCAAAGAATAACAAAGTAAAATAGGGGTACTTAGATATAGTCGCCTAGAGTGGTCTATTAAGCCAGATAGGCGGGGTATAAATCAAATAAATAAATAAATATAGGACAAAATTTCTGCGACTGTGGAGAAATTCAATCAATGCAGCATTTATGTGCATGCAGGTTATGACCACTATGTGTACAAAAGATCAAGATAACACTATTGAAGTGGCCTGCTTCTGGTAAAAAATAATCTAATCATTTTAATATTTTAATTTATTTTAATTTTATTTATATATATTATTTTATTTATTTATATATTATATTATCTATAGTTTTAAACAGTACAACACTCTAATATGAGGAAGGAAGGAAGGAAGGAAGGAAGGAAGGAAGGAAGGAAGGAAGGAAGGAAGGAAGGAAGGAAGGAAGGAAGGAAGACTTCACAAAGTTATTCTATGGGGAAAGGGGAAATAATGTATACCAACTTGAGCTCTTTGTCTGTGGAAGCAGACTTGATCCATGACAGCCTGTATTAAAACAATTAGTCTTTAAGTTGCCACAATGTTTTTGTCTTTTTCAAATTTATTTTTCCTCTCCAATATGCACGGACTAACACAACTACTTCTTTGAGGAAATCATGGAAGCTAAATGAAATAAATAAATAAATAATGTACTGGAATTACTTAAACCATACAATTCTCGAACAGAATATTTTTTCTATTATTCCCAGCGTATCATCTCTGAATGTTATTTATAATATCACTGTATGATGGATGAGCAAATTTTCTGTCACAGATAGTGAATATAATGAGTCTGTCATGGTAATTCACTTCATCACAATGAGAAGAGAGAAAGAGATTGGAAACTAAGTGAGATATATCTAGATCTAGATATATAGATACAGAGATATTGCACTGAAAAACAGATGGCTTCATTTGGTGGTTAGTATATCAGATTTTTCTTGAACTCTGCATACCCTAGATGGGATATCATGTGATCGGCCTCAATAGATTTTCCTTATTAAAGAAGAGTCATGATGATGGGGAGGTTGGGGCAGGTGGGTGATGGAGGCTAGAACTATGGCATGAAATAGGGGTCCTTCCTTACCCTATCATGGTCTTGATCTGAAATCTGTTTCCCTTCTTCTCTTATAAATTTACAATAGATATGCAAAAAAATTGCTCAAATCCTCAGACTCACTGTTTTAGGCAGTTACACTGCTCTAGCAGTTAAACTTCTTAACTGCTAGAGCAGTATGACAATAGAACCAATTGCCTTGGGAGACAATGACTGCTCCAATGCTGGAGGCACACAAGAAAAAACTGGACAACCATCTGTCAGATTTGTTTTGATCTGGATTCCTGCATTGAATAGGGGATTGGAATCAATGGTCTTATATGCCCCTTCCAACTCAATTGCTCTATTATTTTATGTTGAAAATCCTGCATGAAGAATTTTCAAGCCCCTCTGCCTTTCTCATCTCCAGTGTGAAATCAAGAAAAGTAGTGCTTTTTTTCTAGTGAAGATTTTTGCAACTTCACAAATTGCCACTGGGGCAATTTATGCAAACCTAATATTTTCCCCTTCAAGCAACAACACATTCACATAGAAACCCAGAGATAGCAAGCATAGGTGGACTAGTCCAACTGTGTTAAAAGATGCAAAGGAGCCCTACAACACTGCGTATTTTTAACAATCTACGACAAAAGACAATACTTAATTGAAAGTCTATCCATGGTTCACAAAGTATGTAACTTAAAGGCATCAAGTTGATATAATCATAAAATCTTTCACTGTCTTCCGTGGTGAGCAGGAAAAAAAGTAGAAATCAGCATCCTTGCCTGGAAGGGTGAAGGAGGAAACAATTACACCCCAACTGTGCCGTTTGTCCCAGGAAGAAAGCTGCAGTTGAAGTAATAGCAAACATTGGGGGTGCTCTGGATTGGGGAACAGTAGGGGCAACAATTCAAAGCCTCTATGCTTCCTGTAGTTTCCCCAATCTATATTACTCCTTCCAACAGTGTTTATTTAGAAGAGAGTGGAGCAAGGGTGTAAGAACCAGCCACATGACTAATACTGACTCTATTAACTCTCAGCCTTTAATCTTCAGATGATAATGGGTTTTCTTTAAAATGTTGTTTAGCTCTGTAGCAGCTGTGCACAAACCTTTGTTCACAGACTGAAGATAATGTTTTAGTCCCAAAACAAGGCAGGGCAATACGGTTTTTAGATAATTAAAATCTGTCAATTGTCTTGCATTCAATTATCTTATTCATGCTCTATAGACAAAGGGCTGCCTGTCACTCACTCTCTTTACCAAACATAGAGAGGGAATGCAACAACTGAATATGAGGAATAAACATGAATAGAGAAGACACAGTGGCTGAAATCCTGTTGCTCAGCATTGCAGATTCCCATCAGAGAAAGTCCATTTTAATCAGTGAAAAGTTTGGGGGTGATAACTCATCAAATCCTGATTCAATGTCTATTCTATTCTAGTTGTGACTTGCTACACAAAGCAACAGGATTTCAGCCAGTGACTGTCAGTCCTTTGTCTAAAGAGGTGGAATAATACAAATGTTTCTGTATTCCATAAGGTGCAACCGTGATATGCCAAGGTAGTTTTACAGATTTATAGCCTCCATCTTGGGACTTTGGTTCCAGCTGCAGGAAGGACGTTTCAATGCCCTTGAACTGCAGGACCGGGTTTGCCATTCTCAGATCTGGAGGACACGAGGCAAGCTCCAGTCACGTAGAAAAGAAGGAGGGGGCAAGTGATTATTTAAAGGAACGCGAGCCCCCGACGCGTCCTCCTTCTTGTTCAGGCACCCACCTGTCCGCCCTCTTTCTAGTGTGATTTTGTAATCATATTCCCGTCATTCTTTGATATCACATGGCATTTATCCCAATTTGTTTTTGGGTTACTGAGTCATTTTCTTCCCATAAGCAAATAGAACTTCTTTTTGAGACCTTTTTGCAGAAATTAAATGACGCATCGACACAAAGAAGCGGGCTCGTGGGAGACTTGTTGAACGGCCCGCTGAGGACATCTTGCTGGCTTTGCTGTGGGTTGCAGCTGGCTCTCACTGTTAGGGTTCCTTAGGATTGGGAGGCATCGCCAAAGACCTGAGGAGTCCTTTTTGTGTTTCCCCTGGCATGCTCAACCTGGACTCCTCTTTTTCCCCACGGTCGTGGAACATGGCATTGACAACACCTTACCGTTTGGTTGCTTTGCTCTTTCCATTGTTATTTATAATTATATATATATATATATATATATATATATATATATATATATATATATATATATATATATATATATATATATATATATATATATATATATATAATATTTAAATTATTTAAATATTTAAATTATTTGATTTTTATGTTAATGGTCCAATATCGGTGTGATATACATATAAGGCCCTAAACGGTTTAGGACCTCGATACTTGACAGAACGCCTGCTTCCACCTAGATCTACTCGGATCACCTGCACGAGCCAGGAGGTGAGGCTGAAGAGCCTAACAACGAGGGAGGCCCGGAAAGAAAGGACACGAAACCAGGCCTTCTCGGCGGTGGCTCCTCGCCTCTGGAACAATCTCCCTCCTGAGATCCATGTGGCCCCCACTTTGGACACTTTTAAAAGTCAATTAAAAACATGGCTATACATTCAGGCCTTCCCTCCAGTTAATACCTGACTTTTCTGTTTATTCTCTCCTTATGTATTTTCTATTCTATTGTTGTATTCTGTTTATTACAATATGATTTATGTAATTGTTTGTGTTTTTTGTATTATTTCACTGTTTTTACTATATTGGAAGCCGCCTAGAGTGGTCTTTTAGACCAGATGGGAGGGGTATAAATAAACAAACAAACAAACAAACAAACAAACAAACAAACAAATAAATAAATAAATAAATAACGGGTAGAGGGAGGTATGGCGCTGGCACAGTGCCTACTCGGGTCAGAAGAACAGTGAACAGATGTTTGAAGGCTGTTCACTGTTCTGACACTGTGACCAACTGCCAAAATCAAGGTAGGCAGTCCAGCTGGCCCTCCACTCTGAAGTTGGTGCTGTTGAACGCCAGGTCTGTATCCAATAAATCCCAGCTTATACAAGACCTTATTTTGGATGAGGATGCAGACCTGGTGTGTATAACTGAGACCTGGATGGGTGGGGAAGGAGGGGTCTCTTTGACCCTTTCCTGCCCTCCGGGTTATGCAGTGCAGCACCAGGGCAGACTGGAGGGGCAGGGGGGAGTTGCCATTGTTTATACAAAATCATTAGAGGTTACAAGGCGCTCCTCGGTTGTGAAGCCAGGCCTGGAGGCCCTTCATGTGTGGATTGGGGCCAGGGATGGTATTGGGATCTTGCTGGGTTACCGCACTCCCCGCAATCCAGCCACCTCCCTACTGGAGCTGGCAGACTTCGTCTCCACGGCACTGTTGAAGTCCCCAAGACTTCTAGTCCTGGGTGATTTCAACATCCATGCGGAGGCAGAGGTATCTGGTCCAGCTCTTGAGTTCTTGGAAACCATGGCTTTCTTGAACTTGTCCCAACATGTCAATGGTCCCACACACATGGGTGGCCATATGCTTGATCTGTTTTTTTCCACCAAGTGTAGCGAGCATGGTCTGATGGTGACTGACCTTGTGTCAGTCCCTTTGTCATGGTCAGACCATCACCTGATAAAATATAACCTCGTAATGGCGCTCCCTCCCCGCAGGGAGTAGGGACCTATTTTGATGGTCCGCCCTAGAAGGTTACTGGATCCAATGACATTCCAGGATACCATGAGAGGGATTCCAGCAGCACTGTCTGGCACTCCTGTTGAAGCCCTGGTTGATGGTTGGTTCTCCGCCGCTACTAGGGCTGTTGACATGATCGCACCCAAATGCCCTCTCAGGAGCAGAGTGTCATGAGTGCTTCCGAAGATCTGGACCCAGAAGGGTTAACTGTGGCTGAGGAGAATGTGGAGAGATTGGAAACAGCTGAGCAGCCTCCAGATTCTCCCTCCACAGCAGACAGGCTTCGGGCAGGCTTCGGAAAAGACTCAGGGCAAGAAGAGCAGAGGATCGCTCTAAGGCTTTCCACAGGGACCTACGTTCACCTAGTCCTGAGTACTAGCAGAATAGAGAGCTTTCCAACAGCTCAAGGAGCTGTTTTAGTATAAAACAAGCTTCAGTGAAGCCAGAAACTTCGTGGAAGCAAGGAGTCAAAACCTTAGCTGGCATCTACGTCTCTTGTTCCTGTCTCTGAACTCTGGACCTTGACCCTGGACTGCGCTGGTATTGGACTTTGGACCTTGGCCCTGGACTATGTTGGTATTGTACTCTGAACTCTGGACTCTGACTGTGTATCTGACCCTGGACTTTGACACTGGACTGCACTCTGTAAGTTTGTTTCGGGACTTTGGCTTTGCATTCTTGGTATCTCTGACCTTGGACTGGTTTATCGGACTTCATCTATTGTAACCCCCGGGAACGTGACACAGAGCTTGGCCAGGATCCTGGTCTAGTCAGGATCTATGAGCGATGAAGCGAATAAGGAGATGGCTAGAGTGCATTTGGAGAAGGAAACCGATGGATTATAATAAGATAGCTGTCAGGATCGCAACTAACCATTACCTAGCTAAGATAAAGGCTGCTAGAAGATCTCACGTCGCTGACCGGATAAGCTATGCTTCCAACCAGCAGGCAAAACTTTTCTGTATAGTTCGCAATCTATCCAGAATTGGTCAGGGTGAAGGGCCTCCCACTAGCATCTCACCTGACCAATTTGCAGCGTTTTTTAAATCCAAGGTGGAGGTCATCCACCGTGACCTTTCTCCTTTTTAAAACATAATGGGTCGAGCAGAGATGTCCAGCACTCCATCTTGTCTGGTAATTCTCGACTCCTTTCAGCCTGTAACACCAGATTTGCTAGGCAAGGCACTTGATCGCTGTCGGGCCACCACCTCTTCTCTCGACCCTTGCCCGGCCTGGCTAATCAAAGCAGCCAGGCCGGTAACAACTGAATGGACCAATGCAATAATTAATGGTTCTCTTTAGGAGGGCAAGTTCCCCCTCGCCCTCAAGGAGACTCTCATTAGGCCCATTAGGAAGAAACCAAATTTGGCAGCGGACGAAATTGGCAATTATAGGCCCGTCGCCAATGTTTCCTTCCTCAACAAAGTGGTTGAGAGGGTGGTGGCAGACCAGCTACAGGCACTCTTGGACGAAACCAATGCTCTGCACCCATTTCAGTCAGGCTTCAGGCCACGCTATGGTACACAGACGGCACTGGTCGCACTGTTGGATGACCTGTTGAGGGAGGCCGATGGGGACAATATGTCCTTGTTGGTCTTCCTCGACATCTCAGCCGCCTTTGATACTGTCAACCACGGTATCCTCCTGGGGAGGCTCTCTGAGTTGGGAGTCAGTGGCCTGGCTCTGCTCCTTCCTGGAGGACCGCCCCCAGAAAGTACAGCTTGGGGAGAATGTCTTGGCCCCATGGAATCTCAATTGTGGGGTTCCACAGGGGTCGATCATCTCCCCAATGCTGTTTAACATCTATATGAGGCTGCTGGGCGGGGTCATCAGGGGGTGTGGGGCATCGTGTCATCAGTACACTGATGACACACAACTCTACATCTCCTTTACAACAACTTCAGTGGATGCCATCTGGTCCCTCCAGCACTGCCTGGAGATTACTGGAATGGATGCAGTGAAATGGATTGAGGCTGAACCCGGACAAGACAGAGGTCTTGAGGGTGGGTGGCCTTTCCGTCAGTGGCATAGGTGACTCCCTCTCCTTTGGAGGGACAACCCTTGCCACAAAGAGTGAGGTCTGCAGCTTGGGGATACATCTAGACCCGGTACTTACCATGGAAACCCAGGTGGCGCCCGTGGTCTGCTCCGCCTATTTTCATCTATGGCGGATTGCCCAGCTGCGACCATATCTTGAATGGGGGGGCCCCTCACTACTCTAGTCCATGCACTCATAATCTCGAGATTAGACTATTGTAATGCACTCTACGTGGGGTTGCCTTTGAGGCTCATGCGGAAACTTCAGATGGTCCAGAATGCAGCAGCCAGGTTTCTTAGTGGGGTGAGAAAATATCAGCACATCTCCCCCCACTCTGGCTGCACTGCACTGGTTACCTATTCATTTCTGCATTGACTTCAAAGTGTTAATGATTATATATAAAGCCCTAAACGGTTTGGGACCTCAATATTTGGCAGATCGCCTCCTCCTGCCCAGATCTACCTGAATCACATAGCCAGCAGGGACGGCTGAGGGGACTGACACCGAGGGAGGCCTGGAAGGAGAAAACTAGAAACCGGGCCTTCTTGGCAGTCGCCCCTCGGCTGTGGAACACACTCCCTGCTGAAATTCGGCTGGCACCCTCGCTGGGTGTTTTCAAAACCAATTAAAAACTTGGTTATTTAAACAAGACTTCGCCCCAGTCAATTAAGTGATTTTCTCTTTCTTTTTCTTTTTCTTCTTTTGAGTATTGCCATCTTGGAAATCTTTTGCTTAGAATTAATTATATAATTGCATTTTATATGCTATTTAAACGTGTTTTAACTTATGTAAGCTGCCCCAAGTAGACGTTGTCTAGAGGGGTGGGGTAAAAATCGAATAAATAAATAAATAAATAAATAAATAAATAAATAAAGACAGTGGAAAAATGCAATATAATTAAAACATTTTTACAAGACATGTATGGTGGCAGTAGTTCAAAAATCTAGTGATAAAATCATTCACAATGCAGCAATGCAACATTTTCTTTAGAAGATCCGCAACAACAAAAAAAGTAGAAGCCTCTGTAGAAGTAATCTGTAGTTAGCATGCTTGGTGGGTAAATGATCTGCTAATGACTGTGCATGATGTGACTGCAGATTTTAATTGTGAAATCAAAGGGGAATAACTGGAAAGCATTTTGTTAGTGTGACCATGGCTTCACTTTCAGTGGAATTAACCCTGCAATGTTATACACATCTGCTCAGAAGTAAGGAGTTACTTAATCCCAGGTAAGTGGATACAGGATTACAGCCTGAGATGTTCTGCATAAAACAGAAGTTACTTTGTGCATTAAAATGGACAACCATGTTTTCTCATCTTGGTTAGGTTTTGCAGACCAATTATCAGTTCCAAGATCTATTTTATTAACAGTCTTGCAGAAGCAGAAGTGTAAATTCCTACATATTTGTGTCAATCATTTTGATCAATAATTGTTCTGCTAAAATAAGGTGTTGATAACAAAATTATTAGCTTAGATATACTTATTTATATCATTTTTCTTTGCTTGCTTTGCATCATGTTTCTCTTATGCTTTTAAGATATTCTGATGTGGTGTGCCCTCCTATTTTATATCATTATAATCTGAGGCTAAGTATAGGTTTGGAGGCAAACAACTACTTAAGCAGTTTGATATGCTCAACAGGGTCTTTGCTTCTGTTTGGCAAATATGGACAATTCATCTCTATGCCATGTAGAAGCCTGCTTTTCTAAAGTGCTTTTTGAAATTGAGAAAGCTTTGAAAGTGGTTTGTGAAAAAGAACAAACAACTGATATTCTAAGGGTATTTTATAAAGCACAAGACAAGGTGAATTTATTTAAAGCTTAATGGTGTCTGGCTGTGGAGCCAAAGATTAGGAGTCGGATTCCCCTCTGTGCCTCCTACAAGTAGAACCTGCCTGTGGGCAAGTTGTACATGGACAGGGCACTTCCAGAAGAAGGGAATGGTAAGCCAGTTCTGAGCATTCCCTACCTAGAAAACCCTAGAATGGTCACAATAAATCAGAATTTATTTGATGATGGATCATCATCATCATCATCGTTGTTGTTGTTGTAGATTCTAGTGATATGGCTTTCATACCATTGTATGAGTAACTTGGAATGTTGAAATGCTAAGACTTAAAAAAATCAGAATCCTATACTGTACATGTCTGTTTAGAAGTATTTCCTATTGAGTTTAATGTACTTCACTCTCAAATATGTTCAGGACTGCAGAGTAATCTTTGAGTGCTAGTGTGAGAAAGAGTAGAGACTGGTTGAACCTATAGTTAAAGAGAAAAAGAATGTGGAAAGAAACTTATGGAACCATTAAAATGACATATTGAAGTTGAGTTTTGTTAAAGAAAAAAAAAGAATTATTTGTTATTTCTAATGAATCTTTTCAACCAAAAATGGAGTCCTTGTCTGTTGACAAAAAAAGAAGAATCTAGCAAAAAAAAAAAAAAAAAAAAAAAGATGGCAGGAGCTCGTGTGAGTCTGATAATTAGCTATATATTTTGGCTTATTCCTCACCTTCAAAAAGAAAATACAAATTTGTTTCCTCTGTCTTCACCTCTTTCTATATTCTCATCCTGGCTACATCTTAGTGAGTTTAGGCTCTAATTCCAACATATTACGTATAATGGATCTGCACATATCATGGATCTGCTCTACTAGAATTGATTCTTTATTAAATAGTTCATACGTAACAGATGTCCAGCTGTAAAAAAATGTGTTCTGAGAAATGTTGGCTGTAGTTGGCTTATATACTGGTCTTTCACAGTTGGCACAAAAATAAACAAAAGCAGCAAAGAAAGAAAGAAAGAAAGAAAGAAAGAAAGAAAGAAAGAAAGAAAGAAAGAAAGATACATGTAATTACAGTGCAAACAAATAGTTCAGCAATGTAACCAATAATTGTACTTAAAATGAAGAAGTAAATATGAATAAGATTGAATGACTGTTTTTATATTTGAGATTACAGGGATGGCAGCAATGTCCAAAAGTTCCAGTTGAAGCATGGTGAACAGGTGGTTGAGAGAGCAGCTGTTGGAAGTGTTCTTATCATGTTCTTATCATTGATGTAGATCCAAACCTTTTTAGTCTTTTTTCATTATGCTTTAAAGTGCATGGAGCCCACACATTGTGAGGTAAGTACCTTAGCTCCATCTACTAAGCAGTCTCTTTCATCACAAAAACGTGACTGTCTGAAGAAAGGGAGGCAGATCTACTAAAGTAGCTTCTTCATGCGAACCAAAGCCCCAAAACTCTGGGATTCTGGCTCAATGGGCAGAGGTTAGTCAGCTACACTGCTTCACTCTCTTCAGACAGTTGTCTGAAGAGAGTGAAGAGGCAACTGAGGACCAGGGCTACTGTGCTCCTGTAGTATGTGGAAGCTCCATCCATCTGAAAGCATGACTAAATAGCACTTATGTAGAGATGGCCATAAACCTCAGTTTGGAGGCTCGTGTTGGTTTGTATGTGCAGCAGCACAGATGCTGCACATTCAATTCCTCCACCTCACGGGCCAATAGCCCCTGAATGTTTGAAAGTTTCCCAATCTCTCTTAACTGAACCCTTCAATAACAGCTGATTTCCAGGAAGTGCTATTTAGCAGTAACCTGCCTGGCTACCTCTAAGACAATAGAATCTGCAAAATGTCAATGTTGAGGTTGTTTTGGCATCTTCATCACCACTAGAGATGGGGACAAATAAAAAAATTGTCATCCATTTTAATTTGTGATTCATCAAGGTTAACGGATCAATGAATACGAATATACAAATATTCTTTGACAAATCAATCGATCCATCAATTTGTCTTCACTTTAAATGGCTATAAAACTGCTCCCCTAGCACCTAGAGACACCAAATTTGCAGTGAAGCTACCTCACACATTTTTCTATAACCTCTGAAGGTTTGGTGAATATTGGATAACAGACCCTTGAGTTATATAGTCACAAATAGGACACCCTCAGGAAAGCTCCTGCCAGGTACTTCTGGAATCACAATGGAGTTTCCTATGTCTTTTCCCAACACGCCACCAACTTTGGTGAAGATTGGATTCACCCACAAATTGTGTCCCTCCCCCAGGAGAGTTTACCACATGGCACAGAAGCCCATTTGGCCTACCGGCTACTGATCACCGACCTCCTCAGTCTACCCACCCATCCCGTTCCTTTCCCTACCTTAGCCCCCACCTCACTGCACCTCACTCTCACCGACACCCCCTTCCCTTAATCGCTGCTGCTGAAGTCTCCATCAGGCCTCTGCTGGCTTAACTTTACATAATGCAAGCTGGATAGGCCTCTGGAAGCATTTAATTTGAAGCCATTAAAATATTCCTACTTCCCTCCTTTTAGGTTCCAAAGCTCCCTAGGGACCCCCTTTACCTTGGGGAAGCCTTGGTGAACCTAAGTTGGGAGAAGGTGACTTTGATAGTAAAACATCACCAATGGATTGCTGCTACAGGTCCTGTTCTCAACAGTGAAAATTTGGTAGCAATTTTGTACTGTGAAAATCATAATATGTAAATATCAGAGCTTTTTTAAAAAAAATCAGATGAAATTTTAAAAATGCTAAAATATAGTTATCTGTTGGCACAAATTTAGCAGTGGTCTCCTACATGAAAAATGTACACAAACTGTAGAATCCATGTGGAGCATGGACACTGAGAAGGAAACTCCTGCTTTCACTCCTGCCAAGGCTCCTATGAGTATGTGGGGGGTTGTCTCAGTGCCCAACAGGTTCTCTGCAGGGGTCTCCCCATGTTATAATACTTCCCATGAAGCCTTGAGACTCCCAGAGAGCACCAGGGTTGTTTCCTTGTTTTTCGAAGAAGCAGCACACAGACAGGTACAGAGACAGATGTATGGAAAGCTCCTTTGTCAACACCTGTTCCTGTGTTCCCACTTCCAGAATTCTGCCTGGTAGATTCTGGGCAATCTTCTGGGAACAGAAGTCCAAAAAATTAGAAGTCCAATCTTTATTGTTAAAGCTTGTGTTTCCTCTTAAACTTTTTGAGATACTCCTTTGGCAGCAGAGGCAAAGTATATAAGCATAACCCTTGCCTTCCTGGACCTAGTATGGGGATTTAGGGAGACTTGGGAGATCCAGGAGCTCAATCCCACTGCTTCAAATATCTGCTTGAAAGAATTACTGCTGATATTAAACATTGTTCTTCTCCACAATTTTATTAGTAGATGGATGAGCTTTTCATTAATATAGTAGAATAGACAGAATTAGATCCATACTAAATACTTTTAATGGACCAATTGAAATGCAAAAGGAGGTGGATATGCTAACTCTAGCTGTTTTTCAAATTTCATAGCATATAATTTACCACTCTGAGATTTTGACTTGTGAGCCTCATATCATTGACTTTGAGAGCATTCTTTGACTGTACTGAATAATTGCAATATTTTTTAAAAAAAAATTAATGGGTTACTTTAATATTCACATAATGCCCTCCTTTTTATACTTGCTTTCTCACAGAGAATCTCTGTTGAGTTGAGAGAACACGAATCAATAGATTTGAAATAAGTGCTAACCCATCAGACAAGACATTATTCTGTAATTCCTTTTCTGTACTTATATAGGCTGGCAGATTTAGATCAAGTGTTAAGAAAAGGTTCCTGCATAATAATAAGATACTGATGGGAAAGCTTCCTTATACAAACTATAAGTTTTCCTCTGTTTGCAGTACTTAGGATCCAGTTGAGGGCATTGTGGGTGGAAACCTGAATACTATTTAGAGAAAGAATCCAGCTTTCAATGATGTGGAATAAGACATCTTCCTTCATCTCAAAAGGCTGAATTCAATGCCTTGAAGTACCAGAAGCAGAAATATGATTTAACCGGGGGGGGGGGGCTTGGCCATCCTCCTGAGTCCCCCTGTAAAGCTGAAGTATGGCTTTCTCTGAGGAAATAAGACCAGATAGTTTTTTGTGATCCTGAGGGGAGTGGGAGAAATGTGAAAAAAAGAATGTAGTGGTCTTTGTTGTAGTTGCTTTTCAGTAGATGTTTTATTTATTACCAGTTGTTCTTTTGGAACTTTCATTTGGAACTATAAAAGAGCAACCTATTTTATTTTTTCAGTGAGACTCACTATACACATATACTCTTTCTCTGTGTGTCAGTGATTCTGTTTTTTGAAAGCAATCAAGTTTACTGGTATGTTACTAGGATTCACTCTGTGTTCTATTTTTCAACCTACAGCCAGCAAAACTGAGTGGCCTTCCCCAAAAATCCATAAGATGTTATGAAGAGCAAAGGATTTTTCATTCTCACTCATGAGTCACTGCAGTTGCCTTTGTATGCTGTGCAATTTTTTTTAATGTATTTAAAACATTAACTCCCCTTTCTCCTTAAAAAAGACCAAAGGCAGCTAACAACAACTAATATACAGTATTTAAGATGAGGAACAATGAGTATACAATGCTAAAAGGATCAATGCCTTCAATATTAAAAATCATAATCAACACTAAAATACATTCAATGCAGTAAAGTAAAATAATCCATGTTAAAAATCCATTTGGCAGGCATTCATTCAGGGAAAGCTTATCTGAAGAGAAAGATCTTTGTCTGCTTGTGGAAGGACAGCAAAGATGGGACCAGTTTAGTCTCCTGTGGGAAGGAGTTCCAGAATCTTGGAGCAGCAACAGAGAAGGCTGTCTACCGTGTCACCATTAAATACCCCTGTGAAGGTGGTGGGACCAAGAGGAAGGTTTTTCTTGATGATGTTTACACTCAAGCAGACTCATAAAGGAAGATTCAGTCCTTGATATAGCTTCGGCCCAAGCCATTTAGGGCTTTACAGGTTAGAACCAACACTTTGAATTCTGCCCTAAAATGGATAATCAGCCAGTGGAGCTGCTGTGATAGGGGAATTGTGTACCTGGAAATTACCTGGCGCAAATGAAAGTAAAGTGTAGCTCTCTAGTCCTTCTCAGAATTACAGTGAATTTGACTGCCTCATTCAGATCCCGGGCACTACTAGTTTAAATGTAACATTGGACTGGACCTTTCCTTCCAACTCATGTAGTGACATGATATTATTTTTGCCTGTGTGAAAATGGTAGGACCTTCTAGCCACTTTCATGGGAGATGACAATTTCATTTGTTTTCTATCTTTTAAACATCAGCACCAAATATTTACCACTGCTTCAAGCAGTGGCAGAACCCATGGGTATTCCACCATATACAATATTCTGATGGAAACCGCACCATGCCATGGCTGTAGAATTATATTATCAATCACAATTAGTCGGGATGCATATATATATTATGTCCAGGAGGAAGTCTCCAGCTTGCAAGTTTCCCAGGAACAACTAGTTAACCTCTGTGTGAGAAGAGTGGTGGGCTATTTTGGTCTAAAATATATACAGATTGAGAGAGAAACACAGAAAAAAGGAATACCATTCCTCTGCAACAATGCTAATTCATTAACGAAACACCCAAAACACATAAGAAGCTGACATTTTCATATTTTGTCTTCTTTCATTGTTTCACAATCCAGAGGCCCTATAACACTAAGGAGTTGTAATAATGAAAGAGGGGCACACAAAAGTTTCATGTTTCTTCTCTGCTCCCTCTTTTGTGTAACCTTTCTTTCACCCTTTGTCTGCTAATTCTCCCCATATTTTAGTAGTTCTGATTGGGAGAGGCTGTAACTGTATTGCTTGCCTCTTTTTGCTTGGTTCTTTTTCTTTGTTTTTTGAAGGTGTGGGTGGATGGGTGTTTGTGGGTGTGTTATTCACCTACTCTTTTCTTCTGCATGGAAATCCATCTTCTGGATGGATGCTCTTCCTGCTTGATTGATTCTTTTAAAAATGTTATTTGGTTATCCTAATGTATATTTATTCTGCTAAAGGTGTGCATTTTGATGGGCACTGTTTGCTTCTGTTCAAGTATGTGGGCCAGAGTAGACTTTGTGACTATGCCAATGTGCCACTTAACTGTGTGAATGTGATAATATAAGCTAGTATCTGCATTGGTTTGATAATGATTATTCTTTCTCATGTACTGTTGTCTGCTTTTTAAAGAATAATTTGATTCTCTGTTGTCTGGCCTTTCTGGGTTTTTAAGTGTAGTTTTCAAGGGCTGTTTATGGTTTCTGGAGTGAGAAAAAAACACAAATCGGGAAACCTGAAATGAATGACCTGAAGGAGGTGTTCAAAAGGACTGGTGCACAAAGAACACACACACACACACACACACACACACAAATAAGAGGCACTCCCCAAAGAACCTGACATGAAGCAAGTGTGAAAATTCTCACCCTGCACATCCTTGAAAAATAATATATTCATACTGAAGAAAAATAAGAAGTAAATAAAGTACCAACTGTTTCATAACAAGTGAAGTGTCAGTAACATCACACCACCACTACAATTATGGAACACAAAGCAACTAAATAAAGCATCAGTAACAGAAGTTAATTAATAATTTCATTATCAGATTGAGAAAAAAAAATACATCCTGTAGCTTTGCCAGCTGGCAGGTCTCTCTTCTTTTGAGAGAATGCACCCAACCAGCGACTGTTCTCCTTCATTGCCTGAAAATGGAGTGGTGAATTATGTGCATGGTGGAGACTTTTGTTCTACCCTGCATTTAGCAGTTGGAAAAATTCTTTCTTCGACTATAGGTACCAGAATCTCCCAGCCAGCCTGACCAATCTACCTTTATTTTTATATCCTCTCTGCAAGACCTTTCTTTAGCCTGTTTGTCAGCAGATGGGGATAAAGCCAGATAATTCCATGTTTCCACTGAGGTTTAAAAATCAGTGTTGCCAACTACATTTAATCTGTGTTTTTGCATTCAGGGCCTCAGTGAGAAACAGATGAAGTTTTGAGGATCATTTGAAAACTCACTCGCTATGCATAGGTAGAAGCTCATGCTACAACTCCAAGATGAAAAGAGATTTCACTAATAAGTAAGGCACAATCCAGAACTGAATGCCATTTGAACATGAAATGCTGGTACGGTTGCATTCAGATGCAGGTAATTATGAATGTAGGCAGCATTACAAATGAAAATCATCCTGCCCTGCCTTGTGAATGACTTTGTGCATGTGAGTGGCATAGGCAGATGGGTCCATATCCTGAGTCAAGCTGTGACAACTACTCAGTGCTCTAGTAAGCTTCTATACGGCCAGTGTTTATTTGACAACTCCCTCCTACCATCCTTTATAGTCAAAGAGAAGGGAGTCCATGAAGGATGGGAGTTTCTTAAGAACGAGATACTGAAGACACAGCCGTGACCAGTTCCTATGAAAAATAAAAATGGGGGACATCTACAGAAGGAGTAAATCACCAAAACAAAGTACAAGTAAGCAACTAATAATTGTAGAGAGAAGGTTAGGAAAGCTAAAGAGCAAAATGAGCTCAGATGTGCACACAATAACAATAAAGGTGGGTGTTAGTGATGCTGAAGCAGGAGAAAGAACAAGGAAATAGTACATCTGCTGATTAAAGGGGATAGAGAAATAGTAATGGGTGACTGAGAGACAACAGAACTGCTGAACATCTACTTTGCCTGTTTTTACCCAAAAGCCAAACAGTGCTCAACCTAGTATATGAAGAATAAAGAAGGAAAGGAAGAGTCTGCACCCAGGACAGAGAAATGGTGGAACAGGAACAACTAGCTACTTTAAATGAGTTCAGGTTTCCAGGGTCATATGAACTGTGTCCCAGAGTATTAAAGGGAGTTCAAAGTAATTGGAGATGGAATTGCAGATTATTGTATCTATAATCTTTGGAAATTCTGATAGATCAGGCAAAACAGGAAGCAAGCAAATGTCACCCCCATTTTAAAATGGAGGGTGGTGGTGTTCCAGGCAGCTACTGACAGCTGAACTTGATATCAATAGCAGGAAAGGTTCTAGAACAATAAGTACATGAGCACTTAGAAAATAACACTGTGATTTCTGAGACCTTGAAAAGATCCCTCATTAAATTCCTGCTGGTAAAATGTGGTTAGATGATGCTACTGACAGATGGCTTTGAAGCTGGCTCATAGGCCATGCTCAAAAAGGGCTCACTAACAGTTCTTTGATATTCTGGACAGAAATGAAAAGTGCTCCAGAGTATCCAGCTCTTATAAAAGGTAAAGGTTTCCCTTGACAATTTGTCCAGTTGTGTCCGACTCGAGGCGGTGGTGCTCATCTCCATTTCCAACCCAGAGAGCTAGCGTTTGTCCACAGACAATCCTCCGTGGTCACGTGGCCAGGGTGAATAGACACGGAATGCTGTTTACCTTCCCACCGAGGTGGTACCTATTTATCGACTCACATTTTTGCATTTTTGCATGCTTTCGAACCGCTAGGTTGGCGGGAGCTGGGACAAGCGATGGGGGCTTACTTCGTCACATGGATTTGATCTTACGACTGCAGGTCTTCTGACCTTGCAGCACAGAGGCTTCTGCAGTTTAAGCAGCAGCAGCACCACGTCCCTCATCCAGCTCTTGTAATGGATCCAAATTACAAGAAAGTAGACTTTACTTAAACATTAGGAAGAATTTCTTGACAGTAAGAGCTATTCACTAGTGGAATGGTGTGCTTTGGAAGATTGTGGCCACTCCATTATTGGAGATATTTAGTCATTGAATTCCTTCCTGTCAGGAGTTCTTTAGTTGTGGATTTCCTGCTTTGGCAGGCAGTTGGACTCAAGAACTCTTGTGGTCCCTTCCAGCTCTACAATTCTACAAGGATCAAAAGTAATTTTTTCGTTTTCACTCGAGTGAAAACAAAGAGGTAATAAAGAAGTTGAATTCTAAGATGACCACCACTTCACTTGTTTTAGGATTTATTTATTTTTTAAGAATACCGGCCACAGAGACTGGCGAAAAGTTAGGAAGAACAACCTTCAGAACATGGCCAAAGAGCCCGAAAAATTCACAACAATGATTTTTTTTTTATTTCAGAGGAAGAGAAACTCAGAAAGCTCACAGAATAGGTTAAATTCAGATGGTTAGAACTGAAAATTTAAAAAATGAAGGGAATTTCTGATTCCCTTCATTTTTTTTAAAGTCAAATAATTTTTTCTCTTGGGGTGATATGCTAGGAACCTGACCTCGTAAGGCTATACAAGTTGTTCACGTGAGTCTCAGATTTTGGTTGGACATCCACAGTTCCTCTGTGTCTGGTTTTGGTTTCTGACTTCTAGCTCTTTGCTGCCTGTAGCTCAGCACACATGGCCCTAATCCACATAGCCTTGCAGATTTGATTTGAAAATTGCAATATTTTATTGCAAGGCACTGTTAGTTCTCAAAACCTACAATGGTAAACTGACATTACTTTGATCTTCTCTTTGGGTTACCTTCACTTGAAATGTATTTTTTAGGATTTTGCCTTGGTCATAGATCTACAAGTTTCCAGCCTGTACATATCCATATATGACATCAGTCCTTCAGAGACCATTTGACATATGTTGGTTTGTTTACTGTGAGTACCGTGGCAACAGCTAAATTGGCTTGCATTTTGCTTCTTTTTTACACCGCTGCTAGTGTTCAGTTTGTATCTCTGACAAGAACAATCTGCCTTTTTTTCCTGAAAGCTCACTAGGCAGGAAGGAAGAGGCAGGAAGATCTTAAGAGAGATAGGGGAACGAGAAAGCAAAAGTATTTGATAGAAAGAGAAAAGAGCTTCTTAGGTAATGCAAGGTTGCCTATCTTTTATTTGATGCCTACATACTGTAAATCTTAATGGGGGGGGAGGGGGAGGAAAGGAACTCGGATCTAGTAAGATGATCCAATATAATAACATTTAAGGCAAGATGGGCAAAACATTGATTTAGTAGTAGTAGTAGTAGTAGTAGTAGTAGTAGTAGTAGTAGTAGTAGTAGTAGTTATTATTGTTGTTGTTGTTGTTGTTGTTGTTGTTGTTGTTGTTGTTGTTGTTATTGAAAACAATGAAAGTGTGTCTGAGGTAGTTCCCTTCCCCAGGAAATTTCCTACTTTTGCCTTAAGGGAAAGTCACTCATTAGCTCTTTTAAAAAGACAAAAACGAGAGTTGTGGATGTAAATCATAAAGGCTGAAGAGGTTAAGATAACTACATATATATCCAGTAACATTTGTACTAAATTAGGGCCAACTTTATAGACATGAAATGAAGGAGGAAATTATTTTGTATGCTTGTTCCCCTTTAAGATTAAATACGTTCTTTTAATATCTGCAAAATAAATACTAGTAATAAAGAGATCAATGAGCCAGACCCCTTTGCAAGGCAGCAGAAATATAAATGAAAGTCAAGTTCAGAATTTGCAGTTATCTCATTGAGAGAGGTGTCACAGATGGACTGCTGGTAAATCAATTATAGATGTAAGGTCTGTGACCCAAAGGTTTTGCTCTACCATGATGAATCTTCAAGGTACGTATGATAGTTGATAACGATGAAGGAAAGATAAACTGAAGAGATAAACTGAAAGAAACTAATAATATGGTCTCCCTCTTCCCCTTTCTCTCTTTCAGGAAGCTATGAAGTTTGTCCTTAAAATACTGTTAGATGAAATAGCATTGTAACCATTTTGCTTTTCAACTCAATGTGGATTATATGAATAAAATGTGTTATCTGCTTCAGCTAATCAGATTTTCTTTCAAAAATGGCAATTATGGCTGGAAGTATTCTGTTTTCACAGAGTTCATCATAATTATACTGTCATAAATCTAACAGCTAGTTCCAGTCACAATAGTCTTATTAAATGAATCACAGATTGAAAAGTCATGACTATGTAAATTCCATTGGTTCAGTGGATTTATTGTTATTGGGACAAATCTATTAATTGGTCTTCAGCTTTTCTACATTTAGTTGCCTATGTTTGCAGCTTTAAAATACCATATCAGCTCTCTGGAGTACCCAAGGCCAAATGAGATTCTTTTCTTCCCTTCACTCATCATTTATTTATCTATCCTTTTTTTCATTCTTTACTTTTAAATGAACTTCACAGGTTTCTGAAGATTATCAGACTCACTGCATTTGCATGAGTGTTCATGGAAATCCCAACTGCACAAATTCCATGGGCACTCCAAGAAATGTAGAGCTGGGGACATAGGACAGATGTGCATTTTTTTAAAAAAGGGTGAGGAATGACATGCCTACATTGTAAGTATAATTAAGGCGAAGTCAGAACTCCACCCCATGAATTTGAGGTGGAGTTACCACCTCACCACCTTCTGGATGTGTTCCTTTTGCTTCGGCATGCTATAAAGAGCAGGAAGTCAAATGGGGAAGGTGAATCAACACTTTCGTATTGTTTTACCTATCCCATAAACCACTGGTTCTTAACCTTGGGTTACTCAGGAGTTTTGGACTGCAACTCCCAGAAGCCTTCACCACCAGCTGTCCTGGCTGGGGTTTCTGGGAGTTGCAGTTCAAAAGCATCCGAGTAACAAAGGTTAAGAACCACTGCCATAAACAACCATATTTTGTTTAGCAAAATCAAAATGAAGTTGTACGTCTTGACTAAATTAATTAATTAAGATGTGTCCCATGTTGAAATTGCCCAACACATATAGGTTCAAGGATAATATGTATGTCTTCATTAAATCTTGGAATTATTTGGTACTGATTTTGAACAATGTGTTCTACGTATACGCCATGTATTAATATTACAATGCCCAGTTACTTACATTCTGTCCAGCTGATGTTCTTATTATGAATGAAAGCCTAATTACATGAGTCTTGTTCACCAAATTAGGCCAGCAGGAAAATCAAAAGACACATATAACCCTCCTGGAGGGGCGAAAAACCTTTAGAAGTATATATATTTATATATATTTATATGGATTTTTTTAAACAGTCTCACTTTTCTGTTAACTGGGTGTCACAAGTTCCTTTTTCATGTCATTGTTACATAGCAACTCTCTCTAAGTCCTCAGTGTTTTCCTACTATTGCTTTTCCACTTTTTATTTCCAACCCTTAGTAATAAAATCAACTTTGATTCTGAAAACACCACCGAAGGTAAGTGTTATAGAGACTGTTCTACTTAAATCAGTCACCCAGACTCTTGGCTAGTCTCCCCAGTACTCCTATATTACCTTCCTTAAGTAATAACATAAAGCACTTCCTGAACTGGAACAGCATAAGGTTTCTTGAGACTTCTTTCTTCGGTCTTCTTGCCCTGGGCTCCCTACCCATTTCTTTTCATACAGTTGCCCTGATACTCCCTTCCAATCCTCAGCCTGGCCAGTGTAAGAGTCACATTCAAACCATCAAATTATCCTTCTCTCACAGACACAAACACTTTTGTTGACAGTGTGGCTGAACACTGTGAATAATTATATCTTCTAATCCAACTGGGTGTCAGAGGCCTCACTGCCCTAAAGGCAATAAAAGATGGATTTCTGCATAAATCTGCCTCAAGTATTTAATAAATCACCAATTTTCTGGGACATGACAATAATTTTTGTTTATAAAATTAACTCCCAATCAAAGAGCAAAGTTTACATTCAAAATCTTTATTGAACAATTCAACTTGTCATTTTTTTGTAATGTAATTACTAAGATTAATAGCTACCATTCATTTTTAACACTAGAAGGAATTCTTGAAAAGTGATTCCATCTTAAAAACAATCAGTCCTGCTTCCTTTACTCACTTTCTTTTCTTCTCCCCCCAAGGGAAAGAGCAAGAGACAATTTCTGCATTATGGCTTGTGTACCAGATTTGGATAAACCTCAAGCTCCCAGCTAAATTGACCTGATTTGTAGGAGGCCCAAACTGATGTAGAATGACCATGTTCAGTTCTAGAGTGAAGCAAGGTGAATTTACAAAGAAATTTCTGCAGCACAAATAAAACTGAATGGGGCATAATAACTCACTCCTTCCTTCCTTGATCCTTGTGTTGAAGTGGTAAAACTGCAGTACTGCAGCGAAGACTTTGCTCACCACCTGAATTCTATCCCAATGAGCTCAGGTTGATGGCTTGAAGTTGACTCAGCCTTCCATTCTTCCAAGGTCAGCAGATTGACCACCCAGTGGGGAGGGCAATGTGTAGCCTACATAAAAAAATTGTAAACACCAAGAGAGAACTTTAAGCTATGGGGTGTTATATAAGCATCACACTCTGTTCTTGCTTTTAAAAGACCAAACTATAAAGGTGCCAAGCACACAAATTGCTGGAGATTTCCCATATTTGGGAAATTAGTAGTTTGCTCCCTCTTTAGGGTCTGTGATGTTGGTATATGATTCTTATTGTCAAAGGGACATTGAAGAAGAATATCCTTCTTTTCTCCTCAGAGGAAGATTTCTTTGCATTAGATTCTCTGAGGAATCTCAAGGGAAATCTTGCATTTCATGGGCAATTTTTTTTTCTGAAATAAGTGCAAAGCTTCATGGGTTTATGACGTTGCATGTGCAGAATATCAGAGTGCTGAAGTAGTAGGATTCCAGAGAGCTAGTTTCAAACTATCATTTGGGCATGCATTTCACCAAGTGGCCATGGGCCAGTTTTTTTAGTCTGCTTTTCCTCTTAGGGTTGTTTTGAGGATAATGTTAAGGTGAAAATTATGTATGCCACCACGATCTCATTGGAAGAAAGTGGAATATTAATGAAAACATCAGCAAACAACCTATATAAGCATTATTTCATTATTTCATTTCATTGTTGATGCGCAAGGGCAGAGATGTTGGAGTTGAGGTGGACAATGCAAAGACAGTATTAACTCAGTGTGTGGACAATGCAAATACCACATTGAGGATCATTTAGAAGAGATTTGAAATTGAAGTTGCCAGTGACTTAATGCAGTTCTGTACTAATTCCACACTTGAAATATTGTGTGCATAGGCCACCACAATCTGAAAAGAATACTGTATTCTAGAGCTGGAAAAATGCAGGAAAGGGGGTCACCATACCATTAAGGAGATGAAACAGCTATCTGTGTGGAGAAAGTGCATGGCAAAAGATATACAAAATTGTCAGTTTTCTCTCCTGCATTTTTAAAATGTAATGAAACGTGCAGTTTGTTAGTTTCTTTAAAAACCAATCTCTCTCATTTACACTGGCCACATTCAATAGGTAAAGTTATTCCTGCCTGGAGAGAGTCATTTTCCAAGCACAGACCAAATAATGGTACGAGGTTGAAGATGAGGAACCACTGTGAATCCCAGTTTTGGGAGAATAATGGTATGTGAAGCAAATAAATACAGTGATTTTTTTTCATTATATAGATTCCTTATTGAGAGGGTGGAAATGTCTGTTGATGACAGCTACTAGTGACAGGAGAGAATTTTTGATGGACCTACTCATGCAGGAACCAACCAAATGATAGATTGAAGACAGTGATACACGGTACATCACCCCACCTAGCTTAAGGGATGGTGTGTGTGTGTGTGTGTGTGTGTGTGTGTGTGTGTGTGTGTGTGTGTGTGTGCGTGTGCGTGTGCATGTGCGTGTGCGTGTGCATGTGTGTGTGTGTGTTGTTCTTCCTGTCTGTGTATTTTTATTTATTTTATTTATTTATTGGACTTATATACCGCCTCATAGCGCTACAAGCACTCTCTGGGCGGTTTACAATTTTAATTATACAGGCTACAGATTGCCCCCCCAGCAAGCTGGGTACTCATTTTACCGACCTCGGAAGGATGGAAGGCTGAGTCAACCTTGAGCCGGCTACCTGGGATTTGAACCCCAGGTTGTGAGCACAGTTTTAACCACTGCGCCACGAGGCCACAGAAACTAAAACAAAAAGAAGAAACCACAATGGGAAGGAAGCTAATGGCTAGACGAGTCTTTGTTTTGCTCCAGCAGGGCTCCTCTTATATTCTTCTTAGTAATTCCTGCAATTTGAAATAGAGCAAGAAGGCATCTGAAATGCGCAGAACTACTTTCCCTTTCAAGGGAGAATAAACCCATTGCGAACCTTCGTGATCTGCTATCATTCAGCAGAGCTTTGGGAAAGTATTGCTATGGCAGATATTAGGTTGGTAGGATTTTCAGTCCACATTTTTGTTTTTGAGTCCTATCACCCTAGGGATAAATCTCACTCATTTATTTCTGAAGCTTCAGATCTCCCAATATGATAAAACTGAGACCATATAGATTGAACAAAGAGAACCTGACACTTTATTTCCTGTAGTTTTATATATTTTGGTATGGGAAACATTTAAAGAAAATATTGTTTAAACTGCATGCGCACTGAAATGTCCACTAGAGGTTTCAAACCGTGTTTGACAATTAGTCTGAGAAATATATGCCTAGTGGTTAAATTCAGCAGGTAGCTCACTTTTTGTGTGTAGAGTTTATCTGAAGAGTTCAGCATGATGAGGGCTATATTCAGTCTTTGTACACAGAAGTGTACTTCCAAAGAAAGAAGGCAAGGCAGACAGGATAACCAGGAGATATTTGAAAAAGATATTTTGCCTTTGTAGATATGACTTTCTTTCTTTTGTTCCTTTTCTTGTTGAGGATGGATGCTATCATAGCTATACTGGCTTTGGATTCAGCAGCTCTAATCAGTGGTGTCATCCTGCATCCAAACCAGTGCCCCAGGTTTTTCATCCAATAAATTCTTCCTTTCTGTAGAGTGTTTCCAATTTACTTTGCCTTGAATGATCAGCTATAACAATCTTTTCCTTTCACTTTTCATCATATAACCAAAGGATTCTCTCTCTCTCTCTCTCTCTCTCTCCACTTTTTCTGCATTATAGGACTTCTTTACTTTTATTTATCTATCTTAGTAATGCCTTGTCAGACCCCTTCCAACCCAAGAAATTCTTAGCACCATAATATAATAAAACTCCCAGGAATCACATTCAAAAACTCATTCTGTTTAGAAAACCCATATTGGGCATATTGTGCAAAACAGCCTGGTCAACCTAATAGCATTCATTCATCCCATCAAACTATACAGGACTAAGTAGGACCTTGCAACATTAATTTCTGTATAGGAAAACTGAATCTCATTTGCCAATTATACAGAATTTTAACAAGATACAAAATGTTCAACAGTCAGGCCTCTGTCAGTCTTCTTGTTTGTTTGTCCTACTCTGAAGTTCCCTTTCGGGGCTGTTTTCACAACAGATTTCAGGATTTTATGCCTGAAATGGGTACTCAAATATAGTTCGTTGGTATGTCTGATGCTTATTGTGCCAGTTGCATCTGCCCTGTTGGGATGGAGAAATTTCACTTGGTTACCCTCCTTGGAAGTTACTGTTCTGGACTGTTTCACGCCACAATAATCTTCTGCCCAGTAAGGGTGCCATAGAGTTGTTCATAGGGATCTTTTATAGCTTGCAGCATTGTTGCCTTCTGGTCAAATGTGAGTCATAAATTTGGTGAGTTTACCCGTTGCAGTTCCAGGCTATCTTCTGAAATATGGATTTTCTGCCTGGAATGTTCTTCCTCTATTTTAAGGCTTGTTCCATCAGTCCTCTCTAGCTTAAGGGGACAGGGGGGTTTCACAGAGTTGTCCTCCTTGGAAGTTGCCATAATGATCTCTTCTGATCAAGACTGGTTTTCTGCTGTAAATGGTGACTGGAGTGGTATTCCTAAGGATGTTTTGAAGCTTGTTACTTCAGCCTCCTCTTGTGAGGAATGGGATGAATGAAATTTGTTGGTTTGTGCTACTCAGAAGTTGCTGTCCCTGGCACTTTGGTCTTCATTTTCTGCCTGGGACAGGTGCTGGAAATATTGCTCATGGGGATTTTTTGTAGTTTGCTGCAACAGTTTCTTCTATTCACACGTGAGTCGTGAATTTGGTTGGTTTATCTTACTCAGAGGGCACCCATTTCAGGCCATAGTGTACTCTTCCTTCTAGTTTGGGGGCATTAAAGGGTTAATGAGAGAGCAATATTTGATGGGTTTCTTTTCTAAAATATTGTTCTGATGTGTGTCTATCACATCCCACTAGTTTTTTTGCATCATGTTTTATTAACAAGTGCCTGTGTCAGCCCATTCAATTCTTTTCTGGCTTTTAACTGTTCATTTTTCTTAGCATTTTTCCTTTCAATAGTTAAATATATAGCATCTCTCCTCAAATACGTTTTGGGAATCCTCAGGGAGGGAGATGGCAGCCATCTGCACATGAAAGCAGTGAAACAAGCAAGAAAGAAGAGTTTATTTTCTAAAAAACAAACAAACCTGGAATTCTCTATGTTGCTGTCTTTGAATCCTAATAAATAAACACAATAAAAATTCAACCTCCCCACTCTCAAAATTATCGCTTAAAGTGATCTTAGAGGCTCTCTATCTCTCTCTCTTTTTTCACGTCTCCTTCTCCCTCCCCCTCTCAGGGATGCCAACATCTTCATTAAGACTGTGTCTCCCTTTATGAGCCTGCCCGGGTATTAAGATCACCAGGGGAAGCCTTTCTCTCAGTCCCACCATCCTGACAGGAGCATTTGGTGAGGACACAGAAGAGAACTTTCTCGGTTACTGCTCCCAGTCTCTGGAACTCCCTCCCACAGGAGGCCATGCTGGACCCATCTTTACTGTCATTCTGCAAGCAGACAAAGACCTTTCACTTCGGGCAGAATTTCCTCTTAATGACTGGTTGACTAAAGGGAACATTTTATTCTGTGCTTTATTTGTTTTTTATAATATTGTTCTTATTATGAATTTTAATATGATATTTGATGCCTTTTTAATATTGTAATATTTTATTATTTGGTTTTAAACTTTGTTTCTTTTAATATTGTAAGCTACTCTGAAGAAGGGCAGCAAAGAAAGAAAGAAAGAAAGAAAGAAAGAAAGAAAGAAAGAAAGAAAGAAAGAAAGAAAGAAAGAAAGAAAGAAAGAAAGAAAGAAAGAAAGGTGGGTTTATAAATTACAAAAATAAAGAAATCCTGATACAACTTATTTGTACTACAATTCCTATTACTTTCAATCAGTATTATTCCTTTCAGCTAGCAGATGTCACCAGCTTGAATCTGCTACATAGAAAGCACATCTTGGTCAATGATTTATGGGCCTTATCTCCCATACATCAGCATATCACAGCTAGAATCACTGGTTCTCAGGCCCCTGGTGCCTTAAATCCTGGATCAACATAAAATTGACCACTTGGATTATCATATTAGGTGACATAGCTGTACAGAACAGAATGATTTCACTATTATCCACAAAAACTAGGCTGAGGTTGTTTCCAATGAAATACTCTTCCAGGTCTTTGCTAAAAATGCCTTTGGTATGCACACGTTTCCATAGTATCCTTTTCTTTTCTTTGATAACACAGGTGCAAGAGACATATGGTCTGAAACAGTGAGTGATGCTTCACATATTTTTTTTTTAAAATGGAAAAACATGGCTTGTTCTTTCTCAAGCTCTTAAAGTGCTTTTTCAAACATAGCATATTTATACGGTACAATGAGGCATGACAGACAAAGATTAAACTTCATCATTTCCACCTTCAGACAGAAAATCTATGAGGCTGGTATATTCCATATTGGTAACTCATTTCCAAAGGAACAATCAAGCAAAGGTGATAGAATTAATCCAAAATGTATGTCACTACTCAGCGTATCTTTAAAATATACTAGAACACTCACTGCTGGGCATCTCTTCCCTTGTTCTATAGGAATTTACATTTATCAATACCAAACAAAATAAACTTTAAAAAACAACACCAAATTGTATTTCTTCTTACGTATCAGTGAAACACAAAAGTTTACTTATAATCTGTTCATTTCAGATAATCATACTAATTTGCTTCTCATTATCCCTGTATGTTTGTTGCATATCCAATTTTAACCTTGTTATTTTTCAAAGTATCATAGTTATTTTGCTTAGTTATTTTTAGGGCATTGTTCACTTTCTAAAACACTTCTTGAAGCTAAAGAACTTGAAATGTGTTAGCACAACGCTAACCATCTTTTTTTATACATGTCTCTCTGCACTTGATTGTAGAGTCTCTTTACTTCTGAAGTAGATTCTTGATTTCCCTAAGATCCATCCTGTGGACAGGATGAAGGTTACCTAATATTCCACCTATGCAATCTATTTATGCACAGCAGTTCACCATGTGGCTCTCCTCTCCACACACACACACACACACACACACACACACACACACACACACACACACACACACACACACACACACACACACACACACACACACACACACACACACACACACACACACTTCACTTGATGATTTACCTTTGCATTTAGAGAGCTGTGTGTAGTATTGAGCTGTGTGTAGTATTATCAGGCAGGGCTGCATATTGCTGCCTCTGATGCAAAATTCATGCATGTGAAAGTTACCCATAAAGCACAATTATGAGAAAAACATTCACCCCAAGTTTTAACACAGTAGCTTCCATGGTCACTACCCTTTTCTAGAATGACACATTTTTTATTTATTGAATGTAAATAAACCTACAGAATACAAATAAAGAATACATACAGAGTAGGACTATGCATAGGTGCCTTGATCTAATCTGGGTGGCAATTTTGGTACTTTACTTTGGGACTCAGTTTGACTTTGTCTGAACCATGTAGTCCTGAGATGATTTTGGCCCAAGAGTGGTGTAGTGGAACCAAGGCTATCGGGAGCACAGACTATGGCATCATCTGCTACTCTCTGGACACTTTCTTGTTTCCTCTGAACATATCTGGAATCCTTACAGAAGATGGGAGAGAAATGGATTTTACCAGTAGCAGGGTATTGTTGCAAGCTATCCCTGTTATGGCTTTTGTGATAATCATTGTGGTATACTGGATAGAATGATGAACTGAGACTTAGAACGGCTGGGTTTGAGTCTTCATTCAACCCTGGAAACTCACTGATAGTGTGGAACTGGTAATGCTACATCTTAAATATCTCATTTCCCTTGAAAGCCCTATTAAGGTTACTATAAGTCAGTTCTGACTTGATGGCATGTAACAACATAACATCCTTGTTGTAATGCAAAGTATTTGAGAATAGCTTGATCTTGGATGGGCAAACAAGAGCTGTTAGCATTATAAAAGACTTGTTTCTCTTTTGTTGATAGGGATGAAGTGAGTAGCCTCCATTTTTTTCACTCTTCTTACAGGGACAGATACTTAGGCACACTGCCACAATGTGTACCTGCCCTTCCAGTTTTACCACTACACCACTGGGATCTCGATCTAGGACAGCATTAGTATTTTTTAATAGGCAGAACTCCAGTTCAGATCAACAAGAACACAGAAACATTGGTAACTTGAGGGGCAAGGGCTGCACATCCCCACAAAACCTGGCAGATGACATATTACAGAGAGAAAATATACTGCTCCAAACTACCAAAAGACAGACTTTCAGATTTGGGGGCTATTTCTAAACTCGCTGTGCTTTCTTTCTTTTTTGAAACCTGTCTTTCGTTGCTTGATTCTTTCAACATAGAAAAACCCAGCATAGGAAATACAAGTGGGAAATGGAAAAATAACTCAATCGTCTACACAGAAAAACAGAGAGCAAGAAAGACAGGCCCTGCCATGTGAAAACTGAAAGAAATTTAATCACGAAAAATCCAGACAAGCAATCACAGCCATAAAGATAATCAATCCTAAATCAAGGTGAAATAAAACAAGTTAAGGCAGGACCTAACTAGATAAGTGAATGGAGCAGAAACATGACAAGGAACACAATATGGCACCCTCCTCACAGTTTCATTGTTGAGTGATGCAGTCAGTTGGCAAAGCCCAGCTTCTTTTCTTCTTCATTATCTCATGCCACATGATCTGCCTTATATGGTATCCTAACTTTCTTCACCCCTGCCCTTGAGGCTTCTCAGTACATCCTTTTACATTTTTTAACATTCTGAATTGCCTTTTCCCCCAGTGCAATTCAGAATGGTCTTAATGTCCACTGGAACTAGATTGGGAATTTTTGCTGCAATCTGGGGGTCAAAGCAAAAACAATCTGAGCACGAATTTGGCTATTGTGTAAAGCTAGTGTACAGCAATACTTTATTATTATTATTGTTGTTGTTGTTGTTGTTGTTGTTGTTGTTGTTATATAACAGACAAACAAACAATACATACAAAACATACACACAGGGAAATGTTTACCAAGTGTTACAGTACTAAAATATTTAAC